>NC_047088.1:158321198-158624228 GCF_902459505.1 Geotrypetes seraphini | reverse complement strand
CCCCCACACCCCTCCACACACGCAAATTAAAACCCGAATTTTACAGGAGAGATGCCCACTCTCTCCTGCTGCAACATACAATCACCAGACTTTACTAACCCCCGCCGCAACGCAAATAGGGGGGCAGGGTGAGGCCTAAGGCTCTGATTGGCCCAGATGCCTAAGGCCTCTTCCATAGGAAGGGCCTTAAACAACCTGGACCAATCGGAGCACCAAGCCCCTTCCCTGTGCATCCCAGGTTGTACTGGGGAGGGGAAAGCCCACCATTTTGAAGAGGCAGGCTTGTTGGCCAGAGGGAATAGGAATCGCTCTAGGCAGCCATCATATGTAAGATAAGGGGGAGGGATGGGGGTTGTCTGAGGCATGAGGTGGGTTGCGTGGTGGCGAGCAGGAGTAGGCATCTCTCCTGCTGCTGAAGGAGGGTGTCAGCACACATGTACACTGGGCCCCTAGGTACACAAGTACACTGGGCCCCCTGGCCATGCCCCGCCCATGCCTCACCCCGCCCACATCCCACCCCCATTAATCTGTTTTCTTATTTACTTCTTTATTGCCACTTGTTTGGCGGCAGGAGAGAGAGTGGTCATCTGCTGTCGGGGAGGAGGCGGGTTGCTTGACTTTGACAGCTCAATTTGTTGGGGTGTTTTTTTGCATTTATCCTGCGCATGTACCCATGACTATCACCAGTGATGGGCACATGCAAATATAGCGATCCTTCGCTACTCTCTGCTAACTTAATTTGCATGAGCATATTTCGGAGAATGTCTTGCTTTTTTAAAATCACTACAGTAATGGCTGCAACAGCGGCCCTTCAGTTTTTAATACAATTTTATGAGAATCTAGCACTAATTCTTTATGTTTTGGGGAGATTTGTCTCTAGCCGAAAGTCCCCTTGTATGATGATAAATTTTCTTTTTGGAAATGACTTTATTATGCAGTTCTCCATTGCTCCACTCTGTTTGCTCTTCTCTTAGTATTTATTTATAGTCCTTGGGGTCTTTTTTTGAAACTTGGCTGTAAAGTATATGATTTACACTGACATTATTCACTTGTGAATGCCAGTTCTTCTAGTGTTATTGAATTTATCTTGCTATTGCTGATTTTTTTTTTTTAATTTGGTGAAGGAGTGTATGGCTCCAGTGGCGTACCTAGGCTATGTGACCGCAGGGGCCCATAATTTTTTGACACCCCTCCCAAATATTTTAAAAAATATTTTTAGTAACGTTCCTCTGGGTGCAAGCCATGGGGGGGGGGGGGGGGTGTTCCCGGCCTTGGAGTCATGGTCCTGGAACTTCCCTTCTCACGACCCGGCCCGGCTCTAAGGCTCTGGGTACTCCCCGTGGCCCAGCATGTTCCCAGTCTTCTCTCCTGTCCCGTTGCGTCATTGGCAGACATGGAAAGCAAGAAGGCGAGCCACAGGTGACTTAGCAGAATCACTGCCAAGGCCGGCAGCTTTTTCAGCTTTACGGAAGGTAAAGGGGCGTCGGATGGGACAGGAGAGAAGGCTGGGAACATGCTGAGCCATGGAGACTACCCAGAGCCTTGGGGCCGGGCCTTGAGAAGGGAAGTTCCTTGACCATGACTCCAAGGCTGGGAATGCCCCCCTCATGGCTTGCACCCGGGGTGGACCGCACCCCCCTTGGTACGCCAATGGATGGCTCAGAATAAACCTAGTACAAGCAAATAACTCCAAATAGTATGTCCAAATAGTATGCCTAATGAGGTTTATAAACCTTTGAAAGTACTTATGAAAATATACCTTAGAGACCATATATTAATATAGTTCTCAGAATAAACCTGGCATTGAATTTAGAAAGGACTGAGTTACTATGGTTAAGTCATGGGAAGGCTGCCATGAACAGAATGTATATATATATATATATGACTATTTGAACTCACTGTGGCTTTCTGCACAGAAGCTAAAGATTCACAAGCCCTGCTTGAATCAAAGTTTAAAGATTTAGAAGTTCTTCTTGATTCAAAGTAGTCTCTTAAAAATCAAGTAAGAGCAATAACTAAAGCAAAATTTTTAAAATTGCATGTTTATGTTTACTATGGAGATGACACTGGAGGACCTTTCCAGACTAGCATAAAACCAATTTCTTTTTAGATCCACAATTCATCAAGTCGCTAAGACTCGAGCACAAGTCGATGGCACTTAACAAGATGTTTATGTTTATCATCATTTGATATTACCAGTTGGTAAGGTGGTTGTGGTACTTTCTGTCTATGGAGGATTATCATGCAAGTGGTACTTATCTCTGGCACTAAGGAGGTGTTGAAAAGTTCTCAGCTCAACCAACCAACTTCCTACATTCTGAGCGATATTTTGCCATTGTAGCTGAAGAGAGTGTTATCTTATACATTAAGTGCCAATCCGCAGAAATGAAATTCTATGTTTTTGATATTGTTTCAGATCATTGATTGAACTATATCCATGCCATTCTTTCTTGGTTGGAATGAGAACTGTTCAACACCCCCTTGTACTGCTAAGTGTACACTTCTTCCTCCAAATTCACCGGTTTAGGACTCGTGACTTCAGTTATTCATGAGTTTCTAAACCATGACCTACCCCAGCCTCCCGGATCTCTCTGCACTGTATCTGGTGGCCTAGTGGTGAAGTGGGGCAGGAGGGATCTTCCTACACTCCTGCCCTGTGCAGAGCCATGAACAAATATGGCTGCCCTGAGTTTCCACTGTAGTCTCGTGAGACCACGGGAACTCATGGCAGCTTACAGTATCTTGCAATTACATACATGAGTGTAACTTACAGTATAATGGAATTACATACACAAATCCTTGTCAATATTCTATCTAGATCATTTCAAGACAGCATGCCTAGCCTTTCAAATTACACAGCTCCCACTATTTCTGCTTTACCAGCTGAAGCACAATTTCTTCCCTGCCTGGGCATAAACTGTATAAATGCCAATGAACTACTATGACATCTCTCATCAGGGGTTGCTGTACAAGCACATTCCCTTCCAATGCACCATCATCACTTCTCTCAGTAGGCGTTGCTGTACAAGCACATTTCTCTCCTTAAGCAATTACTTATTTTCTTGATGTCTTCAGCCTCCACCATTCCATCAAAATCTGGGGTAGGCACCACAATCATTCTGTTTCTCTGGTGCTGGCCCCCCTCCATAGAAGATGGGGACTGCTCCAGGTCTTTGACATCATCCAAGTCACTGCTAGCATGTGACAAAAAGAACTTTACATTTGACCATTGTTAAGTTTGATTTGATCTAAACAGTACTGCTCTATCAGGCTAGGACCCCCCCCCCCCCTGAATGCTGCAATGTAACCCTTACCTCCCCTATATTAGGGCAGGTGGAGCAAGAGAGTAGTTGAAGCTGCAGGCAAAATGGTGATTTTGCATTTGCAAACTCCCCTCTTCATTCTCTTAGTCTCTACCCAGCTTGACACCACTTCTTAGACTTCCCCTCATTCCTAACTGCAGCTTCCCCTCCCCTCTAAACCACTGGCTACCTCCCATTTTCTTATCCCAGTTCTAACCTGCTTAGAACTACCTATGACCTGGTCCCTTCTTTCATACCTGCCTCCCTTCCCCATCTCGCTGCCTCAAAATATTTTCCCCAGCTAAGTGCCAGATTGCTGCCCGTTTGTGTTTCTGACTTTCTTATGTGAAAAGGTCAGTTCCTTTCTGTTACGTCATACTAGCTAACCCTGTCATTGAAGTCTTCTTGCACTATGCTATTGATCACTCTTTCTTTGAAAACAGTGAAACTATCTGAAACTCACAAGTGTACCTTTTCTATTGCTAGGTCTAGACTGTGGAATTCTTTGCTTACTTGGATTCATGAGAAGAGGAAGTAAAAACTTTTCTTATTAGTCTAGCTCAGGGGTGTCAAAAGTCCCTCCTCGAGGGCCGCAATCCAGTCAGGTTTTCAGGATTTCCCCAATGAATATGCATGAGATCTATTTGCATACACTTTCATTGTATGCTAATAGATCTAATGCATATTCATTGTGGGAAATCCTGAAAATCTGACTGGATTGCGGCCCTCGAGGAGGGACTTTGACACCCCTGTACTAGCTGTTGATGGAGGTGATTAACATTCAATGTGATGTACATCTTTGATGGCAAATTTTTTAATGTAAAGATTTGTAATCCATTTTTATTACTGTAAAGAAATTGTAAATAAATACATTCCTAAAACAATGGTATAATGATACATAAAAATTACTCAATAATACAGTTGGAAAAATGCATCCCTGAAAACCAAGGATCTTTTTCAATTCATATCAACAGCAATTCTTTCACATTATCCTTGGCCTCAGCATCCTTGATTAATATTCCTTCAACAAAAGATTGAAGAACCAAGTTGTAATTTTTTATGGAGTACCATATAATTAGTTTCTAATTTAAGTTTTAGTAACAGAAAATTCCAGATTAGAGGTAACATTATTCTGCAAAGTGCATTTATGGGCACTCAATAGCCTCAAATCTTTAGATGATGGAATTTTTAGGCAATGCTCTTGTTAAGACTTTAATGGCCTCAGAGCTGTATATCTCTGTATCTAGGTACAAAACAAAAAGGTCCAAACTCTTAAACATAAAAAATATATATATATTAAGACAGTTTGAATAAAATACTATATTTGATAGGCAGCCAATGCCATATTATCAGCAGGTGGATAGCCCTCTCATCTTTTTCTGCCTATGATCATCTTAGCAGCTGTATTTTGTCTCAGTGAAAGATGGACAATAATTCTTTGAGACAGGAGCAAGTATATAATATTGTAATAATCTAGATGGGGTAGGAACACCATTTGCATTGCTTTCTTTAAATCCAATCAAGCTAAATAAGGTATCAGTTTTCTCAAAAGCTGAAGATTTAGAAGACCTTTTTTTTTGTTTGTTTCAATCAATGTTTATTAAAATTTTGCAAAATTCAATAATATTCACATCTCAAAATATTGCAAAAAAAAAGAGCAAAGCAGGATTAATAATTCGAGGGCCCCTAGGCACACAAGTACACTGGGTCCCCGCCTCATTTATTTACCTGTTTTCTTTTTTACTTCTTTACTTCCACTTGATTTATTTTTTTTCTTTTGTTTTAAAATTCAAAACAAACAAAAATTACCATGCCAGTGTACAATTTTTCTTCTATGCAACCTTCAAACATCTCTGAACAAATCCTCTCTTCCTTCGGGCTTTGGGAAGTTCACCAACTTATATTTTACATTTGGGTAGGAGGCATGGCAGGAAGAAAATTTAGGGCTCCTTTTACGAAGTCGCAGTAGCGGTTTAACACACGTAATACCGCGCGCTAAACCGCCGGCCACGCTCTTGAGCAGGCAGTAGTTTTTCGGCTAGCGCGGGGGTTAGCGCGTGATTAAAAGTCACTTGCGTTAAAGCCGCTACCGCGGCTTCATAAAAGGAGCCCTTAGTGTCTGTCATTTTATTGGACTAATACATTTCTCAATTAGCTTTCAGAGGTTAAAACCTCTTTCTTCAGGTCAGTAAACTATATTGCTGTTACGGTATCCCTGTCCTGACCTGAAGAAGGGAGTTTTGGTCTCTGAATTAGAAAAAAATGTATTAAAATCAGTCCAATAATAAGAATCACCTTATTTCCATTTCCTATTTTTAAATGTTTATCAACACAGCTACAATAATACATAATCCTAAAGCAAAAAGAAATAGAATTTTTTTTTTCTAACTTTGTTGTCTGGTTTCTGCTTTCCTCATCATTCTCTTCCTTCCATTCACTGTCTGCCCTCTCTCTGCCTCTTCCATATGGCATCTACTCTCTTTCTATGCATCTTCCAGAAACTGTCTGCCACTCCCTACCCCCTTTGGTGTGGCATCCATCTACTTCCCTCCACTCCCCCCATGGTGTGGCATCTGTCTTCTTCCCTTCCATCTCTCCCTCCCTCCCAGCAAATTTTAGCATCTCTATCTCCTCCTTTCCTCCACTCAGATCTGGTATCTGTCTCCTTCCTCCTTTCCTCCCCCTAGATCTGGTATCTGTCTCCTCCCCTTCCCTCCATGCTCTGACATCTCTCTCTTCTCTCCCTTCCTCCTTTTCATCCCTTGTCTTCCTTCTCAATTATTTTCTGCCCTGTGTGTATGCTTGATGTAATCCACCTAGACCTTTGGATAGTGTGGAATAGAAATGTACAAAAATAAATAAATACCTGGTAGGGAGATGGGCTTAATGTTGATGTCTATGCTGGTTGAGCCTTTGAGGCTTGCTTTGTAATACTTATCTATATTGATGTCACTCCTATACCAGGAAAGGATCTGGTAAGTGATCAGTACAATACGGTATATGGGTGGATCATGCCACTGAGTCAGCCACTGACTCATGGCAACAAACACAGTGAGGAATCTATCCTGTGATGTTTAATGGCAGACTACAGGATTGGTTTGCCATTGCTTTCTCCCGCAGTGTGTGGCTCTACTATGTCACTGTTGCCCTACATGGGGCCCCTCAGCCTACATCACCTGGCATTCCCAGGTGGTCCCCCTACTTAGATTCTGACAGTAAAAGCAGGCCTACTCAGGGCAGCCAGGCCATAGGTGATCAGTCCAATACACACTATTTTTTGTTTGTTATTTGGAAGTGTGTCCCCACCCCGACCCATCTCGTACCTTATATGGAAAAATAGAGCAGGAGGCATGCCCAGTCCTTCCTGCCTGCAGGTCTGCCTTTCAAAAATTTGTGGACCTTCCCTTTCCCGGTGCATCCACCATTTTGAAGAAGCAGGTCTGCTGGCCGGAGGGTGTAGGCATCTCTCTGGCCAAACTTCCTTGTAGAGGTACAGGGGGTGGGGGGTTTGGAGGGGGAAGGGATCCTGCCAGCAGGAGGGAGTGGGCATCCCTCCTGCTGATCTCGGGGAAGGGAGGTGTCTGGGGTCAGCTTGTTCAGACAGAAGAGACTAGGCATCCCTCCTGCCAATTTCAGTGGGGGAGGAGGGTATCCCGGGGGGCCCTCATTCAAGCAGGAGGGAGTAGGCATCCCTCCTGCTGATCTTGGGTGGGTGGGTATGTCAGGGGACTCATTCAAGCAGGAGGGAGTGGGCATCCCTCCTGCTGATCTCCGGGGGTCCTCTGTCCACCTCAGTTGGCTGAGCTGATTGTGGCAGGGGAATTCCCTCGATCAGCTGAGCCAGAAGACGCAGTTTCAGGGAGTCCTGCTGGCTCAGCTGATTGGGGATTCCCGTGCCACAATCAGCTGATGACAAGTGGCATCTAACTTTCAAAATTTGGGAAATGTAGGCCAGTATTTTTCAGGCCTACATTTCAGGCGGCTATCTCCCATCAATGGAGATGTGTACCGCTGCTTACGCCCGCCCAAGGCCAGGCAAAATTATGCCAACACTCCACCTTGGGCATGTTTAAGCATCCCTACACATCTCCATAGACAAACTACACATGCCTAAAATATAGGCGTCCATCCTCGCACATTTGTTTTTTAAAAGTGCATCTCAATTGGCTGGTGAGAAGGCAGTAGGACGTCTAATACTGCCTACAATCGGGACGCTGTTTAGACAATCTGCCCCAAATAGTATAATAGTAACAATATGAGTTTAAAAGCTATATGCAATTATCTGATACTGATATAAGCAAATGGTTAAACTGAAACCAAATGACATACATACCTATGAGGGATATACAAACTTCTTTCATTGGCTAAAGATGCATCCAAAGCAGCCTGGAAAATAACCAGAAGTATAACTCATTTATACTACTGATCTAGTCTTCTCATGTGCATTCCAAAAGGGGGTGTGGTTATGGAAGGGGCATGGGCAAGTCAGGGGAATTTCAAAGAATTATGTGCAGTGGTATAGAATTTGGAGGCAGTGCTCCCAAATTGCAAACCAGGATTTACATCAGGTTTCAGTTAGTATAAGTTTTTGATAGAGCAAATGTGTGTCAAGTGCCGTTTTGTAAGGCAGGAGTCCCCAACCCCCAGTCTGTGGCCCACTATCCAGCCATGGCTGTCTGACAGCTGGGTCGCGAGAGATCCCCTTGCGGAACATCTTTCCATCCCTCCTTCCCATCCCGCACAGCAGAACCCCACCGACCCTCCCACCGCAAGGCCGACATACCTCCGTTCCAAACAGCTGCGGCAGCAGCACTGAACAGGCTGATTTGCTGCCTTCCCTGCCGGGGCCTTCCCTCTGCTGCCACGTCACTGATGACAAGGGGATGGGTTGGTGGGGTCATTGGGGTTCTGCTGCACGTGGAGGATGGGAGGGAGAGATAGAAAGGTACTGCACAAAGGGATGGGTTGGCGGGATCATCAGGGTTCTGAAAGCTCAGGGCTCCCACTGATTTTGCATTATGGCAAGTTGTATAATTTCTATTACAATATTATAACTTAATAATAATAGAAATGTAATGTATATTGTGCATAAAACTGCCCAACGAACCCGCCCCAAATCCTCCCCCCCCTCCTCCCCCATTACCAGTCCCTGAAAGATTTGCTTCTATAAAAGCGGTCCTTGGTGTCAAAGGTTGGGGGCCACTGCTGTAAAGAACACTCAGCCTGGAATGCCCTTTATGGAGTTGCACTGAGCAAGTATTTTTCCTGGCACCTAATTTTCGATGCTATTTACTGAATTTGGTCCACAGTGAGCAAAGCTCATGGTTTTTTTCTGATCTTTTTCATTTGGTGATGACATGAAATGACATAGAATATGTTGCTGACATTTCTATTATATCAACAAAGAAAAAAAACCTGAGAGAAAAAACTATATATCATACGGATTCACAACATAAGGAGTGTAATTCAAGAAGAAAGAATCCACTAATCAAATGTACTCATATCATTTAATGCAAACAAGTATATAATAAATAATTTAATTTAATGTCATCATATAGAATAAGGGAGTTGAATCTGTTTTTGAAATGAATTTATATTTATGCTTCACATCTCACATTGGATGGTTTTATTATTGAATATGAATGCATGACTATTTCACCTGCACTTTTCCTGGATGTTTGCACTTATTGGGACATGGATGCACATAAACTTTTGAATTCAAGTACTCTTCAGATGGTTAAGGATGGACAGACATTCTACTTGTCAACACGTTTTTGGACAATAACAGCACAGCCTGAATTTCATCCATTTATGATTGTTTGAATATAGAGCTGTTTAGGCTATTGAACATTATGAAATTTGATGAAGCGCTTCTGTTCCTTCTTCTGAACTGTCTCTCTTCTCTTTATTGCTTTTATTCTATATGATGACATTAAATTAAATTAACTTATTTATTATATACTTGTTTGCATTAAATGATAAGAGTACATTTGATTAGTTGACATTTCTATGCCATTGCAAACAACAATGTATAGCTGCAACAACAAAAAAAAAACCACCCGGAGATTCCACAGAAGGATAAGGAAAAACAAAAAACTATGGAATTGAGGTTCTTGATATAATAGTTTAATGTACATAAAATTCAGCAGGTAACAGGACTATCCAGGCAATACAAGTCAATTAAAAACAATCTGAAGATAATGCAGACCCGTACAGTCGAAAAACGGGCCGTGTCAAATCCATGATTTGAAATTATTATCCACCATATTTATGTGACTTTTTTTTTAGACACTCTGCACATATTTTAATTGCTACCAATAAAGAAGGGTTTTGAAGACCAGGCACACTCTGCTTATTTTCTTGTATCTTGCTGCTGCGTGTGCAGAGGTGCCTGTCTCCGAGGTTGCTGACCCAACATGGTCTGTGTTTCGGCAGTGAAAAGGGCGAACAGAATGCTAGGAATGATAAAGAAGGGGATCACGAACAGATCGGAGAAGGTTATCATTCCGCTGTACCGGGCCATGGTGCGCCCTCATCTGGAATACTGCATACAGCACTGGTCGCCATAAATGAAGAAGGACATGGTACTACTCGAAAGGGTCCAGAGAAGAGCGACTAAGATGGTTAATCGGTTGGAGGAGCTGCCGTACAGCGAAAGATTAGAGAAACTGGGCCTCTTCTCCCTCGAACAGAGGAGATTGAGAGGAGACATGATCGAAACATTCAAGGTACTGAAGGGGATAGACTTAGTAGATAAGGACAGGTTGTTCACCCTCTCCAAGGTAGGGAGAACGAGAGGGCACTCTCTAAAGTTGAAAGGGGATAGATTCTGTACAAATGTATGGAAGTTCTTCTTCACCCAGAGAGTGGTAGAAAACTTGAACACTCTTCCGGAGTCTGTCATAGGCGAAAACACCCTCCAGGAATTCAAGACAAAGTTAGACAAGTTCCTGCTGAACAAGAACATGCGCTGGTAGGGCTAGTCTCAGTTAGGGTGCTGGTCTTTGACCAGAGGGCCGCCGCGTGGGCATGATGGTCCACTGGTCTGACCCAGCAGCGGCAATTCTTATGTTCTTATAACAGCCTTCAGGGGTCCAAGTATAAATATCCCCACCTCTTTTACAAAGCCACACTTGCGTTTTTAGCACCGGCCGCTGAGGTAACAACTTGGAAGCTCACAGGAATTCTATGAGTGTCAGAGCTGTTACTGCGGCAGCCAGCGGTTAAAACGCTAGCACGGCTTTTCTAAAAGAGAGGGATCTTGCCTTGGGAAATAGAGAAAAACACAATGTCTACTAATGGGCGCTAACCCCTGAAGAAGGCTGTTATAGCCGAAACACAGTCCGTTTTGGATCCGCATTATCTACAGATTGTTTTTAATTGACTTGTATTGCCTGGATAAACAACATTGTGTGACATAAAGCAAGCAAGATGTACAAATCATAATTCTAACAAGATATAATGAGTTCTGAATAAAAACGGAGCTTTTATCTGTTTCCAAAATGACCAGTAAGAGTCTATGTATTGATGTACAAGTACAGTAAGCAGACAAGATAATGTTATCCACAATGCACTAAAAACAAAGATGGTTGACACTTATGAACAGTTAACATTGTTTCAGCGCTTCCAGTTCTGTGTTCAGTCACCGCTCATTAGCATTCAATTCCAATACCCATGAAATAAACATAAGATTTAAGACAATGAAAGAGCTAATAGTTAAAATGAGAACTATTTTAAAGCTTTTCCTATAACTTGCCAATGAGACATACCTATATAGCCTTTTGAGTTTTTAATAAAGACCATATTGAAGATATTTTATTATCCAGCCTGGTGACAGAGTTGCCAGGAAATAATTTAAGATCCCGCTGGATCCCACACTTCCTTACCTCAAAGCAGACTTATTGATACAGCTGCCTGGAGTACTCTGTAGGTGCACTAGTGGCAAATTCATGACGTGGGCATGTCTTACCCCATGGTGACAAGCAAGAGATTTGTTAGCAACATTAGCCCTCTTCAAAATAAGTTATTTCAGGACCTGTGTGAGAGCTAAAAATTATAGTTCTACCAAAAGGAAACTTTTTGCTGTTTCTATAACTTGCCTTGAGATTCTCTTTCTTTAAGGGCTAAGTTTACGAAAATTCACTACTGCATTGCTGCCTGCTAACATCATTAATGTACATTATTAGTAACTAGGTCCCATCGCATAAAATGGAACCTGTGGTAAACAATGAGGGTTAATACTTGCTCACATGCCGCTAAAGTGTGCTGTTAGTGCAGAACACTTTATTATGAGGGGGTGCTGAAACGGTCTCAGCTCAATACACGAAGAGAATGATGTGGATATGGTTCCCAATGATCGGAAGCAATGCTAAAACATAGAATTTCATTTCTGCAAATTATCACTTAATGAAATAAGATAACACTCTTTTCAGCTAGAGTGGCAAAACAATGCTCAACATTTAGGAAATTGGTTGGCTGGGCTTAGAACATTTCAGCGCCCCCCCCTCATACATCTAAATGTTGATGGGTTGGAAGTCTCCTAAGCAAATGCAGGAATCTACTAAAGTACAAGGTCTACATTGGCAACATTGAGCTTCATGAAGTTATCTTGTAACCAATGTTCTATCAAGTTCGGGTGCAATTTTAATTCTGAAAGTATTTCATCAATGTGTTTAACCGTAATTAAAATTGGATGTCATCAGCATAAATATCAAGGTTTATAAGCAGCTTACACAGTGGCAGTAGAAAAATATTGAATAGGACAGGTGAAAGGACGGAACATTGTGGACCACCACTGGTAATGAGAATTTTATTGGATCTTGTTTGAGAAATATATACAGCATAGGATCTGTTAGAAAGAAAAGAATGAAACCATTTCTATACAGTGCCTGATAATCTGATGGAAAGTAGTCTGTTAAACAAACTAAACTAAATTATAACTTAAATTTCAATAAATTTTCATGGAATAAAAACAAAAAAAACCCTTAAATTTATAGACCGTGTAATCTCCATAAAAGATGGAGCTAGACTCGGTTAACAATCATAAAGTAAACCAACAATAATAAGATGAAAAGTTTAAAAGAAAAATAGGAGTAAAAGTAAAGCAGGAAGTATAAAATAACAATAAGGAAAATTAGGCAGAACGGGTTGCTAGATGTTTAGAGAATAAAAATGTTTTACGAAAATGTTGAAAGGAGTTTAAGTCTCTAATCATAGATGGAATTGCATTCCAAACCTCCATTAATTTAAATGTGTAAGAATTCACCAGTTTTCCTTTAGATCTAATTCCCTTAAAAGAAGGGACGGAAAGTTTTAATCTCTGTGTATTTTGCAAAAAAGCTAGATCTTTCGGCATTCGTGAATAACGGAACCAGAGGTAGGAAAATACCAAACAGGAGCTTGAAAACAACACAGGCACATTTAAACTAAATCCTGAAAAAGACAGAAAGCCAATGAAGTTTTTCCAGTAAAGGGAATAGGTGGTCAAACTTCTGCTTCCAAACGATCAATTTGGCTGCAATCTTTAAGCAGTACTTGATGATGGATAGAGTCAAACGTGGCTGAGATAATCAAGGCTGACCGGGAGAGAACATTCACCTTGATTAAAACCTAGACGGACAAAGTCCACAAATAATAAAAGAAGGGTCTGAGTGTCATGACAAGACCCCTACCAAACTGATAGGGATCCAAGAGAAAATTATTATGCAAAAAGTCAGTTAGTTGGTCAAAGACTACTTTTTCAAGAACTTTAGCTAGAAAAGGAAGAAGAGATATGGGTCTATAATTATTGACTAAGCTGGGATTTGAGGAGGGCTTCTTAATCATAATCAAGTCCCTCATCAAGGTTTACAGAAAGATCCTTTTCAGCATGTCACTTTTGGTCACCTGTTCCAGTATTTATCTACCAGAAATGATTGAGAATAAACCATACAATGTGGCAATTAAAATCCTAAAAGGCAATGGCATTACTTTAGATGAGAGACATGAGGGTAGGATGCTTAGGTGTTGGTTTGGTTTCCATAGGGGAATTTACAGTATATATACAGTACATGTATCTAAAATGATCAAATTGCTGCATGGCAGATGGGATGGGTCATTTTTGTCTTTATCTGCTGTCATTGTTAGTAACATAGTGGGATCTCAGGAGGTTTCTTCATGCTCACAGTTATGGCATGTCACTTAAACCTCCACTGCCCTGATGAGCCAAAACCTTGTAGCTCGGGATTACCGCCACAGGCCTGTATATTACAGGCCCCTCCACCCAAAAACAGAGCTGTGACCTCAGAATCACCCAGGAGAAGAACCAGCCCTGTTGTACATCATGGCAGCTAGCCGACACTCTATTGGTGCTCCCCCACCACAAGCCCCAACCAATCTGCCGACCAACATCAACGACGTCCCCACACCCATGCCCTGAATGCTAGCCACAGACAGCCACATGACAGCACCCCTGCTAGGCATCTGCAACCACATCTTGCGTGCATCTCACGAATGCCTCTGCTCCCAGGGCAATGATTAGGCACTGACCACCCCAGTTTGACACCCAGAAGACCATAAGTACCCCATTCTACATGGAAGAGGCAAGCCAACATCATCCCAAGCATCAATCACCGCCTTGCCGTATAACTGAACCTCCTACCCTGATGAGCCTGCACCCCAGGAAGTAGAGAGCAACTCAACTGAGATGTACTGGAACCGCTGCTCCGCTTGTTCTCCAGATAACCCACATCTTAAAATGGGAAAAGGAAAAGGCGCAGGAGGCTTGACCTGACAAGATGCAGCCCTCACTCCTAGCCCGCGGGGCTACAACGCGTAAACACGCCAGGGTAATCACCAGCCAAAGAGGAGTACAAGAGGGGACCTCCGGGTATGGTCATAACATACACCCACGATCCCACCTGCCATACTACACCGTCACATGACAGGTACACATACCTCCTTCCGCCGAAGGGAAGCACCAGGACACCACTACCCATTGCAGCCCACCAGTGATGCAAACTTTTCTCCCAGGATGCCGAGAGCTGGAGGTACCCAGAGCCAAACTCTGGATGCGGGACGCCCTCCCCATCCCAAAGTCAATGAAGACAAAAGCACCCCACACCAACTGTCTCTACTCTGCAAGAGAACTGCCTGGCTATGAGGCAATGACAAATAAAGGTACCCACACCCCCGACTAGAAAAACCACAAATTGGATAGGGATGGCTTACCCATCCATAGAGTATGAATCTATCACTGACAGCTCCAACAGAAGAGTCCCATTACGTCCCCAAGGAACCCACCCCTGACTGACCCTCCACAAATTATGCCACACCATGCCACTACCTGGAAGGGCATCAACCCATCCCTCCGGGCCACCCAGTAAACCATGAATGCTACAATACAGCGACCAACCCAGCCAGCGCCCCTTAACACCTCTACCACCAAACAGCTGAAACGGCTCCGCCACAACCAGCCCCACACCTGACCGCAACACATTTCCCTAGCCGCCCCCCCGAAGCACCCTATCGGTGCCCCTTGACCAACATTAATGCACCTCAGCACAAAAGCCACAGATGAGCCACCTTTGAGGCACCGCCAAACTGCTCCTACCTCCGCCAGTGGGACAGGAATGAGGTTAATATGGGACCCAACCAGTAGACCAGAGGTGTGGCTCCCACAACCTAAGCGGCTGGGTCCCAGATCATAACATTGCACAGGACAAGCACCACCCGCCTTACCATAACAGCTAGGACCTGGGGGGGGGGTCAGGCCAGTATCTCCCTGCCTCCACCAGTCCCCTGCAGCCCCTCAGCAGCATTCCCCCGTTCTGACCATAGCATACCTCAAACCACCTGCTCTCTCCCTGAGAGACCACAGCACTAGCTGGTTCAGTCCCCCACCTCAACCCTTGCCGGTCCAGACCCCAGGAGGTTCTGCTGAACCACCTCCATCCAGCCTAAGAAAGCCACCACCTTAACCACCAAACAGAACCCCCCTAGTCCTTCAGCCTGCAAGCAAATAAGGGGGTGATCCAGGGATCCATGATACCCGGGCAGCAGCCACGTGACCATACCACCCCCCCCCAATGTGACCAATGAACCACTGATCCTGCCAATAAAATCAGGACCACATGTTTCTGCCCCAGAATCCGCAGCACCCCTGGTTTCTCCCGAAGGGAAACCCTGACCAGCCCACACAAGGCCGTCTGCCCAGAAGCAGAACTGCTCCAGTTCCGCAGCATGTTGGCCCACCAAGGGGGGGAGGGGGTGCCACAAACCCGTGGCACCTTGATAGCAACCATGCAGCCCAAGCCAGCCACCAGCATGCCCACTGCACAGCCTAGTCCTCCATAAGAGAACCATCAGAACCACCCGGTCCTTTCACGAAAGACACCACAGAGCCACCCGGCCCTTTCCAAAGAGCCACATGCGCCAATGCAGAACAGCCCCCAGATCTGCAGCAAGCCAGCCAAAAAGTGGTGCCCTGGACCCATTGCATCCTGACAGCAGCCACGCAGGAACTCAAGCAACCCCATGCGCAACCGTAGAACAGCTCCCCGCTCTGCGGACTGCAGCAAAGGGTGGACTGTTGTACCCTGGATGCTATGGCAACAGCTCCCCCCCCCTGCAGAAACTCCTGGTCCTGCCCAGCAAGTGTGTTTCCTCCCTGGCAGAACCACTGGTCCTGCCAAGCAAGTGCCTCCCCCCCCTCGCAGAACCTCCAGTCCTGCCAAGCAAGTGCCTCCCCCCCGGTAGAGCTTAAGAACATAAGAATAGCATTACTGGGTCAGACCAATAATCTTTCAAGCCCAATAGCCCGTTCTCATGGTGGCCAATCCAGGTCACTAGTACCTGGCCAAAAACCAAGGAGTAGCAATATTCCATGCTACTGATCCAGAGCAAGCAGTGGCTTCCCCCATGTCTTTCTTAATAACAGACTATGGACTTTTCCTCCAGGAAATTGTCCAAACCTTTCTTAAAACCAGCTACGCTATCTGCTCTTACCACAACCTCTGGCAATGCGTTCCAAAGGTTAACTATTTTCTGAGTGAAAAATATTTCCTACTATTGGTTTTAAAAGTATTTTCCTGTCCCCTAGTCTTTGTAATTTTTGATAGAGTGAAAAATTGATCCACTTGTACCCGTTCTACTCCACTTAGGATTTTGTAGACTTCAGTCATATCTCCCCTCAGCCATCTCTTTTTCAAGCTGAAGAGCCCTAACCCTAACCCTAGCATTAACGACTTTCTTTATACAAGAGGAGTTCCATTCCCCTTTATCATCTTGGTTGCTCTTCTTTGAACCTTTTCTAGCACCACTATATCTTTCTTGAGATAAGGAGACCAGAATTGAACACAATACTCCAAATGAGGTCGCACCATAGAGCGATACAGGGGAATTATAACATTCTTAGTCTTGTTAACCATCCTTTTTAAAAATAATTCCTAGCATCCTGTTTGCTTTTTGGGCCTCCACCGCACATTTGGCGGAAGGTTTCATAGTATTGTCTACTTCGGCCCAACCAAGTAAGTGCCCGTGGAACCTCCCGGTCTCACCAAGCAGATGCCCGTTGAATCTACCTAGTCCCACCGAGCAAATGCCTGCAGAACCTACGCAGTCCCGCTACCCTACCCTACCCCAAAATCCTGCAAATCCCAATAGCCATGAAACACCCAGAAGTGCCCCGTCCTGCCCCAGAGAAGCCACTTACCCACCCAGCTACAAGAGAGCAAAGCAGCTGCCTCAGAACCACTGTGACCCTCAAAAACATGTGCTGCAACTGGTGGTGCCATGGCAGAAGCCACCTAATCTCCTCCAGTACCAAGAAGAAGATGGGCATCAACCTCTGCTACCATCTTCTCCACCACCACTTGATACTCCAGGCAGAATCACCACCACTGACCAACCTGGGAATAGTTCCATTGTGACGCCCCAGGAGTGAGTCCATTTCATGTACCCTGAAACAAGAAAGCAGATACGAACAGCACAAACAACAGAAATATCCAGGGATGGACCCCAGTGACAGGCACTGAATGATGTCATCTCTCGTTCCTGGCCCATGTGGAATGCCTGCTCCTAGCCCAATCCCCACCAGGGCTCGGTGCACTCCCCCTCCCACCCACCGGCTGCCAGCCTACCCAGGGGAACCAAGGTGTGTGGGTTGTTCATTTTTTTTTGTATAATGATGTGGCACCCCAAGCCTCACGCCCTCCGCCTACACGAAGAGGCAGCAGGGGGCAGCTGCAACTCCCAGGACACAGTGCAGGGGTGACCATAGGCCACAACCTGGACCTGTAGGCTCCAGAAAAAACTCACTGACCTCCATGTGCTCGGTGAGCCGCTACAACCTCCCAGCACACAAGCACCCGCAATTCCCCATTCCCGAGTCCTACCAACGCAAATGGCGAACTCGGGCCACCTGCGAAGACTGCCCTAATCGGGAATCCCAGGGGTCAGTACTACTGCACCACTAGCCTTCCAGAAACCTGAAGGCTCACTCTGCATGTCATGCTAGACCCGTCTACTCCCAGCACTAAAGGCGAATACCGCACCATCCACAGCGACCACCATGTCTGCCAACTGCTGCTGCATGCTGCTCCACTCAGGGTCACCAGCATTAGTGGCTCAGAATCCTTCTGGATGTGTTCCAGCACCAAAGCAACAGGCCTCCAGCTCCCTGGACTAATCCCAGAGGACGTGCAACAGTCAGCAAAGCCTTGGCTGGCCCGGCCCTGGGCCACTGTCCCCCACCCCGGCCCAATCCCCTGCCCCAGTTTATCCCCTCACTCCCTGGTCAAAGACAGACCATGGGCCCATACCCACGTAAACCTCCTTGAACTCCTGCCTCACGCTACTACCTACAAACGAACATGATCCACGCACAGGCACAGCAGAGAGATAGCTATGCCGCCATGAATGCACACGTGGGTTTTTTTTTTTTTTTTTTTGTAATTATAGCCGCTAGAGGGGGGGCCCCGTTATTTGATGAGTCCACACCTCCAGATAATAATAATAATAATAATAATAATAACTTTATTCTTATATACCGCCAACAATCTTGCGACTTCTAGGCAGTTTACAGTGAGGTGAAACTGTACAGTCGGTGAATTACAGAGTATAACAGTGACCATCTGATATTAACAACATTAATAATAACAACAGTTTATATACTGCCGGACCGGGAAGTTCCGTGCTATTTACAATGAGTTAGAAAAGTTTCATTAATTGATTGGGACATTCATAGTTTAGAGATTAGAGGTTAGAGGTTAACAGTTTGCAAGATCTGATATGGGTGGAATTACGAAGGGGGCTATTGTCCTTGTTCGTTACCTATGTAATTCAAGAACAGGTATGTTTTTAGGTGTCTCCTAAATTCGCTATAGTTGTTTGAGTGTGTGATTAGTTTTCCTAGGTCTTTGCCCCATAAGGCTGCTTGGTACGATAAAAGTTGTTGATGATGTCTCTTATATCTGCATCCTCTAGCCGGTGGGGAAACAAATTTCAGGTGTGTGCTTCTCTCATGTCTGTTAGTTGGGAATGAGAAGAGGTCTATTATATATTTAGGGGCTAGACCTGATAATACCTTAAAGCAGAGACATCCTAGCTTGAACTTCGTGCGAGCCTCCATTGGCAGCCAGTGCAGGAGTCGGTAGGAAGGGGTTATGTGATCGGACTTCTTCAACCCGAAGATCAACCTGACTGCTGCATTTTGTATAAGTTGTAGTCTCTGCATTTGCTTCCGAGAGATTGCCAGATGGGTAATGTTGCAATAATCAAGGTGGCTTAGTATTAGGGATTGTACCAGAATTCTGAATGCTGAGGTGTCGAAGTATGCTCTAATGGACCTAAGTTTCCAGAGGGTAAAAAATCCTTTTCTGACTAGGGAGTCTACATGGTCTTTCATAGTTAGACCTTGGTCCAGTATTACCCCTAGAACCTTCGTTGTTGGTTGAATAGGGTAATTGAGTTTGTTAATGCGTAGTGATTCTGTCGTGTTATGTGGGTGTGGCGAGGCTATAAAGAATTTAGTTTTATCTGAATTGAGCTTGAGTTTGAATTCTGTGGTCCATCACATGAGTGGGGAACAGGCTGAAAAATTAGAGCACATAGAGGTAAGTAGGGAGGATGTCCTCAAACAGATAGACAGGTTAAAATGCGGCAAATCACCGGGCCCGGACGGGATCCATCCAAGGGTTCTGAAGGAACTAAGACAGGAAATAGCGGGCGCAATACAACATGTTTGCAACCTATCCTTGAAAACTGGTGAGGTGCCAGAGGACTGGAAATTGGCAAATGTCACACCCATCTTCAAGAAGGGATCGAGGGGTGACCCCGGGAACTACAGGCCGGTGAGCCTGACTTCAATTATAGGGAAGATTGTGGAAGCTATGATCAAGGACGGCATTTGCGAGCACATCGAGAGGAATGGCCTACTGAGAACAAGCCAGCACGGATTCTGTAAGGGAAGGTCGTGCCTAACGAACCTTCTATACTTCTTTGAGGGAATAAGCAGTCGGGTGGACAATGGGGAGCCCATAGACATCATTTGCCTCGACTTTCAAAAGGCTTTCGACAAGGTGCCACATGAAAGGCTACTTAAGAAGCTGTGGAACCACGGGGTGGGAGGGGATGTGCACAGATGGATCAAGCACTGGTTGTCGGAAAGACTGCAGAGGGTTGGAGTAAAGGGTCAATATTCTGACTGGCGGGGAGTCACGAGGGTTTGTGCCACAGGGATCGGTGCTGGGGCCTTTACTCTTTAACATATTCATCAATGACCTGGAAAAGGATGCAAAGTGTGAGGTTATAAAATTCGCAGACGATACCAAACTGTGCGGCAGAGTTACGACCAGGGAGGAGTGTGAGGACCTACAAAGGGACCTGGATAAGCTGGAAGACTGGGCAAACAAATGGCAAATGCGCTTCAACGTGGACAAATGCAAGGTCATGCATATAGGGAAAAAGAACCCGTTGTTCAGCTACAAATTAGGGGGGGTATTGTTGGGAGACAGCAGACTCGAGAGAGACTTGGGTGTGCTGGTGGATGCATCACTGAAGCCATCTGCACAGTGCGCAGCAGCCTCGAAAAAAGCCAACAGGATGCTGGGCATCATAAAGAAGGGCATAGCAACCAGAACACAGGAAGTCATCATGCCATTGTATCGAGCGATGGTGCGTCCACATCTGGAATACTGCGTGCAGTATTGGTCGCCGCACCTCAAGAAGGACATGGCGGTACTTGAGAGAGTCCAAAGGAGAGCAACGAAATTGGTAAGAGGGCTGGAACACTGCTCATACGCCGAGAGGCTGGATAGGCTGGGGCTCTTCTCTCTGGAGAAAAGGAGGCTCAGGGGAGATATGATAGAGACCTTCAAGATCATGAAGGGCATAGAGAAGGTGGATAGGGACAGATTCTTCAGACTGAAGGGGACAGCAAATACGAGGGGGCATTCTGAGAAACTGAAGGGAGACAGGTTCAAAACAAATGCAAGGAAGTTTTTTTTCACCCAAAGGGTCGTGGACACTTGGAATGCGCTACCGGAGGAAGTGATCAGGCAGAATACGGTACAAGGATTCAAACAGGGATTGGATGGATTCCTGAGGGATAAAGGGATCGTGGGATACTGAGGGAGGAGCTGGGATGTAACACAAGTATAGGAAGTAAATCAGGTAATGAGTATAAACTAACCGGGTCGTGCATGTGCAAGACCGGAGGGCTAGGACTTCGATAGGAAGGCAGGACTTAAATGGGAAACCAAGGTGGCAAGGGAGCCACTTCTGATGATTCAGACAGGTCTTGACCTGTTTTGGGCCGCCGCGGGAGCGGACTGCTGGGCAGGATGGACCTGTGGTCTGACCCGGCGGAGGCACTGCTTATGTTCTTATGTTCTTATCACCCCCACCTCTGCAGTGAGACCCAAGCAGGCCGGCGAGGCACATGATACTGCCACCCTGTCCCCTTCAGCCCAACATAGAGGCCCAGCACTCTATGTCTGCCATGTGGTCCAATCAGCCGACGGCGATGCACGTGATGTTGCCACCCCAGCTCCCTTCGGCCCAGCAAAGGCCTAGTACAAGAGTGCGGCGGTAGCCGCTACACTCCTTCATGAACGACAATCAAGCCAGCTCCCCAGATCCTGAGGCCCACCATCTCCCCCAGCTCACGCTGCCACCCTGATGTACAGGCCAGTACCCCAGGGCTTATAGGCATTCCCGGCTCCACAACATCCGGCCTGGACCCATAGCGAAGGAGACACTGGTAAAGACAATGGAACACAAACGCCACAGGTACAAACATTACAAAGCCGCCTCTGAGGGACAGGGAAGAACCCTGTATCTCGGAGGCACAAGTCCTATATACCCCATCCATCTTGCCTCGCTCTTCCTCCCCACAGCCAATCACCTCCTGGCTGTTCAACAGGAAGCAGAATTTCCTTCACACCTCCTGCCACCTCCCGCCCTCATCCCAAGCTACCCCCACCTAATCCCTGTGAACTGTTACCCATAGGGCGACCGACTTGGGACATCCAGCCCATTGTTAGCGTCGCCCCTCGAGACCAGCTCTCGGCCTCATATTTCTTTTTTTTAAATTCTTTCCTGTGCACACACCTATCTTTCTGTGCCCAGTGTGCACATTGGGACTGTATGAAATATCTACCATCAATATGCTCTGCTATTTGAACATAGAATAAATAAGCATTTTATCTGGGGTGTTTTTTTAAATCTTTCCTGTGCACTTATACACTGTATCAATGCCTATGTGTAGTGTGTGCCTGTGCGTGCAAAAAAACAGAAGCCTGTCTGGGAGAGCAATCCCCCAGTGTTTTCTTTCCTAGACAGCGCTTCACGAAAGTGGTGCTTCTTCTCCCGTGGGCAATGAAGGCAGTTACCTGGGAACTGCCTCTTGCAGTCTCCTCCCAGCCTCGGAGCTCATGTGACCTGACATCTGCCAGCAGAAAGAACGAGAGCAGCATCTGAACAACGTTGCAAGAAAGGGGAGGCAGCCTGCAGGCTGGAGGCAGAGAGAAAAGCAGCTCCATCCTTCCCTGACACCGGCTGATGATCCCCCTCCCGTGCCAGGTGTCACCCACCGGCTCCTGCGCCGAACTTGTCCTCAACTTTTTTGCACACCGTCCTCTCGCCAGCCCCGGTCAGGTGGAGCTGGAGTTTGCTGGAGGTGGGGAGGAGATGTTGGCTAGCAGTGGTTGCAAGGGGAACGTTCCCGAGCCAGGTTTGGGCTGGTGGGGTTGAGCAGCTCACCTGTGCCTGTCCTCGTCGTCTCCCCCTGTCTTGGTGCATGGATCGGGTCTCCATTAGCCCGTCGCAAGGAAGATGCCAGTCATGAAGGGGTTGCTTGCGCCCCAGAACACTTTCTTGGATACTATAGCCACTCGCTTTGACGGCACCCGTAAGTAATCTTAAAAGCTTCTTTACAAAAGCAGCAGCTTCAAAGATTACAGTTCAGCAGAATTGGTTGTAGATTGACCGAGATGGATTCTACATTGTTAGTGGTGTAGGTCTTTGTCTCTTAGGTCTGTGTTGCTTCCTTTGGCTTTGCTGTCATAAAATTCTAACAATAACACACAGAAATCTGTTCCCTGGGGCATGCCCCTCATTCAGAAGAAACTATTTCGAGGTTTTTCTAGTCTATGTTTAATGCAAGAAAATAGGCTCTTTGTTTAGGATCAGAACAAACAGGATGGGTAGGAGAGGAGGCAGAATGGAACAGTGCTTTCACTACGAGAGGGAAGAAGTTTCTTAGGAGAGTGCATTGTGTTTGCTTTTCTTTATTCTCGTGTTAATTTCATGCTGGATTTTCGAGGATACATTTGAAAGGAGAATCTAACCGATTCTTCAGCTTAAAAACTGATTAGCCAGGGGGACTGTTTGAATGGGAGACGGGATGCTATGACAAATTATACACCAACTGCCAGGCACTGAGGCAGTAAAATAATATTTGTCTGGTCATTCCGAAACGTTTGTTTTACCCATAAAGCACATGCATATTTATCTTCTCAACTGTTCCCACTTTATTATTTCCTGGGATTTCAGACTATGAACTAGAACTAGAGGTTAAACAGATTGAAATAGTGTGAGTGTCATTGAAAAGTCGATCTGAAGAAAATGATTTGCAACTAACTGATTTTTTTTTTTTTATTAAAAAAGTAGGAAGAACTAAGGTTAAGGAAATCTTTTTTTTTTTCTTCAGGATTTGGGTGTTATGTCTCATTTTTCTTTGCTCTAGTTTCTGATGAGATAGGGGCACTAGCAATCTTATTTCAGGACATCTAAACAGCATGTTATATTCCTTACATACAATGATTGATTTCTGTAGGACTGAGCCGCTTCTAGGAACATCAGTGACATGCATTGCCTTTATGCGCTCTCTTTCCATCCTCAGTGAATTTTGGTTCCACAGCTGCAAGCATCACTTCAGCACTATGGACAAAGCCCGTAAACAGAAACCCTCTTGACTGGTGTGAAAAGTTAAAACTACAGTGGAGGAAATGTACAATAACTCAGGCAATACCCACGCAATAAAATGTTCAAAAGACATTATTCCTTAGAACGAAAGCGTACCAATGAATTCACTGAACTATTGCCAAAATGAGCAGCAGTAATTACAATACTCTGGTACATTTCATAGACCTGAAACCTTTTAATTTGCTATTTGCTCTGGTAGGCTGTTCTTAAGCTGCTAATGTGCTGAAGCCAGAATAGTCTACTGTAAGAGATGTATTGCTTTCTGAGTGATCATGCAGGAAACCTAGGGAACAGCCATGCAAACAGCATGCAAAGATTGTATAGCTTACTTACTGTCATCAGCTACTGAAACAAACAAATCTAAGGGAAAGTTTCCAGAAGCCTAGCCTTACAAATGTTTTTATTCCAGTAGAAGCACTACCATAGTGCAGGGGGTGATTTGAATCTTTAAGGGTGTCCATTCTTCTGAATGCAGTAACTTGTTACCTTGTAGATCAATAGGATTTAGTTTTCAGCTTCCTAACCCAGGAAAGCTCTGTATTGAATTTGTTTTCTTCTTCACTGGGGGTGATTCAGATTTTTAAAAAATGGGTTAATGCAATATATTTTAAGAAAATATTACAACCACAGGCACTTATCTAACTAGAACTTATTACAAAGAGCTGTTTTATTCAATAGCAACTCTTAGGGTCTCGTCTAGCAAACTGCATTAACAGTTTTTAGCACAGAAAGCCGTGCTGAATGGCCCGCGCAGTTTGATAGAAGAGGCCCCTAGTGGACATAGTGCTGCATTTCAATCTATCTTTTGAATTAGAAATACTGTATTAAGTGCATGCTAAAATAATGTATAACAACTAATCCACACTAGAATGATTTATGGTTTTGAAATACATATGTGACTTAAAACATTCCTACTGAGCTGAATTTCCAGATAAAAGAGTTCGGAACAATTACAATACTGTATTTGCATTGATAAAGTAAATTCCATGGCAAATGTGACTCTGAGGTGCATGCAATTTGACGAGGTTAGCTTAAGCATGGTATATTATCAAAACAACAGAGGGCTAAATCAATATTGATGAAGTTGTTTGAAGAAATGTGTTCCAGTGATCTAAACCTGCAGGAGTCAGTATTGTTATTCTGTGTAAAACAGCCATAGCATTATTTCATTCATTGTAAACACATAGAAACAATGAACAGAATTCATTCACAAAGTAATGCAGACACCACTAGAAATATGAGCTTAGAGCAGGGGTGTCAAAGTCCCTCCTCGAGGGCCGCAATCCAGTCGGGTTTTCAGGATTTCCCCCAATAAATATGCATGAGATCTATTAGCATACAATGAAAGCAGTGCATGCAAATAGATCTCATGCATATTCATTGGGGAAAACCTGACTGGATTGTGGCCCTCGAGCAGGGACTTTGACACCCCTGGCTTAGAGGTACCTAAATATAAATGTTAGGCAAGTGAAAGCCTCACTGATAATTAGCTATAAACCTTTAAATAAGAGATTTATAACTGTACATCCTTTGATGATAAAAGAAAAAACTTGGAATTTCTTTCAAAAGCATGAACAAATTGTAATGCAGGGCAATCAATTTTATAGTGAAACATTTTACTTTAATCAAAAACATCTACTGTGGTTGAGGTGTTTAGAAATCTTCCTGTAAAATTATGGTATCATTTTTTTTTAAATGAAGCAATATTCTGCAATTCTTTTGGTTGTTTAGAAACTATTGTGTTAATATTCAGCAGCAGCCATGGTATGCGGACACATGTTCACATGCACACACACATGTATACAGTATATGCAGCATCACTCCATGGATAGGTGGTGGCACTACTACTATCTTTCACTTTTGACATTGAATAGGACAGTCCCTGCTCAGAAGAGCTTACAATTTAACTTGGACAGACAGACATGACATATAGGGTTGGGGGATGTAGAACCCAAGGTGAGAGGAGTTAGGAGTTGAAAGCACTCTCGAAGAGGTGGGCTTTTAACTGGGCTTCGAACACTGTAAGAGATGAAGCCCACCGTAGGGATTTGGGCAGCTTGGTAGAAGGCATTGGTGTAGTAAGAGGGAGCGGGGTGTGTGAACCTGAGGGAAGAACACAGGTAGTTGGATTTCCTGATTTACATTGGAGTCCGAGGCTACTTTGGCAGAAGGAAGGAATTGTGTGGAAGGAGACCCCTGCCTCCATAACCCCAAGGAAAAACTCTCTGCATGACAGAGCTAGTAGCTCTGAAACCCTTTTTGCTAGAGCAAAAGCTACTAGAAAAAAAACATCGTAATGGTAAGATCCATCAGAGATGCCTCTCGTAAAGGCTCATATGGAGATTTACTGAGGGACTGCAAAACCAAGTTAAAATTTTACATCGGGAATGGCTGTCACAGAGGAGGATGCAACCACAATGCTCCTTTTAAAAATCTGGCAACATCTGGATCTTTTCTACTCGAGCCCTAAAACACGAGTCTTGCCACTTGTACTTTGAGGGTGCCAACAATCAAATCCCTCTCAAGACCAACCTGGAGAAACACTAGGACCAATGACATTGGAGCCTTCACTGGCTTCACATTCTCTTTAGCATACTAGTGCTGAAATATCTTCCAAGCCTTAGCTTAGGCTGCGACAGTCGCTGATTTCTTAGGTCTAAGGAGGGTAGTAATAAGCAACTCTGAGAAGCTCTTCTATGCTAAGACCAAACCCTCAAGATCCATGCCGGAAGCTGAAAGTGTTCTGGATTCTCCAGGGCAATGCAGTGGCAGTTTGAGATAATTGTCCCTCTATATATGAACCAGCCTCAGCCGATGCATCCAATCTGGAGCAACCAGGATTACTAACTCCGAATGGTTTGCTATTCTTTATATGACCTAGCTTACCATGGGCTATGAGGGAAAAATATACAACAGCCCTTTCTCTAGGCACTGTTGTATTAGTGTCCATGTCAGTGCTTCCGGGCTCAAATCTTCGACAAAAGAATCAAGATACTTTTTTGTAGACTGCCAATGTCATCAATTCAAATGTTGGCTGTCTCCATCAATGCACGAGGCTATTTAAGGCCCTCTGAGACAGGGACCACTCCCCCAGGTCTAAGGTCTGCCGGTTGAGATAGTCAGCCTGTATATTGTCCACTCCCAATATGTGTGCTGCTGATAGAGCTTGCAGGTGAACTTCTGCCCAGCGAAACAGCAACTGGGCCTCCAGTTTCAATGGAGCACTCTTGGTGCTTCCCTGCTTGTTAACAAAGCATTGCCCAAGAAAACCCTGACTGCTTTGCCTTCCAGGGTGTTCTCAAACATCTGTAGGGCCAAGCAGTTGTTCCTCTGCAAGGATGACCATCAGCCCTCTGGATGACCCTCACAATGTACCCCCAGCTGTAAAGGCTGGCATCTGTCATTAAGATTGCCTAAGAGGATATGTGGAATGGCAAGTCTTTGTCCCACGACTCCGGCTGGAGCTACCAAGTCAAACTTTGACATGCCTCCGCCGTCCAGGTCAGCTGCTTCTGCAGAGAATCTGGTGTGGAGACCAGCAGGACAATAGTGCATCTTGGAGAAGATGTAGATGAGTTTTTGCCCACAGAACAACCTCTATGGATGCCATTATCGACCCCAACACCTGCAGATAGAGCCAAGCTGTAGGAGCTGGCAGCACCTGGATCTCTGTAAACTTGCTTCTTAGTTTAGTTTGTGTGGCTCTGGGAAAAAAAAAAACCCAGCCTTCTGCCATTTTGAAGCAAATTCCTAAGTATTCCAGGGATTGCATGGGATCCAAGTGACTCTTCCAAAAGTTGATAATTCAATCTAGGTCTTGCAGAAGTTGGACAACTTGTGCCCCTGTTGTCTCTCCCTTGGATGGCGCTCTGATCAGCCAGTTGTCCAAGTATGGATGCACTTGGATTCTCACCTTTCATAGGTGCACTGCGACAATGACTTTCACCTTAATAAAGACTGAATGGGAGAGCTGAAAACTGGAAAAGTCTTTCCGGTACATGAAACCTCAGGAACTTCATGTGAGCCGGACACATGCAAATATACAAATCTTCCTCTGCCAAATCTAGAGAGGCCAAAATTCTTCCAGTGCCAACAAAGCTAGGACCGAACGCTCGGTCTCCATCCGGAATTGGGGTACCTTAAGTGCTGTATTGACTGACTTGAGATCAAGATTGGTCTCTAGTTGCCTGAGTCTTTCTTGGGCATGATGAAATATATGGAGTAGTTGCTCAAGCTCGATATTTCGGCTGGTACAGTTTCTAAAGCCTGAATATCCAGAATCTGTTTCACCATTGCTCAAACCTGATCGTTTTCTTTAGCTGAGCAGCTGGAGAGACTACAAATAAGTCCAGTGGTCTGAGCAAATCCTTGCCCAAGCCTCCCAATAAGCCGATAACCTCCCTTCAATCTAAAGGGATGCAGTCACTGATCTGGCATCGTGACTTCTTGAAGGCTTCTGCAGGATGTGCAATAGAGGTCTGAGTTCTCCTGGAGTCTCTAAACCTCTGCTGAGATCCTTGAAATGATCTATGGGCAGAGGATCCCACTGAGTATTGAGGAAATCATCAAGGACCCCGGAAGAAATTAAGACCTGTCCTCCCACACCCTTCCCCAGGGGCCCATGTTCTGCTATTTGGCAATGACTTTGGGTGACAATCTGCCACATTGACCATAAGGTCGCCCAGTCCTTTTCCAAAGAGTATTTTCCCCGTAAACAGTAGCTTGCTCAAAGCGGCTTTGGAAGCGGAATCTTCTGCCCATTGTCTGATCCAGAGCATTCCATGGGCAGAGATCAAATAAGCAGAAACCTTGCTCACAACTCTAAAAACATCAGATAGAGCAGTGGTCTCAAACTCAAACCCTTTCCAGGGCCACATTTAGGATTTGTAGGTACTCGGAGGGACTCGGAAAAAATAGTTAATGTCTTATTAAAGAAATGACAAGTTTGCATGAGGTAAAACTCTTTATAGTTTATAAATCTTTCCTTTTGGCTACGTCTTAATAATAATATTGTAATTTATAGCTAAAGAGACATATGATCAAGAAACTGTTTTATTTTACTTTTGTGATTATGATAAACTTACCGAGGACCTCAAAATAATACCTGGCGGACCGCATGTGGCCTTCGGGCTGTGAGTTTGAGACCACTGAGATAGAGCATCTGCTACATAATCCACTCTTGAAATTAAGAGCTGGGAGCATGCGTCATCCCCCACCAATTGGGCTTAACACAATCTGCAATGGCAGGTGCGTGCAACAAAAGAATCCACAGCCGCTGCCTTTAGACCCAAGGCCAGGGCCTCAAATTGTTTTTTGAGGACTAAATGCACTGCGGTATTGAACATCCTTTAAAATTACTCTGCCTTCACTAGGCATCAAAGTACTTTTAGTCACTTGTGCTAGCAACAAATCCACTTTAGGTGGGACAAACAGTGGCTGAAAATCTGGAGCTACCAGATACAATTTTGTTATAGTGCTGGCAAGCCAGGAGTCTCCCAATGCTCTGTTAGCATCTGGGTAATATTTGGACACGAAGGACAAAATGTGGTCTCAGCCTTAGAGCTGCTCATAACTGAAAGTTGATCCTCAAAAGTCTGCGGGAGCTCCAGCTTTAATTCCCACAAGGATTCTGTAATTATCTCTAGCAAAGGCAGCACACCATCAGGTCTTCCCCCTGATCCAGGGCTGCCACAGACTCCTGGCTGATGGTCCCTATCTGAGACCCTGTATCCTCCAAAATTGAGGATTTAGACTAGAGTATTAAAGGCATTCATTCCAGTCCTTCATCAACTGGACTTCTGGATCCTGTGGATGACTTTTGGGCAGGGAAATCACCCTCCGAGAGGAGGAACCCCCCTAGTGCAATCACATGCATGACCCCAGATAGTGCCAAAAGCCCTCCATAATTCAAATAAGCTGCAAACATTAAACTCCCAAAATCTGGAGTAAATGACTGAACAGGAAGCCCCGAGGACTCCTGCAGGGACTCACTTTGTCTCCTTGTGAGACCAAAGGCATGTGCACATCTGCCCTTCGCCGAATCCACTGAGTCGTTAACTGAGGGCTCTAAGAGAGATTTTTGACCCACAAACTGAGCCACCTGTGACTGGAATACCCTAATGGGACTAAGCCCAGTGCACCCCCCACCCCCATGGACGCTCCTCAGCTAGTCATCCAGTGTAAATCTGGTGTTTTGAGGCAGATAGAGGCTTTTAAAACAAAACTGGGAAATCAAAGATGACCACGGTGGTCATGTTTTGGCACCAGAAAAAGGGGACTAAGCCCAGTGATGCATGGACACTCCTCAGCTAGTCATCCAGTGCAAATCTGGTGTTTTGAGGCAGATAGAGGCTCCGGAGTAATCTAAGGCAATACTTTTTTTTTACAGAAAGGGTGGCAGATGCATGGAACAGTCTCCCAGAAGAGGTGGTGGAGGCAGAGACTGTGTCTAAATTCAAAAGGGCCCGGGATAGGCATGTGGGATCTCTCAGAAAGAGAAAGAGATAATGGTTACTGCGGATGGGCAGTCTAGATGGGCCATTTGGCCTTTATCTGCCATCATGTTTCTATGTTTAAAAAAAACTGGGAAATCAAAGATGACCACGGTGGCAGTGTTTTGGGGCCAGAAAACAGCCTGGGGAAGCTGAATAAAAACACAAAACAATTCAGCAAAGGAAGGTAGGAGAACCAAATACTAGCCCCAGAAACCTTTACTGCACCCCCTGATTTTTCCCCTAGACAGCAATAGATTGTACTCACAGTTCTGTTGCAGTACTTTTGGTACTGTGCCTGTTTCAGCTGAAAACAGCAGCTGCGAGCTGGAGAAGACTTCTGCCTCAGGCAAGTATGAAATTTCTTTCCAAATGCTTGTTTCTTCGGGCTGCCAATCAGACCCTGAACATGCCTGCGACTCCAGACCTCCATAACTCTTCACGCATCTTCGGGAGAGGGGTAACACAGCCAGCATCCGATAAAGCCCTCAGGCCTGGCACGGGGCCAGACAGCCTGCTCTCAAGCTCTGGAAATAAGCATGATTGAGCCTTGTTCCTCGGGGAATGGTTCCCTAGCCAGCAAATCGTTATGGCAGGTTGGCCAGGCAGATGCCCTGTAAAAGGGTTGCCCTCCTCAAATCGCGTCGCAGGCAGCCGGGGGGAGGAGGGGGGAGAGGCTAGGGCAGGAGGGGCAGGTCTAGGGGTCCGGATTTTCCAATTGAAATATCTAGCAACCCTAGCCTAGATTGGTTAGGCGTGCCGATCGAGGGGCCTAACATTAGGCATCTTTTATAGAATTAGGGCCTTAGTGGTAGCTACCAAATATGTAAGCCCTTTTGATTCTTGGCCCATATATATTGTTTTGCTAGGAAAACAGCTTTTCTTCCCATATTTTGATACAATTAAATGCTTACATGAATATATTGATGATAAATATACTATGTATACTGGCCAATGAAGGAAATATGGAGTCAACACAGAAAGAGGCAAAAATGATCCACAGCCAGTAGCAGTTAAAAAAGAGAGTGGATCACAAAGAATAGGGTGGAACACTTTTATTAAAACTAGCCCAAAGTGGCCATGTGTTGCCTATTGCAGTCTGATTCAAGGGCAAGAACTAAAAGGGTTTTTTTTTTTTTAAAACAACATACTGTGACTTGGTGAATGAAAAGATCGCAAGCAACAGCCATGATATTCTTCCCCACAGGATTGCTATGTTTGCTTACATAGCAATCTTGTGAGGAAGAGTGCCATGTCTGTTGCCAGCAATTTTTTCCTTCACTAAGTGGAAGTGTGTTGTCAGAAACTTCCCTCTAGCTGATGCCCCTGAAGCAGCCTGCAATAGGCAAAACATGACCATTTGGGGCTAATTTTACTAAAAGGGCTCCACTCTATCTTCCATGATCGATTCTCTTCTTTTGCAATGAAAGAAATAGCCAAGATTGATAAAGAAGCAACCAAAGCTCATTCATCTAAAAGGTTGGGTGGAAATGAAGAGCCAAATTCTATAAACGATGTCCCGATTGTAGGAAGCAGGAGGTGTCCTACCAGTGTCTAACAAACAATCGGGATGGGATGTTTTAAAAAAACATCCCAACTAGGCCGTCTACATTGTAGGCATCTGTTGCAATTGAGGGAGATGCATAGGGATGCTTAAGCTCACCCATAGATGGGTATGGGCGTGGTTTCACCCAGACATGGCTTTGGGCGAGCTTAAGTGATCCTAGATGTCTTCCTAAGGCTGGAATAGGTTCCTGAAATGTAGGCCACTGAAATGCAGGCCTACATTTCAATTAGATATGGCCGCTAAACTGATCGCAACTAAGAAATCTCCCTACCGCGATCAGCTGAGCAGCTGTGGCAGGGAACCCATCCTCTCCCCACAAAGTTGGAAGGCAGGATGGATGCCCATTCTCTCCTTCTGCCACTCCCCTTGAAACATCGCACCCCCACAAGCACAGCAGGAGGGGTGCCCAATTCCTCCTGCCACAACCCAGTTAAGCATCCCTCGGCAGGAGGAGTGCCTAATTCCTCCTGCCGCAACCCCGTTAAGCATCCCCCAGCAGGAGGAGTGCCCAATTCCTCATGCCATCCCCACCCCCAAAGCATCCTCCTGTCACCCAGTGACCACCCCCCTTCTAGGGTTCCCCCTCCACAACTGGAGACCCCCACCCGTCATTCCCCCTAAAAGGAAGACCATCCCCAGCCCCCCCACTCCTTCCCATTACCTTTTAAAATGAAGGTCCATCCAGAGGGAGGCATACACCCTCCAGCAGGCAGGCTCGCCACTAGAAAATGGTAGGCCATCCGCTTTCTGGTGCATTCTGGGATGCACTGGGGAAGAGCCTATAGCCCTGATTGGATCAGATACCTAAGTCCCCTCCCATTGGGGGGACCTTAGGCACCTGGGCCAATCAAAGTCTTAGGCCTCCTTCCCAATGCATCCTAAGACTGCGATTGGCCAGATACCTAAAATCCCTCTCCTCCCTTCATCCGTACCTTTATTTTAAAAGGTACAGGGGGAGTGGGGGTAGTCTTCCTGTTAAGGGGGATACTGGCTGGGGTGTCCAGATGGGTGGGGGGACCCTGGAAGAGGGGGGGGGGTTTGCTGGGTGACTGAGAATGCTTTGGGGGGGTTGCTTCAGGGGGTGGTGGCAGGAGGAATTGGGCACTCCTCCTGCCACGGACAGTTGTGTGTGTGTGGGGGGGGGGGGAGGGCGGTACTGGCAGGAGAAAGTGGGTATCCCTCCTGCCGGCCAACTTGCAGGAGGTTCAGGGATTCGCTGTAGCTGTCACTCAGCTGATCACGGCTGCTGAGACATAGCGTCCTATATAGAATCAGGTCCGAAGGGCACAGAATAAAAACCTATTAAGTCACAAAATTCAAACTTTGACAAAGGCGGTTCTTGTATTCTTTGTATTTTGCACAAAGCCAAAGACACAATAACATTTTGCAATGGATAATATGAGGAACTGATATGTTTTTCAGCAAAATAAGCAAGTAGATAATGAACGAACCCATGAAACAATATGTTAGTAAGAAAAGCCCAGTTTGTCTCTGAAGTGGACGTATCAGGTTTTTGTGCAACACCCTTCATGTGGATTATGATTTATGAGCATAGTACTGTATATTCCTGTAAATATAACATTAAAAAGTACTGAAATAATTTGTAAAGGCTATACTGTATATTAAAATCCTTCTATGCAATCCTTTCTTTTACTGCCTCTTTTACAAAGCCGCACAAGCGGCTGCCCTGCGCTAATGGCCCCGAAGACCATAGAGATTTAAAGGGCTTCAGGGCTGTTGCCACGCGGCAGCCACTAGTGCAGCCTTGTAAAATAAGCCCTTAGTGTGTTGCTAATTTTAACTTATTTGTGCCCATTAAAAATAATCTTCCTTCATTCAATTTTCTATATAGTTCTCTCAAGGGAACTCAGAACGATTTACATGAATTTATTCAGGTACTCAAGCATTTTTCCCTGTCTGTCCCAGTGGACTCATAATCTAATGTACCTGGGGAAATGGGGGCAATAGGTGACTTGTCCTGGGTCACAAGTTGTAGCTTGGATTTGAACGCACAACCTCAGGTTGCTGAGGCTGTAGCTTTAACCACTGCATCACACAGCAGGAAATTTTTACTCGCTCCTCCTGATTTTCCACCCTCGTGAATAGGATTTTTTTTACTAACATTTGTAGTTAGTGTGCAGTAATTGCCAAACTTAACCCCCCCCCCACCCCACTTTTATAAAACTGCAGTGCGGTTTTTAGCGCCAGTCACAGCAGTAACAGCTCGGATGCTCATAGGAATTCTGTGAACATCTGAGCTGATGCCGCCGCAGCTGGCACTAAAAACTGTGCTATGGTTTTAAAAAAAGGGGGGGGGAGGGTTAAGGCACTGCAACTGTAAAATCTCAGGGCCTGATTCTATAAACAGTGCCCAACTCGGTAGGCACCATTGAAAACAGCACCTACTGAATGTCATTCAAACTTGTAGAATTGCGCCTAAGCTGAGTTACAACAATGACAATTTATTATTTCTATAGCGCTACCAGATGCACTCAGCACTATACATTGTACATAGAAGAGATGGTCCATGCTCAGAAGAGCTTACAATTAGAGGTCTGCACGGGAATGGGGATCGCGGGAATTCCCCCCTAACCCATGGGACTCCCATGGGGACCCCCCTCTGACCCACAGGACTCCCACGGGGACCCCCCCTCTAGCCAACGGGACTCCCACGGGGATGGAAGGCTTTGGAAGCAGGGTTCGTCCATATAATATAATGGACACGTCAGCCTTAGTAAAAGAGGGGGTTTATAATTTAATTACCTGAACGGAAAACAAAAAAAGGGTTCCACCAATGAGATTCCACGAGGAAAACAGCAGCGCAAACACAAAAGAATCTGTGGAATTGATGATCCTGTCAGAAGTAATTGCTGCTTTTTATGGGGACGGGCGGGGATGGGGGTAATTCCTTGCGGGGATGGGTGGGGACGGAGAGGATCCTCACGGGGACGGGTGGGGACGGAGAGGATCCTGGTGGGGACGGGCGGGGATGGGTGTGATTTTTGCCCCGCGCAACTCTCTACTTACAGTCTAATTATGACAGACACACAGAGGAAGCTAAAAGGTGGTAGGGGACTATTAAGGGAATGACATACAGATGTGTTAGTTGGATCAGTGTTTAAATGCAGCATCAAATCAGTAAGTTTTTCAGTCTGGCTTTGAATATCGCCAGAGATGGAGCCTGATGTAGCGACCCAGGCAGGTTGTTCCTGTAAGCGTCTACAAGTTACATGCCAATATATTAGGCCAGGGTTTTCTTGGCCTAAAATATCGACGCCTAAGGTGGCGGCCTATCAGTGCTTTACTCTAGCCACACCCAAACTCTACTGATAACCATGCCCACTTTCCGGGTAGGCACCTCAGTGCAGATGCCTATATGGTGCCTACCGATGTAGGTGCCTACCTGAAAATTAATTTTTTAAATAATTTTAATTGGTTTTTAATGGTGCTGTTCAATTAACAGGGCTTACTGAATCAATTTAAAAAAATACCTCCCCCCCCCCTTTTACAAAGCTGCATTAGGCTTTTTTATATCGCCAGCTATGGTGATATTAGCTCCAATGCTCACAGAAATTCTACATGCATTGGAGCTAATACCGGTGATATAAAAGCCTAATGAGGCTTCTTAAAAGGAGGATAAGTTAGGTATCTTCATCTAGGCACCTACGAGTAGGCCGTTTATAGAATCTAGGTCTCAGTGTTAACTGTTGTAGCACTGACAACAGTTTTGGAAGGCTGATGCAGAGAAAAACTGCTACCATACATAAATGTCATGACCAGTAATCCGTCTTGCAGTTAGCTGTACCGGCTGAGGTGGGCATTAATTGGTCTACATTATCTGCTAAGTTATCAGTGGCAAAGGCCTCTATGCATTAACTGTGAGGCGCAGACCTTATCTATTACCCGTGCCAAAATGAACATATTCCCTGCCAGCATGTACTAATTTCCTCATTAAACAGCTAACAGTAGGGGGTCTAAAAAAAACACAAAGGCACCATAATCCTTCAGTTGTGGATGCTAAGAGTTTTTCTTATTTCATTTCGACTCCCATCCTGCCCAGTGAATGCAACAGAACTCATATAGCTACTGTATAACGATAGCACTACAATTCTGTCAATAACTCAGCACATATGTGCTCTTGAATCATTCAGGAATTGTCTCAGTGGAGCAATGACTGGGATTCCCTCCCTCTCGGCGAATGACCTCTTTTCTACAATTTCCCAGCTATACTAAGAAGGCTGAAAAAATTCAGTTTTTGAAACCTGCTTTTCCTCACAAAGAACTGACAATTATTTCTCCCCTTATTTCATTACCTGAAACAGGAGGGGGAGAAGCAACACTGAAATGATTTACAAGCAGGTGTCACAATTATTTATTTATTCATTCAATTTTCTATACTGTTCTCCCAAGGGAGCTCAGAACGGTTTACATTAATTTATTCAGGTACTCAAGAATTTTCCCTAACTGTACCTGGTGCAATGGGGGGATTAAGTGACTTGCCCAGGGTCACGTGGAGCAGCATGGGTTTGATCCCACAACCTCAGGGTGCTGAGGCTGGAGCTTTAGCCACTGCACCACACTATCCCAATTATAGCTGTGAAATATGCTTCTGTTAGGGGGGGGGGGGCAGAGCAGATGGTAAAGGGTTTAATTTAAATGACAGTAATATGCTAATTAAAACAACCTGCCATATTAGTGAGTCTTAAATATTGCATTTAATTCACAATGGGATTTTACTGCAAGATAACACAAGTGTAGAGTTTTTTTAAATTCATTTTAGTTTTTCATTCAAACAATATCTGCTTAATTATACTAAGCTTAAGTAGTTTTATGATTGCCAAAAAGAGGATGTACGCTATCTAGGTTCAAAATCTGGAATGCCCAGAGGTAAGGCACTACTTTACTTCAGTATGGTCCTCTTTTAACAAGCTGCTTTAGGGTTTTTTATCGCCAGCTGCTGCAGTAAAAACTTTGAGGCACATAGGAATTCTATAAGCATTGGAGCTTTTACTGCAGCTGCCGGCGATAAAAAACCCTAACACAGCTTGATAAAAAGGGGCCTATATTTCTTATGACAATATGACATATGTTGACTGCTCTCAGTTTAATATTAGAAGTTGCATCCTACTCTTTTAACCTGAGAAAGTTAGTTTTGCCTGTACTCTGCTTATAGTAACATAAAGGAAGGAAACTGAGGACTCTCCTTTGAACCTTTTGTATTCTTGCAAGGGGGTGCTGAAAAGTTCTCAGCTCAACCAAGAAGAGAATGGCATGGATAAGGATTCAATCAATGATCTGAAACAATGGCAAAACATAGGATTTTGTTTCTGCAAATTGTCACTTAATGAAATAAGATAACACCCTTTTCAACTACAGTAGCAAAATAGGGCTCAGAATTTAGGAAGTAGAGTCCCCTCTTATTGAGCTGTGCAGCACAAAGTAATGTAAATTGTAAAGTTATGATAGGAAGGGAATTGCCTGGCCCCAAAGCTGAAAATCTAAGTCAGAAGAAAGGGTATACAAGAGATAATGGTGGAAATGGTGTGATAAATCAGTCCCAAAGATCGGCTCTTGGTCCTTTGTATTCTTTCTTTGCACATGCAAGTCTACTCTTCACAAAGAGGAAATTGATATTAATTAAATTTAATTTGGTTTACACAGGGTGACTAATCAGTTCATGGGAACTTCCTAAAAAAAATTTTTATGAGGAGTTTACCTGGATATATCCTCAGCAGAGAAAGCGCCCTACAGGGTTTTACCCACAAACATCACCTTCCGTCACCCCGGGAACCTTTGAAGTGCAAAAGTACCTTTTTTATATATGAAGAAATAAATAATAAAGCGCCGTGTGCAAGTTTAGAATCAAATAAATCATCAGTGTGTCAATAAAAATGTTCAAATCAAACAGTTCTTGATGATAGCAGTTTCCTCCACTATATCAAATATGAAGGAAAACTTAGCTTTCATGAGTCCGCAAGCCAGGGATGTGCATTAGGGAGGTTCAAACAAATTAATTAACACACTTTGCTTATCCACAAGGTTAATTTTATTCCTTTATATAAAAATGAAAAAAACAGCATACAAAATTTTACTTAAAACAAACAAAGTTTAAGGCCCCACTTCACTGTTTTTTTAAAACTACCTCTAAGCTTAACAGTATATTGTAATTCTTTTGCACTGTACTACTACTACTACTACTACTTATCACTTATATAGCACAGAAATGCATACGCAGCACTGAACATTTTGACATTTATAGACGGTCCCTGCTTGGAAGAGCTTACAATCTAACTTGGGCAGACAGACATGACATGTAGGCAGTGGCGTACATAGCATATATGACACCTGGAGCCCATCGTTTTTTGACACCTCCCTCAACTATATGAAAAACATGATTTTTAGTAACAATCCACACATCACACAACAAAAGTGTACCTAGGAAAAGGCAACATCTTACATACAGCAGTGAGCAGTAGAACAAGAATAGACATTTCTACTTTTCCTGATCCAATCCCTGCTGTGATATGCCACTGCTTGCAGCCACCCCGGTACACAAACAGATGAAAATATGGCCCCCATACACTCCCCCCCCCCCCCAATAGTCACTGCCTCTCCTGCCCCCCCCCAAAAAAAAAAAAATATCTACATGAAACAGTTCATATCTGTCTCTACAACAGCTGCAGATACTATGTAGCGCTACAAACAGGTCTCTGTAGTAACCTGGTGGTCAGTGCAGTGGATTGCAGAGAAAGAGACCCAAGCCCATATGCCACCCTAACAAGTACACTTGTGGAAAGTGTGAGCCCACCAAAACCCACTGTACTGCAATATAGGTGACATGTGCAGGCATAAGGGCTATTGGGGTGGTAGACAGGTGAGTACAGTAGGTTTTGGGGGAGTTTTGGAGGGCTTACCATATAATGAACAGGGGTTATGGTGAGATGTGAATCTGGTACCTTTAATGTGAAGTTCACAACAGTGCCTGTTAGGGTGCCCCACTACTCTCCTGGCATGTCTGTGTGACCAGTCCATTAAAAATACTGGCCCCTCCAACGTGCAAATGACTTCTTTTAGACATTTTTAATTTGGACTTCTTTTTTTTTCGCTAATAGCAAAAAAGTTAGATGTCTAGCTGGACAAAACATCTCGCTGTACCATTTGTAGGTTCAAAAATGGACATTTACTTCACCAGATTTTTGGATGTTTTTCTCAAAACATCCAAAGTTGGACTTAGTTCGATCAAAAATGCCTCTCCACATCTGTTTTTTGTTGGAAAATATTTTTCTAAAAATTAGGGTCTAATATCTAAAGGATTTATATTTCTCACAACCTCTTTGAAAATATACTAGGGCTTAGACACAGATCGTAAAAAAGGCACCTGAAGTTAGGCACATGGATTGGCGCTTAGCCGATCTAGGCTACTACCAATTATTTAATTAGGCTTTATTGATGCCATTAATTGAAAAATAGAGTTAAAAACAATTTAAAGAATTACCCTCCCTTTATGAAATTGCATTAGGGTTTTTAACACCGGCCATGGTGGTAAAAGCTCCAACGATCATAGAATTCCTATGAGCGTCGGAGCTTTTACCGCTGCGGTCGACAATAATAAAAAACTAAGACGGATTCATAAAAGGGGAGGGGGATTAGGTGAATAGGTGCCTACTACTTTGAGGTAGGCATCTACTCCAAGGCAGCTACCAGAAAATAGATGTGGTTAGGAGTGGATTCCGGGCAGATTTTGTGTGGTATGACTTAGACACACTCAGGCCAAGAAAATCCTGGCATAAATGGGAGTGCACCTCATGTTTCAACGTCTTCAGCGCCTAAGAGCGCTTAGGTGCCACTAGGCGTGATGCTACAAATGACCCCTAGTGCTTGATTAACAATTGCGTTCAACAACACCTACGAGTTAGGAATCAGGGCCTGAGTGCTTAAATTGTTACTCAAAATTTCACTAAGTTCCTAAATTTAGGTGCATTAGAAATGAGAAGTGGATATGAGGTGGGTAAAAAGGGAGCTTGGCAGTTATTTTCAGCACTGGACTCATACATTAGGCTCATAGATTTAAGTGAGAAATAGCAGGTCTAAATTTATACGAATTCAAGTTCCTGAATTTTGATGAACTTTCTGCTTTAAACTTAGGCTCCTAATATTGGTTGAAAATAGGGCTCAAATTTAGGGTTGTTTTTTTTTGTACTAAACCTTGGTGTGCTTTTATGGGCATTAATATGCACTAAGGCCCAGATTCAATAAATGGTACCTGAAGTTGAGCGCCTAAGTTATTTTTTTAAAATGAGTTTAATCGACATCTACTCTTTCCACTCCACTCAGTATTTTATAGACCTCTATCAAATAACCTCTGAGCCAGGGATGGAATCATCACTTGGCTGGTTAAATGCCAATATTCAGCTCTTAACATAATAATAATACTAATAATTTTATTTTTTATATACCATCCAAGCAATAGTTCTGGGCAGTTCACATCAAGAGAATGTTAAATTTCAGTGAAAATACAGAGTCAGAGAATACATTTTGACAAAAATATAAAATCAGAGAATACAACTATAAAATTAATGTACAAATCTTTCAAACAGGTAAGTTTTCATCGACTTTCTAAATGCACAATAGGATTGTGTTTGAGCAATCAAAGAACTCATCCAAGAATTCATTTTTCCAACTTGGAAAGCAAGTGTCTTTTCCAAAGAACTCTTGAAACGACATGCTTTTGGAGTGGGATACATAAACATTCCAGAATTTCTTGTATTCTTACTTGACAAGTATAATTTAAATTGGGAGGATAGGTATGTTGTTATTAAACTGAAGAGTGCTTTAAAACAAATGCAACCAAATTTAAAGATGACTGGGTAGCTATATAAGCCACCCTATCGTTATGCAGTAACCCATGGACGGTTAAATATTGAATATCAATTTAACCAGCTGTATGTTAGCTGGCTCTGTAAAAACTGGATAGTCAATGCTGAAGCCTGGCACTGAATAGGGATAATGCCAGCAGCAGACAGCATAACGCTCACCATCGCCAGCTGAATATTGACCCATAAATTTAGGAGATATGAATTTTTTTTTTTTTAAATTTCCAGACCATGGTTTTTTCCTGCCTCCAGATTGGGTTGATTTAGGTTTTTGAAAGCAAAATCAATATCTTGGTTCATCTCTGGCCTGGCTCCTCTTTTAAATCTTTTGGCTTGTCCATTGCTAGTATCAGAACAAGTGCTAGTCTTTCTATTTTAGTTGACTTGCAGGCATAAATGAGTCTCATACTTGCCCAGTTACAGATTATATGGGATTATTGTCTGCAATTCATTATGAATAACAGTAACTGAAAGAGTGTTTGATTGGAAAGCAGCAGGAGTCAGTGTTAATCTTTGGTTAGCAGCGAGCAAAAGTTGTTACCAGCTGTTCTCTGGTCTCTCTGAAATGAAAGATGGGTCTTTGTTCGCTTTCTGATGGAGAGATGTGTATATCCAAAAAAAAAAAAAAAAAAGCTTTTGCTTTTATTCTTTTCTATCCTATTTTTAAATGAAGTTCCTTTCTTAATGAATGTGTATTATATATTGTATGCCGCTTGGATCCTTTTTTAGGCTGTTATGCGGTATAGAAAGTTTTGAATAAGCATAAACATTAGATTCCGTTAACATCCTTAGCTTGATGAACTAAACAAAGGGATTTTCTCTGTTGGGTTTCTGAGAACAATATTTAGTACATCAGACCCCCAGAGACCAAAGGTAGAAATGAATGGAATAATAGCATTATCTAATTTATTTATTTGAATTTAGCTCACATTCTTCTTGTAGAACAGAGCTGAAGCACATTTGTGGTGGAAATGCAGTATGAGAGTAGTTTTGTTGCCAGTAACATTGCCAATAATGTTTCTCCTCTGTTGGCAAATTAAAACAATATAAGTGGCCAGGAGAGGAATCATGACTACTTATGGATGCCAACTGGTATTTTGCAACATAGATGGGTAAGTGCCAATATGTACACATAAATGCATGCCATTTTGCAAACCATACTAACTACTAACAAGCCTTAATTTTCTTTTGGGAACGGGAAATAAGTAATGGGGGATTAAGAGCGTGCATTCCCTTAATCTGTCCTGTCCTTAATGAACACTTCAGACAAACCTATATGTGGAAGGGAGCAGCTGTAAATTTCAGTGTTGAAATATTGGATCATACACGGGGAATGCATGTGTAGACCTTTGACCACCCATGCTTCCTTGAGATATATATACAATAAAGGTGCATGAGTGGTGGGAAGGGGGCAGGCCAAGACAAGGCATTTATTATGGTTAAGGGACTGGAGGAGTTGCCGTACAGTGAGAGATTAGATAAACTGGGCCTCTTTTCCCTTGAAAAGAGGAGACTGAGAGGGGACATGATCGAAACATTCAAGACAATGAAGGGAATAGACTTAGTAGATAAAGACAGGTTGTTCACCCTCTCCAAGGTAGAGAGTACGAGAGGGCACTCTCTAAAGTTAAAAGGGGATAGATTCTGTACAAACGTAAGGAAGTTCTTCTTCACCCAGAGAATGGTAAGGCTAGACTCAGGGCACTGGTCTTTGACCTAAGATGCGCCGCGTGAGTGGATTGCTGGGCACAATGGATTACTGGTCTGACCCAGTAGCGGCAATTCTTATGTTCTTAAAAAAAAGTTTGAGATAAAGGACAATATCCTTGGTGTTTGTTTATATATATGGAGCTGTTGCTTGAACATTTTTGGAATCTGTGCTGAACTCCATAGAGGGAAAATGAAGCCAGGACTGGGTTAGGGCCCCTCCAGGTGATTTACTCAAGACTGACCTTAGAGGTTAAATGAAGTTCATCGAATAATGGCAAGGAAATAACTTATTTACTTGGAGGACAGAGATTCTGAGGACTTATGAAGAGAGGTCTTTGGGTCACTTGGCCCACGCAGTGTGCTACGGTAAGGGCTCCTTTTACTAAGCTGCGATAGCGGTTTTAGCGTGCACTTAGCACGTGCTGAATTGCTGCGTGCGCTAGACCTTAACGCCAGCATTGAGCTGGTGTTACTTCTAGCCCACGTAGCGTGGGTTTAGCGAGCGCTAAAATCCTGTGTGCCCTAAAAACGCTATCGCAGCATAGTAAAAGGAGTCCTAAGTTAAACAAGTATTTGCAGAATAGTGCTTAGACAGGAAGTTATGTGGGTATGTGCAGAAATGCACATAAGTGCTGATATTCTAAATATTTACGCATGCAATAGCTATGTAAATGTTAGCACCTCTTTATAGAATTGCCCTTATAACTCTTTGCTAACCCATGCCCACCCCTACATTATGTCCATTTTTTATACTCTTAATATTAGGTATTCCCCCCTCCCCCCCTCCACGGATTCTGCATAAGTTACTCAAAGTTGGGCATGAATGCCAAATCTGCACCTATACCAATCAGTCAATAAAGCAATAACAATCAATTATTGGCATCAATCAGCATTAATTAGGATTTAGGTATAGACCTGACCTGCATCCTATTCTATAACATGCACACCTAAATTTTAGCAATATTATGCTGATGACTATCTTTGCATGAATTGTGCCTGGGTAGGCGGTTTAGGCCGCCGAACGCCACTTCTGGTGTTGGCGTTCGGTGGCCTAAAATGCCTATGTAGGCACTATTCTGGTTCTGATTTTCTAGGCGCTGGTATGCGCCTCAAATCTCGGTTAAAAACGCCATTTGGATGGCATTTTTAATTGAGGTATGGCGCATACCGGTGCCTAGAAAATCGGCACCAGTTCAAGAATCCAGGCCTAAGTGGGTAGCTGGTTATATCGCACAATATAACTGGCTATCCACCGATACTGAGCAAATCTCCAGCTGGGTTTGGAGATCAAATTAGACCACTAAAATAGGTGGAATATCTATGGCTTTTTAAAAAACCTAATTGACCTGCCCTGACTATCATCTTGACCAGTTAAATTTAAACTGCCAAAAAACACCAATATATTCAATGCTGATCATCAGAAATGGCCTGGCATTGCATATCTGGACTGACCACTGACTACGGGAATTAGCCCAGCTGACTCCCGAGGTCTGAATCGGCCCCATGATATTTCATAATCTTCATATCTAAATGCGTGCTCCTCCCATGCTCAACTCGTGTGAACCACCTCCTGGCTAAGCACATGCCATTGGATATCAATGCATACTTACAGTAGGTGGAAAATGGTCATTTAGGAGATAAGTATCTGAATAGCATTTCTGTTTTTATACATCTACTTTTTTCAGTCTATAATGGAAAAATCTTTCTAGAGATGTGAATTCATCAACACACATTTGATTCATCAGTGCACCTTAATTTTGGTGCTAAAGCTATTAAATTCATACTAGCCTATACATTTCTACTTATCAGGGTTCTTTTTTATATTTTCAGCTTCTTATGATTCACCTCTTAACCAGTTTCCTCCCTGTTTTAACTGTGAAAGTTATCAACGTGGGCTACTTTTAAAATGGGTTGTTTTACAAGTTCTGCTATTTTAGCACAGGGCCTCATTGCATATAATGGTACCCAATCTTAAATAGCATGAATTATGGTAAAAAAAAAAAAAAAGTCATCTGAATGGCAGCCCATTTTGATAACTTTCCCCTTAAGTGAATTTTTGTTGTTGTTATTATAATTAATATTATGATTATGTCTTTATCTGTGGCACAATACAGCCAACATTGATCTGTATTGACTTCATTAATTTGGGTCCTACCAAGGACTTGGGAATCACAGAAATATGTCCACAAAATGGATATCTTTCTAAGTAAGATAGGGTTTGTTTTGTTTTGTTTTTTTGCAACATTGATGGGTGTTATGTCTTTTAAAATTTAAAACTTTCCAAGTATTTTTGAAGGCCAATCATTATTGCTCCAAGAGTTCCAATCACTGTTAGAATTACCATTGATGTTTTTCTCCAAAGTCTTTCTGCTTCATATTGTAAGTTACAGTATTATTAGTTGTAGTAGAAGTATTGTGGTTTCACATAGCCTGCTAGATGCTCTTGGCTGTGTCTGGTACTCTAAATAGTAAGTCCTTCCCAATGAACTAGGATATTCAGAGGTATCAGAACAGGGTTTGTGAAGTTCCAAGCAGTGCAGCCTTCTATAGTTGAGAGATGGTGATTTTGTTAATGCTCAGTTTGTTCACATGTTGCTCCAAGTCTTTGGATATTGCTCTAAAGGCAACAATTACTACAAGGATGGCAACCGCAGATTTTTCCAGAGCCACTCAACTTCAATCTTCAAGTGTTGATATTTCATTATATATTTTCAACACAGCTGTCTTTTCTCATGGTATTGCCACATCTATCATCCACACAGTTTTTTTATAACCATAGTGATATTGGATGTAATGTGTAGCAAATGTCTGTCAAGTTGATGAGGCTGTCTGCACAATGTGCTGCGGCGGCAAAAAGGGCGACCAGAATGCTAGGAATGATAAAGAAGGGGATTACGAACAGATCAGAGAAGGTTATCATGCCGCTGTACTGGTCCATGGTGCACTCTCACCTAGAGTACTGTGTCCAGCACTGGCCGCCATACATGAAGAAGGACAAGGTACTACTCTAAAGGGTCCAGAGAAGAGCGACTAAATGGTTAAGGGGCTGGAGGAATTGCCGTACAGTGAGAGATTGGAGAAACTGGGTCTCTTCTCCCTTGAAAAGAGGAGACTGAGAGGAGACATAATCGAAACATTCAAAATACTGAAGGGAATAGACTTAGTAGATAAAGACAGACTGTTCACACTCTCCAAGGTAGGGAGAACGAGAGGGCACTCTCTAAAGTTGAAAGGGGATAGATTCCGTACAAACGTAAGGAAGCTCTTCTTCACCCAGAGAGTGGTGTAGAGCTGGAATACTCTTCTGGAGTCTGTTGTAGGGGAAAACACCCTCCAGGGTTTCAAGACTAAGCTGGACAAGTTCCTGCTAAACTGGGATATATGCAGGTGAGGCTGGACTCATTTAGAGCACTGGTCTTTGACCTGGGGGCCGCCGCGTGAGCGGACTGCTGGGAAGGATGGACCACTAGTCTGACCCAGCAGCAGCAATTCTTATGTTCTTATGTTATCTATATTCTGAAGTCCAAGAGGATTTTGGCCTGCTCATTTTCTACCATGGTTTTGATTTTGTGGTGCCACCAATTTGGGGTTGCAGGCAAATTATACTTTCAATAGATATCATAGCTGCTACTTTGTATCTTTCCTTGTAGTAAAGGTGGTTTAAGGAAAAAGAAACAACCAATTGTTTCACACACAATATCTTATTGACGGAGGACCTAACTTGACCAAGGTTTGGCAATAGCCTTCATCAGGGGTCATCTGATTCAAAAGTTAAAAAAAAAATCACAGAGTAGAGCAAAACTTTCTGCCAATGCAATGATGATTGACCTTTATTGATTGTTTTTACCTTTTATTGAAGAATCAGATGACTCCTGTTGCAGGCTAATGCTGAAACCTGGCCAAGGCGGGCCTTCCTTCAGTAAAATATTGTGTATGCATTAGAGAATGACATGGGGACAAATTTTTCCCTGACCCCATGGGAACTCATTTTCCCGTCTCGTCCCTGAAAGTTCTTTTCCTGTCCCTGCCCCATTCCTGCAAGCTATGTCCTCATCTGCACAAGCCTCAAAACACTTTAAAATCATAAGTGTTCGAGGATTGTGCAGTTAAGGCGGATCTTACAGGAATAGGGCAGGGACTTCTTTGATCTTATGTAAGCTTTGTTGATTTACTAATGTTAATGCAGGATCTTGTTTCTCCTCTTCCAGTGTTTGTAGTACCTGTAGCAGTCCCCTTCCACCAATGCTATGAGAAAAAGAAGCCTATCAACATCGCTGAGGGAGCGTAGAGCATAGCTGACAGATACAATTTTTTTTTTTAATTCAAAGTTTCTAGCTCTGCCTTAGTACAGTTTATAATTCCCGTACTGTATTTAGTGATTGTTATGGCCCAGATGTTAATAATAATAATAATAATAACTTTATTTTTGTATACCACCATACCCCGAAGAGTTCTAGGTGGTTCACATTAGTTAGACAGAGATTACAAGTGGTTACATATCAAATTGATCATAGAGTTGCAAACAGCAAGGAGGGAGTAGATACAAGTGGTTACATATCAAATTGATCGTAGAGTTGCGAACATCAAGGAGAGAAGTAGATGGGAGAGTAGGGAGGCGGAATGGATCAGAAGGGGGGGAGGAGGAGGATAGAAAAGGGGTATTAAGGGTCTTGGTCTCGAAATAGGTGAGTTTTGAGTAGTTTTCTAAAGTCGAGGTAGTTGTAGGCTTTGAGGACCATTTGGGCTAGCCAAGGGTTTTGTTTGGCGGCTTGGAAGGCGTAAGTTTTATCGAGGAATTTTTTTGAGTGGCATAGTTTTAAGGAGGGGAAGGCGAAGAGTTGAATTTTACAGGAGTTCTTGTAGTTGTGGTTAAGGGTGAAGTGGGGGGGTGATGTAGCTTGGGGATAAACTAAATATTGTTAATGCCCTCAATGGTATTTTCATCACTGAGTTTAGTCTTTAAGATTTCCTTAACCCTTCTGATGTATTCTTAGGTGATGTTTACAAATGCCTGGGCATTTTACAGGCAGATTTCTTAACTGTCCACTCTCTTGTTGATGCTATTATTGGGCATTTCTGTGCTTCTATGTTAACCATTTTTTACCATTTTCATAGTAAGGGTGGCACACTTGCGTAATCCAAATCCCATGGCAATTTCTTCACTGAAATTTTGGACAGTTTATAGCAGCAATGCAGTAGTTGCAATTTTTCACGGAGCTTCAAATCATCCATGTACAAAAGATGTGAAATTCAGGGAAATGTCTTTCCAGTCTGGTAGCCTACAGGCTGCCTTTCTCAGTATGACTGACAGAATCATAGCAATCACAAACAACAAAGGTGAGAGTGAGTCTCTTTGAAATATTCTTCTTCTGATGTTCAACTGACCCACTGCTTTACTGACAGCTGTCAATTCCATTTTCCACAGACTCATTGCTTTCTGTACAAATTTCTGATGTTTTTCACTCACTCCATTTATAAATCCAACTGTGTGGCAATGAGTCAAAGGCCTTCTTGTAATCAATCCAAGCTACATTCAAGTTTGTTTTTCCAATGTTTGCAGTTTTCCAGGATTATTTATCAATCAGAAGCTGATCTTTCATGCCTCTGGTTTTTCAACAGTTTCCTTTTGTTCCAGCGGAAGCAAATTGTTTTTTTCCCAAGTGGTCCTGGACTGTGTTCGCTATTATTCCTGTCAGCAGTTTGAACATTGTTGGCAGGTAGGTAATTTGTCTGTAGTTGCTTGCAACTGTCCCTTTTGTTGGGTCTTTTTTTTTTTTTTTTTGCAGAAGGCAGGTGTTTCCAGTTGTCAACCAGTCTTCAATCTGCCTTCTTTGCAGTATGCTGTTAAACTGTTCTTTTATTAGATGTAAACTGGTCAAATGTTTGAGCCAGAAACAATGCTCTTTTTAGGGACTGTCCAAATCTTGACCTTTTATTTATCATCATTATTATTAATAATAGGTCAAATATTCAAAATGATTTAAGTAGGCAGGAGAGGCTCCTAACTGCATAAATCGCTTGTGGCTGTCTAACCCCGACATTCAGCATCACTAAACCAAGCAGTGCCATTAAATATCAACTCTGACCACTCATTAAAAAAATGAGCAGATCAGGGGCAGTACAGGGAGTGGTGATGGGGAGGAGCTGGTAGTTAGCAAAGTGCCAGCAGTATTCAGTGCAGCCATTTTTTTTAGGGAAGTTGCAAGGGGCAGGAGCGAGGGGGCTTCGTTCCTACCCTAAATACCCCACAGATCACCAGAGACATCAGGTAGAACTGGGAAGCCTATCTAGGCTCAGGGGAGGACGGGTTTGGGGAGATGTTCAGGGATTTGGTAGGGGGTTTGCATGGTGGTGAGCTGGGGAGGGGGAGGGGAAGATGGGAACTTTTCAGAGGTCGGGAAGGAGATTGATGGGTTTTAAAAGGAAGAAAAGAGTTATGTGGGTCCAGGCCAATATTCAGCCTGGACCCAAATAACTTATGTGGGGCCCAGCACTAAATATCAGGAGCTAATTTAGCAGGTCATGGTCAGTGTTTTAAGAAAACACTGACCACCGCTGGCTGAATATTGGTCAAACAGTGAATAGTATATACCAAATGTATGCAGCCTTCTTCAGAGAAAAATAATGATGGCCTCTGCTTTTTGGCCCTTAAATTGTAACAGATATGAGATGGAGGAAAAATAGGAAGAGTGTGTATATGAAAAATGAATGGAAGAAATGGCATTTTCAATTAGTATTATTATTATGCAGGTGGGGTCTGGGGCGGAGCTTGGCCAGGTCTGGGGCAGAGCTTTTGGGCTCCCCCAAACAAAACAGCGTTCCGCTGCCTATGCTTCAGACACCATGCACAGCAAATTTCTCCTTGCTTAGCTTCCAGGATTTCTACCTCAGTGCTATGGTCAGTCCCTTTTATTACTTCCTGGTCCTGTCCACATGGGCTGACCTTTTCAACAACAGGCTGAACATACCAGCCCTCCTTGCTTAGTGACTGCCCTGAAAATCCCTCCTTTCACACTCAAAGCAGAGACATTTTTAGCGAGGTCACACATACATAGACCCTGTCACAGCTGTACAGTGACCAATCTGATGCTTCCCATTTGTATGGTTGATTTACAACGGTTGCTTATATAGGAGCCAGCTCTGTGAGTGCTGTGGATGCATGAGCATCCCTAATATTGAACCAATTCCTTGACTGTGTTCAGGGAGCGAGAATTTCTGTTGGTCTTAGCATCCACCAATTATTTTGAAATGTTGGCTCCCGTGGTTGCTTACATTGTACTTGCACTAGTTCTGCACATAAAGAAGAAAGTTTTGGCGACAGCTTTGCCCCCTCATGTATTCTTTCCCCATGTAACCCCAATGTATTATATAACATCTGTCTTCTCTCATGTATTCTTTCCCCATGTTTCTCCAATTTATTATGTAACATCTTTATTCATGCATTCTGTAATTCGCTGATTGTCCAGCCAAAAGAACCACCAGACCACCCATCCAACTTCAGACCTATTGCCTCAATACCGCTATATGTCAAAATTACAGAAGGCCTAGTAGCCAAACTCCTCACCAACTACCTAGATGACCATAACCTACTCCACCCCATGCAATCAGGCTTCAGAACTAACTTCAGCACAGAGACACTACTAGGCTCCCTAATGGACACAATCAGACAACACCTTAGCATAGGGAAAAAAATGCTTCTCATACAACTGGACCTAACTGCAGCATTCGACCTAGTTGATCACAACATCCTTCTACAGATCTTGGATGCAATAGGTATCTCAGATAAAGTATACTCTTGGTTTGAAGGCTTCCTAAAATCCAGAACCTACAGTGTAAAATCAAACAAAGAAAAATCAGAACCTTGGTCAAACCCCTGCGGCGTACCGCAAGGATCCCCACTATCCCCTACCCTCTTCAACCTATACACTGCTTCTCTAGGAACACATCTAGACAATCTAGGCATAACCACCTATAGTTATGCAGATGACATTACCATCCTCATCCCATATGATCAGCCTAAACCCACCATAACAAACACACTACACCGAACACTAGAAACAGTCACGATCTGGATGAAAGATCACAAACTTAAACTCAACCCAGACAAAACCAAATTCATCCTCCTCGAAAATGACATAGTCCAAACCATAACCAATTTAGAACTCAACTCAATCAACTATCCCATCCAAACCACCATAAAACTACTTGGCACGACCATAGACAGATGCTGCACCATGCAACCGCAAATAAATAAAACAATACAGAAATCCTTCGCAATCATGAGAAATCTGAGACTAGTCCGGAATTTCTTTGAAAGAACACAATTCCAACTTATAGTACAATCACTAATTCTAGGTCTGCTGGACTACTGCAACATCCTCTTCCTTCCATGCCCTGTTACTATGACTAGACAACTTCAAACAATCCAAAATACAGCTTTGAGACTCATCTACTCATTGAGAAAACATGGCCATATCCACAGAAGCCTACATCAACTCTCATTGGCTACCAATCTAAGAAAGAATACAATTTAAATTCTACTGCATGTTATTTAAAACCCTAAACGGAGACAGCCCATCTTACCTGAACAACCGCCTCATCCAAGCACCCACAACTAGACACAGAAAAACGCACTCCCCATTCATACCTCCCCCGATCAAAGAAGTAAAACGATCAAAACTACACGACGGCCTCCTAGCCACTCAAGCCGCAAGACTGGACAACCAGATCTCCAACCTTCTGACGACCACCCCAGACTACAAGACATTCAGAAAAGAAATAAAAACTATACTTTTCAAGAAATTCCTGAAGCAGCCATAACATCACGTACTCTTAATAACTCTAAAATTGACAATTGATCTACTCTTTACTTCACTAGTAATAATAGTGCTTCCATTGTTACCCCCTTTTAATTCTTTTGCAAGCCGCCTTACCCTTAACAACCCGAGAAATGTTAAAAGATCTACTACTTACCTCTCTAGTTAATCAATAGTTCTCCCATTGTAACCCCCGTTTTATTAATCTTTTGTAAGCCGCCTTGAACCGCAAGGTAATGGCGGAATAGAAATCCCTAATGTAATGTAATGTAATTATTATTATAGTACAGCTATGTTTCTTTTATACAATGGAGAAATGCCAATAGAAGAGATTTATCAGATTCTCTCTTAGGCTTCTGTGACTGGCATCATGCTTGTTGCAGTTTTACAGGTTTCTCTGTACCTGGTCAGGTAGAACCCATCATGCTGTGTTTTTCTTCAGGGTACTCTGTGAGGTCTGCAGTTTGTCTTTATTTATAATGAGTCCTTGTACCTGATTGGTTAGTGCTTGAGGTGAATTTTTTTTATTTATTTAATTCATTTTCTATCCCGTTGTCCCCAGAGTTCAGAACAGCTTACACGTTAAACATACTTATATAGTTGACAGGTTACAATTTGACATAATTACAGAACAAGTTTACTATACAATGAGGCAAGAAAGTCCATTGGTCACCAAGTTGGATTTTGGTGGGAAAATCAGATGTCCCTTCTATAGAGAGGTACCCAAACTTTTACTAAGACATGACTAGTGTTAAATTAAAAAAAATATATAATTAAATCATGAAGTCCATAGAAACGGTGCAGCTTAGTTCATATGAATACATTTGTTGTGTATTAAATGGGGTGGGAGTGCTCTATTGTGCTTCCAAAGTTCCAACACATGGAAAATAGATGTCTTTCTAAGCAGCTCCCACCATTAACTAATTAGCAGCAAGCAGCTTCATACAATGCATATAATTTGTACCAATTTACCCAGCTACAGTAAACTCATTAATTCATCAAGCTAAAGCATTTATATCAGGTGAATAGTATGCCATGCTCCGTCACCAGGTTGATAAATGTACTATTGGGCCTTTTATAGTCTTAATCCATCATCATCAAAATTCCAAATGTATTTGGCATATACAATGGGAACATCTACTTACAATTCCCAGCTAGAGCTAGAAATGGTCTTGAAATTCAGGAACAGTGAAATCCCCCAATGTCCAATTCTCATATCTGTGTCCCTGGAGGTCATTATGCATTTTTCTTTCATGCTCATATGTGAAGCAAGCATCTCAGTTCTCAATCTCAGAAGAAGAAGCAAAGTCATCATGTAGTGGATTTTACCTGTTCGATGAGCTGGTACACAGGAAAAACATCTCTAGAGATGCCAAATTATCTAGTTGCAGGTTAGAGATTAGGGGACAACCCTGTATTATCTGCCACCTTCTGTAGTAGGATTAAGGGAATGAAGGAGTTTGGATTTTCTTCTGCCTTTGGAGTTAGGAGCATCAACTCAATGAAACATCCTTAGTGTTGTCTTTGCCTATTGTCTGCCACATTGCATTTGTTTGCTCAGAGACTTCCATTGAGTAAACTGTTGATTCAGAACAACAACTTTGAAATTGCTTCACTTTTTAATAACAATGCTGAGAGGGCGTAACTACTTATCAACCTCCCAGAGGATTCTGGTCCCAGTCCTGGTGCCTACCCATAAATACTGTTTATATACAGGGGTTATTCACATTCCAGGTACATACTAGGCCAGTGCTTCTCAACAGGGTTCTCAGGGCACACCCAGCTGGTCAGGCATTTAGGTAATCTATAATATGCATGAATAGATTCACATGTACTACCTCTTTGGTATGCAAATCTGCCTAATGCATATTTATCGTGGATATCCTGAACACCCGACTGGCTAGGTGTGTGCTGAGGACTGGGTTGAGAAGCACTGCACTAGGCAACCACCTAGTGGGGCAGATAAATCCCCTGTTACAAATGTACTAGTTAAGTCAGGGGTAGGGAACTCCGGTCCTCGAGAGCCGTATTCCAGTCAGGTGCCGTATTCCAGTTCAGGATTTCCCCAATGAATATGCATATTTGCATGCACTGCTTTCAATGCATATTCATTGGGGAAATCCTGAAAACCCGACTGGAATACTGCTCTCGAGAACCAGAGTTCCATACCCCTGAGTTAGGTAACAAAGGAGGACGGACTGAGACATCCGGTTTTACTTCCATTGCTTTCAATGGAAGTAAAACCCAGATGTTTCAATCTGTTCTCCTTTTTCTGGAGCCATATGGTAACCTTAAAGCCTAAATAGTCAAGTTTAGCAGGGAAGTAAAACACAAATGTTTCAATCTGTCCTCCTTTTTCTGGAGCCATATGTTAACCTTAAAGCCTAAATAGTCAAGTTTAGCAGGGATTTATACCGGGAAGAGAATTTTTTTACTTATTCATTAATGACCTGGAATGAGTGAAGCGATCAAGCATTCAGATGACACAAAACTATAGAAAACAGTGGAGATGTAGCCTAATTGTTAGACCAGTAGCCTGGGTTCAAATCCAAATGATGCACCTTGTAATATTGGGCAAGTCACTTCACTCTCTATTGTTTCAAGGTTATACTATAAAGCAGAGGTAGGCAATCTTGGTCCTCAAGGACTGCAACCCTATTGGGTTTTCAGTATTTCCCCCATGAATATGCATTCATTGAAGAAATTCTGAAACCTGACTGGGTTGCAGCTCATGAGGACTAAGGTTGTTTACCCCTGCTATAAATTGTAGGATAGAGCAGGCGTGGGCAACCACAGTTCTCAAGGGCCACAAACCAACTGGGTTTTCATGATTTCCACAATAAAGTGAAAATTTAACTATGCGGCTATTTGAAGTTCAAGGAATAGAAGCTTGTCACTTCAGATTTAGATTTAGTAGGCCCGAATCCTAAGGAAGAGCCCGATTTTGGGTGAGGGATTTACTACTAATTTACAAATTGTGGGTAAGAGTCATTTCTCTCTAGAGCAGTGGTTCCCAACCCTGTCCTGGAGGAACACCAGGCCAATTATGTTTTCAGGCTAGCCCTAATGAATATGCATGAAGCAAATTTGCATGCCTATCACTTCCATCATATGCAAATCTCTCTCATGCATATTCATTAGGGCTAGCCTGAAAACCCGATTGGCCTGGTGTTCCTCCAGGACAGGGTTGGGAATCACTGCTCTAGAGTATTTTTATTTGGAATAAAGTCCTTTCCACAAGAAGAGGACTGAGAGAAGCCAAGACCTGCATGAAGGCATCAGTTCCTAAGATGACTTGTCTCTTGTGAGAAGAACCCTGTTTTTGATTTGTGACAAGTAAGAAGTTTTGTTTTGCGGTTAGTTCTCTGATGTTTTTGTAGCTTCATAGTCACCTCTATATCAGTGATTCCCAACCCTGTCCTGGAGGAACACCAGGCCAATCGGGTTTTCAGGCTAGCCCTAATGAATATGCATGAGAGAGATTTGCATATGATGGAAGTGATAGGCATGCAAATTTGCTTCATGCATATTCATTAGGGCTAGCCTGAAAACCCAATTGGCCTGGTGTTCCTCCAGGACAGGGTTGGGAACCACTGCAATATCACTCGGATTCATTTGTCTATCTTGGAAGAGAAGTAGAGAAGAAGAGGACAAAGTGGATGTCACACTGGCAGGAGACTAAAGGAGAAGAGTCACTAAGCTGGTATTCAACAAGCAGAGAAAGCTAAGGAGGTACCCATAAGATACAAAAGAGAACTGGAGAGTGGAGATCAAGCTATGGATCAATCATATACACCCTCTTTTACGAAAGCCAGCAGCGTAGGCCGGTGCGGGAATTGAATGGGCATCAAAGCATTTGCTGCATGGCACTCGGCTGCACAGCTTTGTAAAAGGGGGCCATACAGAGGTGCAGTACAGTATAAGATTTTGAAAATGCAATGCAATTTTGACATGTGCATGCACAACCCATGCACTAAAAATTAAAAGTTACTTATTTTGGCCACTGGAGGTGCCCCTCTCCTCTGACTGTGTTAGGAGAGAGATTGGTGAGTCTGTCAAAACAGGCACTTTGAAGCACTCCAAAATGCAACCCTCAAGACCCACTCCAATTCTGTCGAGCAAACTCAAGCCCCCAATCTCTACCTTGCATACAGTAAAGGCTTTAGCTTTTCAGGAGAAGCACTGTCTTCTGTAGTGCTGGAACCTGCTTGACTTTAGCAGAATCTTTAAACCATATTACTGCCTGCAGCGGCAGCCATCTTGAGCAGCAAGACCCTCACCCCCCACAACCAAGAAACAGAAAAAAAAAAGAAAATCAAAATGGCCAGCACCTGGGAAAGTTACAAGTAAAACTTTCCCTTCTCTGAGCTCTCCACCAGCTCTCACTAACCCTGCTTAGTTCAGGGTCACAGGCTTCAGCAAAAAAAACAAACAAACAACAACAAAAAAAACCTGTCAAGCAAAAATAAAACCCTTTTTCATACAGGTAACAAGCAGCCTTAATTCACTTCCATGGCTTCCAAAATAGGCTGTTCGGGCAAGTCTCCCAAATCCATGGCATCAACCTCACTCTGCTCTGCCAGCTCAACATGCTCCTGCTCTGAGGACAAGGGAGCCTCCTCCTGGCTATGTGTTTCTCTGGGTTGCCTCCTCAACTGAGGCTTCCAGGCTTCTAAATCTTCCTGAGCTGCGGAGCCACGCCCAGCCCTGCCCCAAGGGATGGTCACAGCTTTGTTCTGCCTGCCTTTCTGTCTGTTTAGCCAGCAATATCAAAATGGAGGAGCTTAAAGGGACAGAGCCCTGTTTCCCCTGGCTATGTGTGGAATGCATTGAAGGCAGTGTTCTGTGCGATGAGTTATGTCTGGGCTCAGCATGATTACTATATTCTTGCTTTTGCCAATCAGAGTTACATTGGTCAGCCCTAACCAACTTAATGGACGTGTTTCTGCATGTTTCAACTGGCAAAAGGCTGGTCTGAAAGTTGGGCTTGTGACAATATTCATGTTGGGTATCCTGAAAACCCAACTGGTTGCATGTGTCCAAGGGACTAGGTTGAGAACCATTCTTCTAACTCCTTCTTCAAGGATTTCTTGCCTTAATCCAGGGGTTCTCAACCCAATCCTTGGGACACAATTAGCCAGCCAGATTTCAGAATATCCATAATGAATATTCATAAGTTGCATGCACAACTTCCACTGGTGTAGCGAGGATAGGAGGCACCACCCTGTGCCCTAAACTCCGCCTCTCCCTTCCTTCTGTGCCCCTTGTTCCTTCCCCACCTCCAATATCACACTTGTGCCCTCCCTTATACCCGTGCCTCTTTAAATCTTCATCAACGCGAGCAGCTTCTCCAGTCTGTTGCTAGTGCTGGCATTGGCTTTCCCTCTGATGTCACTTCCTGTCCCCACGACCCAGCAGTAATTTCAGAGGGGAGCCAGGCTGGTGTGAGCAGCAGGCTGGAGATGTTGCTTGCAGTGGTGAAAATTTAAAGAGGTATGGGGGAAGGGTGGGTATGAGTGTGGTGTGGGGGTGGAGAGGTGCCGGCGCCCGTGGCAGTCCACCTCCCCCCTTACTATGCCACTGATCTATTCATTAAACCTGACTGGCCAGGCGTGTCCCAAGGACTGAATTGAGAAGCTCTGTTTTAAGAACATAAGAACATAAGCAAGTTATCCTGCCGCTGTATAGAGCAATGGTACGCCCGCATCTGGAGTACTGCGTCCAATACTGGTCGCCGCACCTTAAGAAGGATATGGTGATGCTCGAGAGGGTCCAGAGAAGAGCAACAAAAATGATTAAGGGCATGGAAAACCGTGCATATACCGAAAGGCTGGAGAAGCTGGGACTCTTTATCCTGGAAAAGCGGAGACTTAGAGAGGACATGATAGAGACCTATAAAATCATGAAAGGTATAGAGAAGGTGGAGAGGGACAGATTCTTCAGGCTAGCGGGGACATCAAAAACAAGAGGGCATTCAGAAAAACTGAAAGGAGACAGATTCAAGACGAATGCTAGGAAGTACTTCTTCACTCAGAGGGTGGTGGACACCTGGAATGCGCTTCCAGGAGAGGTGATAGGACAAAGGGTTTCAAAAAGGGCCTGGATGACTTCTTGAAGGAGAAAGGGATTACAGGGTATAGATAGAGGGGTACTATACAGGGTACTTCAGGATTTGGGCATAAACAATTCAGGTGGTGGGAACTTACAGGTCAAGGACCTGGAGGGCCGCTGCGGGAGCTGGCTGCTGGGCACGATGGACCCCTGGTCTGACCCGGCAGAGGCAATACTTATGTTCTTATGTTAATGCCTCTGCCGGGTCACACCTGAAGTCCATCGTGCCCAGCAGTCCAGTCACGCGGCGGCCCAACAGGTCCAGGACTTGTGCAGTAATCCTCTATCTGTACCCCTCTATCCCCTTTTCCAGCATGAAATTGCCCAATCCTTTCTTGAACTCCAGTACCGTACTCTGCCCTATTACGCTCTCTGGAAGCGCATTCCAGGTGTCCACCACACGTTGGGTAAAGAAGAACTTCCTAGCATTCATTTTGAATCTGTTGAATTTGTTTTAAGCACATGGATCCTCCTGTCTTTTTATTTTTCTAGCACCAGGAGTGTGCCACAGGCTGCTTCTTCCTGAGCTGCGTTCTGTTTGCTCCTAATCCTAACCTATTTTACAAGTTCACTAGGGGAGAGGTAAATAATTTAAACTACTTACATTCAGTAGCCCCTGGCTATATTTATGCATTTAACAGACTCAAAAACTCCAGAAGAACAAAACAAAATGTATGAAGTTGGCATCAATGTCAATTACATCCTTGTTAAATTTCAGTTCCCCTGTTGCTGTTCGCTCCTTGTTTTCTGGTATTTCATTTCTCTGTCCTCTGTTTCTTTGAGTTCTCTGATGCAATATTTGTTTTACATTTAAGAGCATAACTTCAACACTATCCTTATACCAGACCCTTAATGCCTGGGTGTTTGCAGAGAACAGTAGGATTGATACTGTGGTCTTCACTTTAAAATGCAGAAATCTGCTCTCTTATCACATATGGATCAAGGCGATCTATTGGCAAGAAGCAGAAAGTACTCATATTTCTGTGCCAGCATGCTTATTTCATTCTTGAACATTTTGGTGCCTCAAGGCACTTGGCAAAGCTTTATAACTAGAAAGTGACATGGTGAACTGAATGAATTAAATCAGAATTGTTAGTACAATCTCGTTTTCTTCCTATTGCTGCAATCAAGTGCTGTCATCACCCTCTTCTACTTTCTTAACATTTCTCTGCTCTCTTTCCTGCAAGAAATTGTAGCTCTTTTTCGTCTATTTTCTGTAAACTGCTCTGCTGACTTGTTGAAGCAAGTAATAAATAAACATATTTCACACTTTTAATTTACAGCGCTCAAAATTTGCCACCATAGGAGTTTACATTCTCAGGCTCCATTGCAGTAAACCATACAACCCCTTCTGCGCGGGAGATAACCTTTGAATTTCCAACACTAATCTTATGAGGGAGTGCTGAAAAATTCTGAGGCCGACCAACCAACTTCCTACATTCTGAGCGTTATTTTGCCACTGCAGCTGACAAGAGTGCTATCTTATTTCATTACGTGCCAATTTGCAGAAACAAAATTCTATGTTTTGACATTGTTTTAGATCATTGGTTGAACCATATCCATGTCATTCTCGTCTTGGTTGGCCTTAGAACTTTTTAGCATTCCCTCGTACTGCTGCAATAAGAAATGGTGCAGGAAAATCAGCATAAAACCGCCGTGCTTAAGGGGTAGTACAATAGGCATAAATATATATATATATATATATATGTATATATATATATATATATATATATATAAACTGCTGGTTAAGAAATAGCTCCTGATGTAAAAAATCACACCAAAATCTAGCACAAATTTGTGCTCAGTTTCTGTCCTTTAATCTTTTTTCCACTGTGTTTAATGCCAGATGCTCGAGTTTTGACTTTTCTGATCAAGTGACAATTAGGAAGCTGCTGAATGCTTTGAAAGGTGCATCTGTTTAGATTTTTGTTTTATGCTCACTTCATGGATATTTGAATCATTTCTATGAAGTTTTCCAGACTCCTGGTGCAGGCTATTGAGCTGAAACATAGGCACATGTCGAGTCAGTAAGAAGTTTGCAAGTTTGAATAAATTGGTTTTAGTTATCTACGCTGTTGTTTCTTCCTTGAATCTTTATGCCAGCTCAACACAATTCACAGATAACCAAAGATCCCTAGCCAAACTGGCCCTCCTCCTCCCTAAAAATATTCCAAATAAGACTCCTATAAAACACCCAGACTCACCTCCCTGACCCCCCAAAAATACTCTATAGTGATTAAATAAAACCCTCCAGACACTATGACCCACCTCCCCCACTCAAACCTACAAAAAGATTTCATGGTGGGCAACATGGACTCTACAGTTGAACCTCTGATGTCCCTCTCTAGAATCTCTGGGCCCCACAGGCCAGCCATCCACTTTTTTTCTGTCTTTTCTGCTTCTGATGTTGCCATCTTTCAGAATAGTGGTGACTGGATCCTACTGGTGCATTGGGCTGTATCGCTAGGGGTCAGACTACCACTACCCTATAAGGTACTAGATAAGGGGAGGAGTCAGTGAGCCCCTAGGGAGTATATTTATGAGGTCAGGAGAAGGGGATGGGAGGTATAAGAGAAATTAGGGGAGTCAGGATATCAGAGGCCCACTGGGCTACTAAGTAAATTTTGTGGAATGAAGATAAAGGCTGAGGTCAGGTATTGCAGAGTGCAGCAAGCTTGTTTTATAGGTTTTAAAAAAAATGCCTCTCATTATCAATGTGTGTCAATCCTTGCCCACATATATTTTAGACTCAATGCATCAATGGCTGTGTATTATTGCTGCAGTGATGCCCCTGTAAAGACTCTGGTGAAACCTCATTTAGAAAATTATGCACCTTCAAAAAGATATAAAAAGGATGGAGTCTGCCCAGAGGAAGGCTACTAAAATAGTGCGTGGTCTTCGTCATAAGGTGTATGGGGACAGACTTAAAGATCTCAATTTGTATACTTTGGAGGAAAGGCGGGAGAGGGGATATATGATAGAGACATTTAAATACCTATGTGATGTAAATGCACATGAGCCAAGCCTCTTTTATTTGAAAAGAAGCTCTGCAATGAGAGGGCATAGGATGAAGTTAAGAGGTGATAGACTCCAGAGTAATCTAAGGAAATACTTTTTTACAGAAAGGGTGGTAGATGCATGGAACAGTCTCCCAGAAGAGGTGGTGGAGACAGAGACTGTCTTTCAATAAAGCCTGGGATAGGCAACGGGGGATCTCTTAAAGAGAGGAAGAGATAATGGTTACTGCGGATGGCAGACTAGATGGGCCATTTGGCCTTTATTTGCCATCATGTTTCTATGATTTTAATGCAAATTTTTTAATACCGAGGTAATTTATATGCCATTATTTTATTGCATCAGAAGTAAAAGGTTTTAGGGTGTGCATGTTTCTCCCCTTTTAATCAATGCTCACTGGCTGCCTGTTGAACATCGAATTAGTTATAAAATTCTACTATTAACCTTTACAACTCATTTATACAATCAACCAGAGTTTATTGATAGTCTCCTTGTTCCTTATTATACCGCTAAATCCCTTCGTTCTATATCACAAAATCTCCTAGTTGTACCATCTTTAAAACTAATTAATACATTGAGATCCAATAATTTTGCTGTCACAGCAAATTCACTGCCTAATCAGTTACGAATGGAATCGTCGATAAAGCAATTTAAAACAAAACTCAAAAACATTTTTATTTGAGGATGCTTTTGAATAAAACTGTCCTTTTTAGGACTAAATCGACTATTGTCCCTACCCTTACCTATTATTTTACCCTTAAGTGTGCTTTCTTCAAATATTGTAGTTCAGTCCTTTTCCCCCAATTGTGTGCAGGTAGTATATGTGTTTGTTAATGTCTACTATCCAACATTGGTTTGTATAATATTTTAACTCTAATTTGTCCTTGAATAAGTGGTATAAAAATGTTTTAATAAACTTGAAACATTAGCTTATTGTGCACTGAAATTTGGTGTAGCAGTCTAACACAATGTTTACTCTTCTGAGGTCTCAGTGTGACAAATACAGGTGAATACAAAATCATTATAATGAGACATAAATATGCCAAATGCTTTTACTAAACCGTGATAGAGCTTTTTACTGCGGGCCAGTGAGGTTAATGCTCCGACGCTCATAGGAACTGAACGAGCTCCGGAGCATTTACCTCACCAGGTACCTCGCGGTAAAAAGCTCTACCGCAGTTTAGTAAAAGTAGGGTTACCTTATGGCTCCAAAAAAAACAGAGGACAGATTGAGACCTGGGTTTTACTTCCATTGCTTTTAATGGAAGTAAAACCCAGATGTCTTAATCTGTCCTTTTTCTGGAGCCATATGGCAATCTTAAGTAAAAGAGCACAAAATAAGTCAATGCCAAAATATCAGAAAAGTATTTCAAAGTATGGTAGAAACGAAAGCACAGTGCTACAGTTCCAAAGAAATATGCGTCATCAAGCTCTTAAAAAAAAATACAGCCTGCCGACTACTAGTAGGCCCGTCGTCTCAAAACACTGACCATCTGGCTCCATGTACAAAAGCAATAGGTGAGTTAGCTCAGATTGTTCCACTCCTTTGTTGCTAAGTTTTCCATATTAAGAAATTACCTTCCAACAGGTCTGGCCTCAGCTGTTTCTGTGCACTGAAGCCATGTGGTCAGTTTATCCCTGGAGCTTGCTCTAAATATTAGAGCGTCATTAAGTCTTCATCTGTATTCTTTCCCCTCCTTCAAAGCATTTTGCATTTCCTCAAAGCTTTAAATAGCTCAGGGAAATTAGTTCCACTTGTCTCTTTCCACTTATTTAAAAGAAAGGTGACATTTAATTAAGCTGTATACAGGCATGCATGGGGCAATAGCAATATCTATGAAATTGAATGTTAAATTATTTTCCATTTTCCAATATGGTAGTTATATCATGAATGGCATATGCAGATGCCTGTCTGTTCTCCAGAGAACTCTACTCCTGCTTACTGCAGTTACCTGAAGGAGCCATAACAAGTAAATGGGTGACCTGAAAGCTACAGATTAGTGTTAAAGGGGATGGGACTTGATATACTGCTTTTTCTGTGTGGTTACAATTAAAGTGGATTACATATTTTAGACAGGTACCGTATTTGCCGGCGTATAAGACGACTTTTCAGTACCTTAAAATCCTCCCCAAAGTCGGGGGGTCAATCTTATACGCCGGGTACTGTTTACATGCCCTTAGTTTACATGCCCTAACATCTCCTTCCTTACCTCCTTACGGTGCTTACGGTACTAGTAAACCTGCCGGGACATCAGCGGGGGCCATGGCGGGACATCAGTGTGACAAGGGTGCCATCTCCTTCATCCTGCGCAGCGGGAAGCAGCGGCGCTCTGGCCCCACCCCTTTTCTCTTTACTACGTCTCTCGCACATGCGGCCGTGTGTGGAATCTAGCCCTTAAGGAAGTTGCGGGGGCGAACAGGAGGCTTTTGAAGGCTGTTAAAGGAAACTGTCATGCCAGCAAACTTGCTAGGGACTTGCCCGGCACTTGCTCTCTCCCTCTATGTGTTATCTTCCTTCTATCATTGACAGTTTCAGTTTGGTTAACAGTTTAGAAAACAAATAGCATGGCAGCTCCCATGGGTTTATTGTTCTATTCAGCTTTAGTGAATTAATTAAAATTGTTGAAATAAATTCTGATGTTCTTTTAAGTTTTATTTGTTGTGCAGAAGGTGTGCGGAAGAAGGGGTAGTCTTATATGGCGAGTATATAACAAACTCTATATTTTAACTGTAAAAGTTGGGGGGTCGTCTTATATGCCCAGTCGTCTTATACGCCGGCAAATACGGTACTTATTTTGTACTTGGGGCAATGACGTGTAAATGACTTGCCCAGACTCACAAGGAGCTGCACTAGGAATTGAACTCACAACCTATTCAAAAGAGTGCTGAGGCAGCTGCTCTAACCACTAGAGACAGACTAGAGTTTTTGGCTCTACAGTTATAACAAAGAAAAATGGGGAGACCCGATGATCCACAGTGAAAACAATCCACCGATGAAAACAAAAACAAAAACTGTGGATACAGATGTTCTAGAGATAATTTATTAAACACTGACATATAAAACCATGAAAAAAGTACAATGCTAAAAAATATGGTGATAAAAATCCACCCAGACCCTAACGGTCCGTGTTTCGGTGAACACGCCTTCCTCAGGCTTAGCATTTTTTTGCTACTTCAGCTTGTCTTCGGTGTTCTTTGCTCACACGTTTAAAGACAAAAGAATGTTTTCAGTCCAATTCTTTATATGTGAGTTTGCAAACCATTGGACCTCTGAGGAAGGCATGTTTGCCGAAACACGGACCGTGTAGGGTCTGGTGGATTTTTATCACCATATTTTTTAGCATTGTACTTTTTTAATTGAATTTTCATGGTTTTATATGTCAGTATTTAATAAATTATCTCCAGAACATCTGTATCCACAGTTTTTGTTTTTGGCTCTACAGTTATGACATTTGTCATTTTACCATTCCTTGACACAAACGATAATGTTCTCTCAGTGATACTATTTAGTTTATTAACTATGCTGCCTCCACTGTAAAACTGCAGAAGCTTTGCATCTTTCAATAATCATTTTGGGCTGGATTCTGCACCTGGCACCTCCAAAAATGGTGCCGGTCCTTTTTCAGTCATATATTGGTGCCAGGTGCAGAATCGTGGCCACGTGTAAAATTTACTGGCCTACATTTCTGTCTACTTTACATGAGAAATGCATCTACAGGGGCTTCTACCAGTGCTTATGGTCACTTCTGGTGCAAGCAATGTCCACTTTGATCATAGGTACCTGTAGGTGCCTCTGTGGACAAGACATTGGCGGCCTGTTCTGTAGGTGCCTACATGAAAAAAAAAATTAGTTTTAAATGCCGTTGTCAATTACTGTGTCATTTATCGCCAATTAAACCAATTAAATTAGGCATCGGTAGGATGCCTACTACCACCTAACTTTTGGCATCCCTACAAGAATCAGGGTCTTTGTAAATCTTGATCGGAAAAATCCATTTATTTCGTTCAGAAGCATAGCTAAGAGTTAATAGAGCCCCTAGTGAAAAAATTGAGGGGTTGATGTGTAGCAAGTGGCAGCAGCTGTATTCTTGAATATTCAGTTGTCAGGCCATAGCCAGGCACTGGCATTGAATATCTAGGCAACCATTGGGCTAGGGTTACCAGATGTTTGGTCTTTCCCCGGACAAGAGACTGTTAGAACATTAGGCCCTCAGGCGAAGTGTTGGTGGTTGGTGGTGCCAAGACCGGTTAAGATGGAAGAAACAGGATTGGAGGTTCTTATCTCAGCATTCTAGCCTTCTCTTACAATAGAAATGTTGAGTATATAATTTTACGATTTTATTCTTTATTTAGATTTAGCTCAGCACTTTTCAGTAGTAGCTCACAGTGACTTTCATTCAGGTGCTCTGGGTGTTTTCCCTGTCCCTTGTCTGCATGCTGTGATGTCTGTCCAGCTTGTAACACATCTAATCTGATTTCCTCAAACTTTGCACCAAAAATAGGATTTCCTCCCCACAAAATAAACTGTTAAACTTACAACTGCAGTGGAGAGTAATGTGTTGTACACTGTGCACAGAATCACAGGTTCAGACTATGCCACAGGGCCAGCTAGCAAAATCCTGCTTAGGTCTCACCTACACAAAGGTCAAGCAAAGACAGTAGCTATCGCTAATAGACACCCCCCCCCCCTTCATTTTATGAAGTCACATTAGGCTTTTTTTTATCACCAGCCGTGGCGGTGTTAGCTCTTGCCACTTTTACCAAAGTCCCCTCTGGGCAGAGAACATAAAGATTGTTTGGGATTCCTACTGCACTGCATTGGGCAAACTTTTGAGGAGACTAAGCAAAGAACACTTTCATTGTCGGGGCCTATTTTACGCAGATCAGAAGTTTGAATGCCACCAACATTTTTAAGAAGTTGCAATGACCAGAAACTTTGGTTATCAATCTGCTTGGTTGCTCATAACTTATTTTAAATGCAGCTGTACATTTTATACCAGTCTCTGATTTGTAGAGTATTAGAGGAACACTGTGATTTATTTGTTAATCACAATGAATTATTCAATGGAGCGCCAGTAAAATTGCGCAGACCTATCTTCGTTGAAGCAATTTTGCAGATGTTCTGTTCTATTTATAAAGCTGATACATGCAAAACAGCTGTTTCCTGTACAGCAGGGGTAGGGAACTCCGGTCCTCGAGAGCCGTATTCCAGTCGGGTTTTCAAGATTTCCCCAATGAATATGCATAAGATCTATGTGCATGCACTGCTTTCAATGCATATTCATTGGGGAAATCCTGAAAACCAATGAAGGCATATGAATGAATTTTTTTTTTTACAGTCTTATGATATCATTTGCATCTAGAGAGAGTGTATGGGGGAGGAGGTCCTCTTTGTTTGTTTTCACATTGAGTGTTATCTTTACTTTTAACATATGTAGTTATTCCCCGCCTACCCCAATGTTTCTGTATGTTTGGTAAACCCCAAACCTATATTTTATGTATTTTATCATTATTCAGTTTTTATTTTTGCATTTCACCTAGAAACCTTGGAAGAGGCGATTAGATCAAATTTTAATAAAACTCTAAAACTTGAAAAAAAAAAACTTAGGGCGTCTTTTACAAAGCCGCACGGCAACAGCCCCGAAATCCTTTAAATCTCTATGGGCTTCGGGGCCGCTAGCGCGGCTTTGTAAAAGAGGCCGTTAGTTTGGGAAAGTCTGCTTGTGATATTGAAACCCCAGGGCCTCACAAAATACTCATCACAGTCCTCTCCCTCTCTTCTCTCAGAATACAATACTTTCCAAGAGAGCCAGTTCTCTCTGGGATGGGAGGGGGGCGTGGGTACTTTCCTTCATGGCCAAAGCATATATTTCTCTCTTCATAAAAAATACTCAGAAACAGATATGGGATGCTCCAACTGTACTAGAAACTAATGCAAAACATTTATTGATTTGAAGGTATTGTACGGCCTTGGATAAACACCACAGAGTACACATCTCCCATCCTTTATCTGTGTCTGTGATCCCTTTCAATACATATTGGACAAGTAGTTTTCTGGTTGCTGGGCAAATCTATTCCCTTCTGCACAAATTAACTGTCTCTTTGGAAGGTGGGGATTTCCTGGTTGCAGCACAGAGTCTATTCCCTTCAACACAAATTTAACAGTCTCTTGCAGGATTCTCTTCTGCAGAGACTCTCTTAACAAAGGGATCTTTCTCCACCATACCTTCTCTTATAGTAAAGCTCCTAGCTGGTGTTTCTCTCTCACTTTCAGTCCTTTGGCTTGTAACTCAAGCCCTCAGATTCATTCTCTGCTTCTGTATTCATATAGAGAGGTGGGTACAACATTTGACTTTTGGAGACAATTTCTCACAAGCAAGGAACTTAAAAATCAAGGAAGTTTTCACAGTGGATATTAATTGGTCCCAAATGGCAAGCCGTAAGCATCATAGCCTCTGTTGGCAAATCTACACAAATCTACCGTACCTCGGGGATATCTCTCTTGCACAAGGCCAAGCCGAACCATTGCAACCACCTCAGAATGGCATTGCATTTTTAATGTATTAGTAACGCCATAAGGAGCTGATGTTTATAATCTAATTAATAGCAGAAACCACCATGTTTATTCTTTTTTTTTCTTCTCATATTTTCAAATGAATTAATCTTCAGCTGTACGGTTTTTTATTGACTTTTCCTCTGTTTGCTTGGAGTTTCCACTCTATTTCCAGAGCAACAAAATTTCCTGTATTTCTTTACCTCTAACACATGATAAACAGTAATCACAGGGGGCAAGGGGGAGAGTAGTTATCTTTTCATTTGCTGGCAATAAGTGTTAAGTCTTCAAAATATCACCAGCTCTAGTAGTAGTGAGAGGAGGCTGGGTTATCCCTATCCCTGTCGGAAAGGTCTTCAGAAGGAGTGTTTAATCAGGATGTGTATTCATTTGAAATATTAAGGAACAGTCAACTACATTATTACCCATGTCATTGGCAAATGAGCAGAATAAATGTGAAAGAGTACATTCAATTCACAACGAGCGTGCACTGTTCATGAGTGTGCACTGTTTCCCGATAATACATGCATGCTCAAGTAGCGCATACATTCATGCACTATTACAAAGTGTGCACTATTCACAAGTGCACACTCTTTCCTCTTAGTATGCACATGTGTGAATAGTGCGCACATTTCTCCAGTATTCACTCTTTTGCAATAGTACACACATGCGTGAGTCGTTGTGAATGCATTCATGTACAACCACACAGCATGCACTATTCATGAGTACAGGCAGTCCTTAAGTTACAGACACCCAACTTAAGTATGACTTGTACTTAAGAACGCAGTTGCGACTTCATTTGATTTCACTGAGCAGTATTTCCAGTGGCATAGATTCCTACATTTTTCCTGTAGCAGATTCAGGAATGATGCATGACCACATTAAGAACAGTGTGTGGTTGTGCATGCTGTACCTTAGAGAGAACACTTGGTCCTTTTATCAGCTGGGAGCAGAGGTAAGCAGCAAGAATCTTAAAATCTTCAAGTTCTGAGTTACATACAAATCTGACTTAAAAACAACTTTAAAAACGTAACTCATTCTTAACCCGGGGACTGCCTGTACACCCTCTTTCCTGATAGTATGTGCATTTGTGTCTAGTGCATGCATTTGTGCACTATTCATGAGTATGCACGCTTTCCTGATTGTATGCGCATACATATGCCTCAGAATAAGAAAAGAGTGTGCACTCTTTGAGCCTGATTCTCGAAAACTGTGCATCCCGAGTGCATGCAGTGGTAGGCAGGTGTCCTACCGCCATCTGGCAGCCAATCGAATGCACTCTTAAAAAAAAACTCTTCCAAAGTAGGATGCCCACATTGTAGTCCTCTAGAGTGTGTCTATGGAGATGTGCAGTGCATCTACTTGGATGCAAAGTGATGCTTAAGCACACCCAAGGAAGGACATGGGCGTGGCTTTGCCTGGAAGGGGCCTTGGGCAGGCCTAAGTGTCGCTATGTGTCTATGTAGATGCGAGACAGACACTTTAAATATAGGCCTGCAAAATGCCGGCCTACATTTCAGGTGCCTGACCAGGCTGTAGACACGATTCTCTTTTAGACGCTATTGTGTGATTGACACGAGATCCGGCGGCTGTTTTCTTAGGCAGCCGCCTGATATCGGCATCCAAAAAGAGATCAGGCCTCTCCTGAATAGAGCACACGTTCTAAGAACACAAAATCCTTTGCTCCTGTGATGACAAAATGGAAAAAAAAAGGGAAAAATGTACATGTCTGAAAATGATAGGAATAATACAGAACATAACATTTTCTGATTTCATACCCCTATTGTTTTAAGCAGTGGATGAAGCTAGGATTTCTGGAGAAAGAATCCAAGAAAACTTATTATGGATTACCCAACATAACCCCTCACCTAAGGTCTGTGATGTGGGACTGTGTCCTCTGCATGCACTTAGATATAATTATTGCTAGAAATTTTAGAGAGTTGTTCAGTAAAATTATGCTGTAATCATAGGACGGTCAGAATGGGGGGATCTACAGGGGCTGTGGCCTCCCCAAAAATTGGTGTGGTTCGGTTCCCCCCACCTCACCTCCTGGCGGCTATAATTTTTAAATTTTCTTTAAAATCTTCCTCCCTCCCTCCTTCCACCTAGCAGGACCCTGCGGCATGATGACCTCTTCAGCTCTGAACTCCCCCACAACTGCCCCCTCCCCGGTTCACTTTATTCTAATGTTCCGGCAGCCGTGGCGCAGCATCCAAGAGAGCCTTCTGCCATCAGCCTGCCCCAGAAGTCTTAATTCAAGAGCTATCCGCCTAGGCGGGAACAGGAAGTTGATGCTGAATTAAGACTTCTGGGACAGGCCAACGGCAGAAGGCTCATCTCGTGGATGCTGCACTGCAGCTGCCGGAACATTTAAAATAACAGTGACCCAGGGGGGAGATGTGGGGGAGTCCAGAGCTGAAGAGATCGTGCTGTAGAGTCCCACTGAGGGAGGGGAAAGGAAGGAAAGAAGAATATATGTTGCATGCCATGGGCTGGGGGGTTGCGAAGGCAGGGAGGACAGATGCTGCACGGGCTGGGAGGGTTTGGGAAGGATAGATGCTGCACAGGCTGGGGGAGGCAGAGGAGGACAGATGTACAGGCTGGGAGGGGGGTTGGGAAAGACAGATGCTGCACAGACTGGAAGGGGGTTAGGAATTACAGATGCACAGGCTGGAGGATTGGAAAGGACAGATGCTGCATGGATGGGGTGCTAGGAAGGAAGAGAAAGAGATACTACCAGTGGGGGAGGGAAGAGAAAATGAAAATGAAAATGTACATAGGTGCATGAAGTGAGAGGGAAGAGAGCTGATATACATGGAGAAAGGAAGAAAGAGGGAGAATTGTTGGACATGATAGTGGTGGAGAGGAGGGAAAGATAAATATTACATTCTGAGGGAGGACAGATGAGTCAAAGAAGGGAAAGATGTGATTCTGGAGAAGGGTGATGAATGGAGAAAGAGGGTTGTCAGACCATTGGAAGGGGAAAGAGAGATGCCAGACCAGAGAAAGGAAGGAGAGAATCTATGTAATGTAAATGCGCATGAGTCAAGTCTCTTTCATTTGAAAGGAAACTCTGCAATGAGAGGGCATAGGATGAAGTTAAGAGGTGATAGGCTCCGGCGTAATCTAAGTAATCTTTTTTACAGAAAGGGTGGTAGATGCATGGAACAGTCTCCCAGAAGTGATGGAGACAGAGACTGTGTCTGAATTCTAAAGGGCATGGGGTAGACACGTAGGATCTCTTGGAGAAAGAGATAATAGTTACTGTGGAAGGGCAGACTAGATGGGCCATTTGGCCTTTATCTGTCATCATGTTTCTATGTTTCTAAGAAAGAGATACCAGACTGCAGGAAGGAAAGGAGAGAAATGTTAGACTATGGGAAGAGGGAGGGAAGGAGAGAGCGATGCAAGACCATGGGAGAGGAGAAAGATGCCAGAACATATAAGGGGATAAGGTGGAAGACAGAGATTCCAGATCACTGGAGAGAGAGGGAGGAGATGGTGCACAGGGATGGAGGGGAAGGGGGAAAGAGAGGGAGCAGATGGTGCACAGAAATGGGTATGGCAGGGAAGAGAGATAGAAGAAATGCTTCTTATGAGATAGATGGGAATAGGGGAGAAGAAAGAGAGAAAATATGGTACACATGGATAGATGGGAAGAGAAGATAAGATACAGAAAAGTAGATTTTGAGAAGAAAGCAGAAAAATGTAAGAAAGTTGAATGATAAAAGTTAATGCCAAATATGAATACAGGGCAGAGAGTGAAGGATAGAAAAACGGCAAATGGATAAGAAGGCCATGGAAACACAAGAGCACAGACAGAAAGAAGTGCAACCAGAGACTGGGAAATGATTAGATTACCAGACAACAAAGTTAGGGAATATGATTTTATTTTCAATTTACTGATTGAAATGTATCAGTTTTGAGAATTTATATATGCTATCTATATTTTTCACTGTCCGTAGTAACATAGTAAATGATCCATCCAGTCTGCCCAAACATGCACTCTATAATTTAATGATGTAATTTAAATTAAACTAAACTAAACTAAACCTCACGTTTGTATGCCGCATCATCTCCATAAAGATAGAGCTTGTTTTTTTCTTAGATATTTCTGGAAGAAATTAATTTCTTTCTATTTCTCAGGTGTTATGACGTATGTAGAGTCTGGCATCTTAGGGTTTCATTTGTGTATATTAGTACTTTTAGTTTGTGGTCCTGTGTTTACATAGGGGTTATTATCTGTGTTCTGCATGTGTGACCAAAAGCAGGTGTTCTGGTAGAAATGAATGTTGAGAAGCATACAGTGTGCTTTGTGTAGTTTAAATTTGTGGCTAACCATTATATTGTTGTGTATATTTGAAAAATGAATGGGAAAAAATGGTATTACAATTAATACTATCATTATTATGGGGGCAGGGTCAGGGGTGGAGCTTGGGTGGAGTCTGGGCAGAACAAATCCAATATTGAGCAAACTTTTGACTATGTTTCTAAGTATATTTATTATTTATATACTGCCTATTAAAGGAGGTTGTCTAAGTGGCTTTTACATTCAGGAACTTGAGCATTTTTTTCCTATCTGTCCTGGCAGGCTGACAATCTAGCTAATATACCTGGGGTAATGGAGGGTTAACTGACTTGCCTGGGGTTACAAGGAACAGCGCTGGACTTGAAACCACAACTGCAGGGTGCTGAGGCTGTAGCTGTAACCACTAGGCCACTCCTCCTCCTCCCCTATGTCCAGGGAGGGGGCAATTTCTATTCTGTTTATTACTACCAATCATTTTGAAAAGTTTGTTCCTATGTCCTAGGCAACCTTTGATTAGTATGATTGTTCCTGTTTTAGAAAACCTTATTTAAAGGGCAGTGTTTGTGAACTGGAGAAACAAATGAGCCTTCTATATCTGATGAGACATGTGTGTGTTAGGGTTGGGGGTGGGGGACTTATTATATCCTGTATCTGTTTTGTGCTGTCTGTTGTTCCTACTAATATTTCCTGACCGAGAGACATCACTTTTTAACTGATCCGGAAAAGCTATCTTTTGAGAAAAGGTTCTGCTGGAGTAGGATAATCAGACATCTGGGAAAACCCGGACATATCCTCTTTTTAGAGGACTGTCCGGGTTCCTGGAGGACTTTCCAAAATCCAGCAGTTTCTACAGGTTTTGAAAAGCCCCGATGAGCTCTGGCCGCATCTGGAGGGCCTCTGAGTATGCACAGATGATGTCACAGACATCGGCGCATGCTCAAGTTTTTATTAAAATTTGATATAATAGCTTATTTTGTTTTGCTAAGTGAAATACAATAATAAAAGTCATTAAAACATACACACAAATAAAGAAAAAAACACATACTATTACAATTTAAGAACTAAATATAAAATAGGGTAAACAAATCGACATACAAACCAACTAATACAGAAGGGTAGAGGGGGTAGAACTACAATTTAGTTTTTTAAAGTTTAAAGGCCGGGAGCTCGTCGGGGAAGAAAATGAAGTTTTGAGGGGTGGGGGGACCTGGGGATAGAATGGAGTGGGACTTGAGGCGGAACTGAGTGGGGCTGGAGGTGGCACAAAGCGGGGATAGTAACATAGTAACATAGTAGATGATGGCAGATAAAGACCCGAATAGTCCATCTAGTCTGCCCAACCTGATTCAATCTAAAAATTTGTTTGTGGGGTTTTTTTTCTTCTTTTTCTTAGCTATTTCTGGGTAAGAATCTAAAGCTCTGCCCAGTACTGTTCTTAGGTTCCAACTCTAGTCCATCTACGCCTTCCCAGCCATAGTTTCAAGTTTCAAGTTTATTATAAAATTTGATTAATCGCTTATTCCAAATTCTAAGCGATGAACAAATCAATAAAATCACAAAAATTGGGGAAACAAACATAACTAACAAAAAAGCCTAAATCTTACAAAATATAATAAAGACTAATTTTATACACATAATAAAAACATGAGGAAAGAATGGGAAAAGAAATACAATCTGCTTAGTAGAAGAAAAGACATTTAAGGTTAAAAACAATAGGAAGGGAAAGAAGAAAGAATCTCCAAAGATATGAAGATAAAATGAATCTCCTAGACAGTTCTTTTAGTCATTAAATGCATCTTTAAAAAGAAAGCTTTTGAGTTTGCTCTTAAATTTCTCCAAATTTTTTTCCTCTCTTAAGTAAATTGGAAGGGAATTCCAAGTTTGAGGAGCTATAATGGAAAAGATGAAGTGTCATCGTGTATTAATAATTTTAAGGAAGGAGGGGATGATTAATAAATGGTGGTCATTAGACCTCAGTAATCTGGCTGAAGTATAAGGAATCAATAATTTGTAAATGAAAGCCGGGGTTTTATATATCAGAGATTTAAAGGTAAGCAAACTTAATTTGTATATTATGCGATGTGTGATAGGAAGCCAGTGTGCTTTTTTAAGTAGAGGAGTCACATGATCAAATTTCTTGGCTTTCATAATAAATTTAATAGATGCGTTCTGGATGATCTGTAAACGTCTAATTTCCTTTTGAGCTATTCCTTTTAATAGGGCATTACAATAATCGTTTTTTGAAATAACCAAGGAATGGATTAATATACTGTATTCAAAGACTTTGGACATAAAAATTTTGACACTGAACGGATTTGCTGAAGTCTGTAAAAAGTTGATTTACAATATTACTAATACTAGTCTTATAGCCCGTTACATTAACGGGTGCTAGAATATATGTGTGTGTCTCTCTCTTTATTTCTTTCTCTCTCTCTCTCTCTCTCCTTAGCCGCTTTCTTTCTTTCTGTCTTTCTTTTTCCTTGGCTGTCCATCACCACCCCTTGCCTGCTCCCCCTGTCCATTCTCCCTTCCTTTTACCTCCCCTGTGTCCACCACCACCCCTTCACAGCTCTCCTTATGCAGCAGCAGCCCTTCTACCTTTGTTTTACCTCCCCCCTGTCCAGCAGCACCTTCCTTCTCCCCCTGTCCAACATTAGGCCTCCGTTCCTTTTTCTTCACCACCACCCCTGTCCATCAGCACTTCTTTCCTTCTCCCCCTGTCTAGCAGTAGGCGTCCCTTCCTTTTTCTCCCCTCCCTCCTCCTTTTTATCCCTATGATATACTTACCTTGCTCTGCCCCTGATCAGAGGCTCCCGACAGCCGCCCAGTTGCACCCATTGGAAAAGTTCCCTCTGCGGCATCCCACACCCCTCCTGACGTGACTCCCGCTGTCTTTCTTTCTGTCTGTCTCTGTCCCTGGCCCCCTTTGTCTGTTTGTCTTTCTGTATATCTCCCTGCCCCTGTGTCTTTCTTCTTTTCTTTCTGTCTCCCTTTCTCCCTCTGTCTGTCCGAAGCAGCATTCCCTCCCCCTCCCCCCACACCAGTTCCCTGTGCACCTGCCCCTGTGTCTTTCTTCTTGTCTTTCTGTCTCCCTTCCTCCCTCTGTCTGTCTGTGCAAAGCAGCATTCCCTCCCCCTTCCATTTCCCTCCCCCCACACCAGTTCCCTGTGCAGCAGCATTAGCGTTTCCTCTACCCCCTTTCTCTTCCCACAGTCGCGACTACAAACGCGGGCCCGAGTCCATTGCCGGCCCCCCCTTCCCTTCCCTTCCCTTCCCTTCCCGCGGGCCCGACTATACATGGCGATTCAAGCAGCGTGTGCAACAGTCTTCACACGCTGCTTCAGGTCCTTCTACTGGCCTGATTTACTCTGGCACGTCCGGAGCAAATCAGGGCAGTAGAAGGGCCCGAAGCAGCGTGTGAAGACTGTTGCACACGCTGCTTGAATCGCCAGTCGGGCCTGCGGTAAGGGAAGAGGGGGGGCGGCAAATGATTCAGGTCCCGGGCAGCGGAAAGTTGCTGGGATCCTCGGTGGGGGCGCTGAGCGGCTGCGATCCCTCTCCTCCCAGACCCCTCCCCCCCGGAGGAACGGAGATCGGCGGCTACAGCCGCTGGCTTCGGCGTCTTCTATCTACTGCGGCCAACCCTAGCGGAAACAGGAAGTAGTCAGAGAGGGCGGGCCGCAGTGGACAGAAGACAGCAAAGCCAGCGTTAAGACAGCATTTAAAAGCGGGAGAGCCGGCGAGAAGGAGGAGGTGGTGGTTTTGGCGTGAGTGAGGGCGGGAGGGGAGGAGTCGCAGGCTGTGCTGTGCTTTCACGATCTGTCTGCCGCATACGCACTCTGGCCACGAGGCCAGACCGTAAGCCGCGCATGCGCACTTCCTAGCTACAGCTCACGGAAAACGGACACACGCATAGGAAGTGCGCATGCGCGGCTTACCATTTTATTATATTAGATGGTCATGGTAGGTTAACTTATAATCGAAGATAACCCCTAGGATCTTAATTCTATTTATCAACTTTAAAGTGGTACCTTTAATAGAAATTGGAAAGATAAGTTTGGAACTATCTTTCCAGGGGAAGAACATAATATTTGATTAATTAATGTTAAGGGCTAATCTGTTGGTGTCAAGCCATTGATGAATCTGTTAAAGTTTCTCATTAATTGCTGATGTCTCAGAAGAACTATTGGGATCCAGCAGGTGTAGAAGCTGGATATCATCTGCGTAAGCAAATACGGTAAAACCAATAGATTGACAGAGTCATGAGAGGTGCGAGAAAAATATTAAACAAAAGAGGAGAAAGAATGGATCCCTGAAGAATACCGTATGATACTGAGAAACTTTCCGAAGTTGTGCTGTTAAAAGACACAGCCCAACCTCCACCAAACGGCCATATACAGACACAGACTGTGCAAGTCTGCCCAGTACTGGCCTTAGTTCTTCAATATTTTCTATTATTTTCTGATTCTAGATCCTCTGTGTTCATCCCATGCTTTTTTGAACTCCGTCACTGTTTTCATCTCCACCACTCTCTTGGGAGCGCATTCCAGGCATCCACCACCCTCTCCATAAAAAAGAATTTCCTTACATTGCTCTTGAGTCTACCACCCCTCATCCTCGAATTATGTCCTCTGGTTTTACCATTTTCCTTTCTCTGGAAAAGATTATGTTCTACATTAATACCTTGCACAACCAAACAGAAATTGACCCTAGTACTCCACAGAATCAAAGAGCAACCAAAAACAAAAACGCTGTGGAAAAGATGTCCAAGATGCAGGCTTTATTGAAGATATAAAATCCACATAATAAAATGTCTAGGATCCATAAGATGGGAATTGTGGACCCAACACGGTCTATGTTTCGATGACCCTGTCTTCCTAAGAGTCCTAAGTCAAAGAACGTGGATCAAAGGCTGAGAACAATCCTGCTCGAGCACTCTGCGTGATAGAGTAATATTATATCAAAAGCCTCATGTGCTGCTTATGGGATTTGTGCAGTGTTCCTACAAAGTGCATCTTATATTTATGCTCTCAGTGGTGATTCGTTAGGCATGCAAATTCAGACTGCAGTTATGTACACTATTGCTATTTAGATAGTAACATAGTAAATAATAGCATCCAGTGATGGACATAGTAAATGGTCCATCCAGTCTACCCATAAGTTATACTCATTAAAAAAATACATGATTAGATTAACTTGTCTCTTCTTTGATATTTCTGGGTCGTAGACTGTAAAGTCTGGTATTGTCCTAGGTTCCAAATGCTGAAGTTGCTGTCCAAGCACACTCCAGCCTATCCAACCATCCTGTTGTACCGTAAAGTCTGGCCAGTAACATCCTCCTATTCCATATTAGTAGAGTTCACATTGATGCCCACCCCAGCCCATCCTACACCGAATCACCATATATGGAACACAGACTGTGCAGGTCTGTCCAATATCAACCTTAGTTCTTTACTTTACATCTTTCATTTTCTAATTAGAGATCCTTTATTTTTATCCCATGCTTTTTTGAATTCCATCACCGTTTTCCTCTTCACCACTTTCCTTGGGAGGGCATTCCAGGCATCTACCACCCTCTCTGTGAAGAAGAATTTCCTAACATTTCTCCTAAGTCTTCCTCCCCGTAACCTCAAATTATGCCCTCTAGTTTTACCATTTTTTCTTCCCTGGAAAAGATTTGGTTCTATATTAATGCCTTTCAAGTATTTAAACATCTGTATCATATCTCCCCTGTCCCTCCTCTCCTCCAGAGTATACATATTTAGGTCTTCCAGTCTTGCTAGAAACAGCTTCCAAAACTGAACACAATACTCTAAGTGCGGCCTCACCAACGATCTATACAGGGGCATCAACACCTCCCTTCGTCTGCTGGTTACTCCTCTTTCTATACAGCCTAGCATCCTTCTGGTTTCAGCCACTGCCTTATCACACAGGTTTCAAAGATAATTTGTGCTTAGAGCCAGGTTCTATAAGTAGCACCGGTGGAAAAAAAGGCACCTAGCGCACATCAATTAAATCTAATCATACTTAGCGGCACCTAGATTTGAGTTAGGCACCACAAAGTGTCTGCAATGTAAGCCAGGGTTTTTCTGGCCTATATTGTAGGCACCTAGCTCAAACCACGTCTACATTTCGCCCCTAAACACGCCTACATTTCAGTACGATGTGGCTAGGCATGGTTAAGCACCTGGGTTTAGGCGTTGCCAAGAAAGTGCCTAGTGACGCCTAACTGGAATTCACGCAAATGTTAATTAATGTTTTAAAAATGTTTTTAATTGAGTTTTAATTATGTTTTCAATTAAAATGGCAATTAAGCTCAATTTTTTTAAAAAATAAGTTCCACGTGAAATTCAGTTAGGAGTCAGTGGGCACCACCTATCTAGGTGCCTAACAGCACCTAACTTAGGTGTCACTTATAGAATCTGGCTCTTGCCCAAAAATAGCTAAGAAGAAAAAATTAAAAATTTAAATTGAATCAGGTTAGGCAGACTGGATGGACCATTCGGGTCTTTATCTGCCATCATTTACTATGTTACTATGTTAGCGCACATCATCCCAACACCTACATTTCAGAGACCTTTTAAGAATTTACTTCTAAAGGCATAGAATTATTCCTAAATTTGTAGAAGGCCCTGACACAGGTTTCAAAGACTAGCCCTATCAGTTTGGGGGATGGATGGAAATTCCTCATTAGACCCAAAGAAGGGAGTGCTAACTGCCGACAGGTATTGAGTTACTCCAATAAAACAATCTCATTCTTTTTCTGTTTGGTGGCCATGTGTTCCCGCGAACCAAGACAGCCTTCCACACTGAGTTACCCATATGACCAGTGTTTTCCAACACGCGACCCCAAAGTCCATTACGGCCCTCAAACAGTTGGTTCAAATGCTCTTCAGATCCTGTAAATTGATTAATTAAAATCTTGCACACTTGACATAGTAACTGCAAACAATCTCTTAAATGTGTTACTCAGGTGTCTCAATTATGGAATTTGTTATGCTGACAATCCAAAATAAAGTGATATTTTAAAATATATCCTTGAAGTGTTATGGAATCAATATTAGTATTCATTTTTAATGTTTAATACCAAGTCTGAACAAGCAGGTCAAGATGGTTTACAAAATTAGTAGTATGTGTAAGCTTGAAATCTTTTGTTGGCCCTCAGAGCTTTCTCGTATTCACACTGAATAAGGTTGGAGACCTCTGCATTAGGCTCTTCCTGCCTCTGAAGCTGGTCTCCCTGTCTGGGCAGGAGCACAACCTTTCAAATCAGTTCCTATGGCAACATAATTTCTTCCCTGTGTATGCTTTGGTGTGTGTGTGTGGGTGTGGGTGGGGGGGTCTTCATTCTTGCAGAAGGTTGAAACCTTTGTTCTGTATTAAGACTTCTCCAAGTTCACCGATATCTTTAATAGTAACAGACTAATAAACTTCACTGTTGCATGTTTATTACCTGGGGGGTGCTGAAAAGTTCTCATCCCCACCTAGAAGAGAATGACATGGATATGGTTCAGTCAGTGATCTGAAACAGTGCCAAAACATTGAATTTTGTTTCTGCAAATTGGCACTTAACAAAATAAGATAATACTCTTCTCAGTAGTGCTGCCCGATTCAGAGAAAAATATTTTGATTCGATTCGATTCAATTCGCCCTGTTGAATCGACTTCCCGATTCGATTCGATTTACTGTTAATGACACAGCTTTTTAAGTTTAAATATTTTATTTAACCAAGGCAATATCATGTCAAAAAATAGGAACATCCAAACTATAACATAGCTGTAAAATTAATTAGAAACATAGATTCACAGCTTCCCCAAAGCAAATCATCCCCAAAGTTTTCCCAGCCCCCCTGCCTGATTCTCAGTTTTTCCAGGCCCCTGCCAATTCTCAGCTTCCATTCCCAGCCCCCCAAGACTCACCAGTCCCCCTGCCGATTTCAGCTTCCACTCCCAGCCCCCCTGCCAATTTCAGCTTGCATCCCCAGCCACCAAGACTCACCAGCCCCCCTGCTGATTTCAGCTTCCATCCCCAGCCCCCAAGACTCACCAGCCCCCTGCCGATTCTGAGCACTCCCTGCCGATTTTCAGCCCCCCCCACTGATTCTCAGCCCCCCCTGCCGATTCTCAGCCCCCCCTGCCGATTCTGAACACCCCCTGCGGATTCTGAGCACCCCCTGCTGATTCTGAGCACCCCCTGCCGATTCTGAGCACCTCCTGCTGATTCTCAGCCCCCCTGCTGATTCTGAGCACCCCCTGCCGATTCTCAGCCCCCCCTGCCAATTCTGAGCCCCCCTGCCAATTCTGAGCCCCCCCTGCCGATTCTCAGCCCCCGTGCTGATTCTGAGCACTCCCTGCCGATTCTCTGCCCCCCTGCCGATTCTGAGGCACCCCTGCCGATTCTGAGCACCCCCTGCTGATTCCCAGCCCCTCCTGCCGATTCTGAGCACCCCCTGCCGATTTTCAGCCCCCCTGCCAATTCTGAGCACCCCCTGCCGATTCTCAGCCCTCCCTGCCGGTTCAGTTACTTGACTGGATGTGGAATTGCGGGAAGAGAGAAGAAATGCAGAGACAGCCAAAAAAATATCCTTTGCTTCCAACTGGTCCGCTACACGAGGTCTGCTCGCTCCCCCTCGACGCTCTCACGTCCTTTAGTTTCTTCTGATGTAACTTCTGGTTTTGCAAAACCGGAAATTACATTAGATGGGAACGAGTCCTGCGGCCGGCAGTGAAAAAAGAATGAAGTTTAATCGGGATGAATCGTTAAGTCCGGTTTTTTACAAAAACGAACCGATTCGAATCAATTTACCTGATTCGAATCGGTGAACCGATTCGAATCGTGAATCGGGCAGCACTACTTCTCAGCTACAAAGGCAAAATAATGCTCAGAATGTAGGAAGTTGGTTGGTTGGGCTGAAAATTTTCAGTACCCCCTCATACTTTCTATCTCTTCAATTTACATTCTTAATAGAGCCATGTTCAGTAAAGACTTTTTTTTCCCATGGGCACAGCTTGTTTTTGAATGTTGCTTCTTTTGTGATCTGTCATTACTGAACATATTTTGTCACTCTCTTTATCTCATCCTCCTCTTGTTTTATCCCTTCTTGTTTTATCCTCATCCCTTCTTGTTTTATTTAGACTTTGCTTTTCCTACTACCCAGTGTACTTGCATTTATAGAAGCAAATGTTTATTTTTGCCTCATCTCATCTTTCTTTTCTTAGGAGCTTCATTCACCATCTTCCATCCATGTGACCTCTCAAGCTCTCTCCCCATCTCATCCAAACCCATTAAATGATCACTTGACCCTATCAATTCATTCATTTCAGAAAAAGCAACTATTCCTTTGTAAACACTCAAAAGCCTGTACACATTAGTCTCCTGTCATATGTGTTTCCCTGTCAGAAAAAAGTAACTAATAAATAAATAAATAATAGGCAAGTAATAGGCAAATGTAGACTCTTATCAGCAAAAAAATAAAAACCACAAGGAGGTAAATTGTATATACTGATATAAGGTGCTGGGAAAATCGTTGTGGAATACAAGCATGCTTAGCGCTATTCTTATAAATTGTGCCTAACCTTAGGCGTGGTTTATAGAATACATGCAATGGCCAGCCCTGCAACTGAAATTAAGACACAACTGTGTATGCCAACTACAACCTGCTGCCAATGGCCATGCATAAAGTTTGCATAGATAAGGCGTATTCTATAACTGTGCATAATTTTTAGCTATGGCCATGACCCAGCCATGCCACCTTTTAAGATCCATGCGTTAGAATTTACATGCACCACTTTATAGAACATGCTTAAAAAGTTGTGCACATTTAATTAATATTAATTAGTGCTGATGATTGCAGGTTAATGGCCAATTATCGATACTGATTGGCTTGTTAAACAATTAAGTTGTGTGTGCAATTTGTACATTCTGGGGGAAAATGTATTTTTTTTTCCTGCTCATTATCATTTGTTAATGGCATGCAATCACATGAGATAAGCCGTTGACATATCTTATGACACTACAGATCCCTAATGAATGACATTACAACTAAAGATTTATTAAGGATGCTGTAAGGTTTGGAGGCATTTTTTGTAAGTATGTGTGTGGGAGGGGGGGAGGGGGTTGCTCAGAAGTTTCCTTATTTAAGTCAGAAGTTTCCTTATTTAAGACTTCAATGTTTGGGATGAATGGTCATTAACATATATGTTCTGCTTGTTCTAGCTGTAAATGCTTTAGCATTTCTAGCGTAGCTATCGTGAAGATGCTTCATTTTTTTCAAGATAGCGTTGAGTATGTAGTTTATTATAAAGCACTACAAGTTCGGGTTATGGCAGAGAATCACACTTTTAGATTATTTTTCACATACTTTTCACTTTGTTGTTAGTATTTTATAAGAACATAAGAACTGCCTTACTGGGTCAGACCAAAGGTCCATCAAGCCCGTTCTCACGGTGGCCAATCCAGGTCACTAGTACTAGGCCAAAACCCAAAGAGTAGCAACATTCCATGCTACCAATCCAGGGCAAGCAGAGGCTTCCCCCATGTCTTTCTCAATAACAGTCTATGGACTTTTCCTCCAGGAAATTGTCCAAAGCCTTCTTAAAACCAGCTACTCTATCCGCTCTTACCACAACTTTTGGCAATGCATTCCAGAGCTTAACTATTCTCTGAGTGAAAAAATATTTCCTCCTATTGGTTTTAAAAGTATTTCCCTGTAACTTCATCTAGTGTCCCCTAGTCTTTGTAATTTTTGACAGAGTGAAAAATCGAACCACTTGCACCCACTTGTACCCACTTGCATTCAAGATTTTGTAGACTTCAGTCATATCTCCCCTCAGCCTTCTCTTTTCCAAGCTGAAGAGCCCTAACCCTTTTACTCTTTCCTCATACAAGTTCCATACAAGAGTGTGGAACAGTGTTTAAAACTACAGCTTCAACACCCTGAGGCTGTGAGTTCAAACCCTCGCTGCTCCTTGTGACCTAATCCCCCCATTTCCCTAGGTACATTAGATAGATTGTGAGCCCACAAAGACAGACAGGGAAAGATGCTTTAGTACCTGAATAAATTCATGTGAACCATTCTGAGCTCCTCTGGGAGAACAGTATAGAAAAATAAATAAATAAAATCTTGGTCGCTCTTCTTTTAATCTTTTCTAGTGCCACTATTTCTTTCTTGAGATAAGGAGACCAGAATCGAATGCAATACTCCAGGTGAGGTCACCATGCGGCGATACAGAGGCATTATGATATTCTTAGTCTTGTTAACCATCCCTATTTTAATAATTGCTAGCATCTTGGTGCTTTTATGGCCACCATCGCACATAGGGCGGAAATTTCCATCACCCAGATCCTTTCCTTGGGCATTAACCCCCAAGGTGAACCTTAGCATCCGGTAACTATGATTTGGGTTATTCTTCCCAATTCACATCACTTTGCATTTGTCCACATTAAATTTCATCTGCTACTTGGACAACCAGTTTAGTGTCATCTGCAAATTTAATCACCTCACTCATCGTTCCAATTTCCAGATCATTTATAAATAAGTTAAATAGTCCTAGTACAGACCCCTGTGTCACTCCACTGTTTACTCTCCTCCATTGGAAAAAAGGACCGTTTAACCCTACCCTCTGTTTTCTATCCAATAACCAATTCCTAATCCACAACCGAACTTTGCCACCTATCCCAAGACTCTTTAATTTTCTCAGGAGCCTCTCATGAGGAACTTTGTCAAAATCTTTCAGAAAATCTAGATACACTATATCAACCGGCTCACCTTTATAAACATGTTTATTTGCACCTTCAAAAAAGTCAAGCAAATTGGTGAGGCAAGATCTCCCTCGCCTGAACCCATGCTGACTCTGTCTCATTAAATCATGCACTTTGTCAATCTTAATTTAGTTTTCAATTTCAGATTATTATCCCTCTCATTTACAAAGCTGCACTAGCATTTTTAGTGCCGGCCATGGCAGTAAGAACTCCAACGCTCATAGAATTCCTAGGAGGGTCGGAGTTTTTACCGCTGTTACCGGCGCTAAAAACGCTAGCGCGGCTTTGTAAAGGAGTGCCTAAATTGCATGTTTTTGGGATTTACACTTAAATGGCATTTCATACATTTTGTTGGTACATGTTATATAGCATTTATTATATGGCTCTTTTTTGCAAATGTGTTTATGATTACCACATATATATTTGGTTGAATTGTTATTCCTTATGCATATTGCATGTTTATTGACATTGTAGACATCTGGTTGTTGTATCACAGTCATTTAGTTTTTTCAGGTATGCGTTTTTAATTTTTACCATATGGGCTCACCTCCTGTCATCACTTTTTTATCTTAAGTTTTAGCATGTGGGTTTACCTTCTGTTATCACTTCTACATTTACTTCTTCATTTTAATTTATTATGATGATCCTTGCTCATTTGTTCTTATTTTTACCAGTATTTATTCAAGGTTATTCATTTTAGTGAATGTTTAAGAGTGGTTATTAAATGTACGTGTTAGTGATTAGAGTTTTTCTCACTATTTACATGAGATTTACATTAGAAACTGCAAATCCACTCAATTCATTTATTATTTTTTTGATACAGTATGGGGCTCATAATCGATAGAGAAAAACGTCCAAAAACCTGCCTAAGTCGGCACTTGGATGAACATTTCTCAAAAACGTCCAAGCGCTGAAAATAAAAATGGGTTTTGGACGTATTTTTTAAACGACCTAGGTCTTCATAGTGCCGCTCAACATCCAAAGCTAAACGAGGCATTTTGGGAGGCATGTCAAGGGTGGTACGCCACTGACCCCACCGCATGCATGCACCCCCTTCCCTGTACCTTTTTAACTTCACTGGCATGATCAGTATCCCAAACCTGCTGCCGGCAGTGCTCTCAGCTCTCCTTCTGACATCACTTCCTGGTTCTACGACCAGTAAATGACTTCAAGGGAGAACAAAGGGTCAGAGCGAGCAGCAGGTTGGAGAATGCTGCTCGCGCCAGTGAAGAGTTAGAGTATAGAGGGGGAAGGAAGGTGCATCAGTGAGGAGGGATGGGGAAGGACCAGGGCCGAAGAGGAGAGGTGTCAGCGACGCCACCAAGACGGCGCCCTGCCCCCACTGCCCCACCTTACTGCGCCACTGGCTATGGAATATGAGCAATGGGCTAGTAAAGAGCTGCATGTGAATCAGATAAGCCTCTAGCTTTTGGTCTACCATAGAGAGGGCAAGAAGTGCTAAGGGAAACACTGGAAAACGGAATGAGAATGAAAGAATAGACACAGGCACTGAGAGCTGGAAGGAATGGGTTGTGAGGGGGAAGAGAGGCTGATGGTGGAGATATCAAAATGTAAAAGAGAGAACAGAGCTTAAATGAATGCAAGCTGGGAGGGCATGGGCTGTGATACGAGATATGTGAGTGAGGGATGGGACGAACAAAAAAAAAAACAGATGAGAACAGGGAAAGGAACTGTGTGGGATTCAATAAGGAGGGGGCTGATAGGGAACAGAGGCTGAGAAAACGATTCTGAGTAGAGGATCAGGTTGGAGGGAAGAAGCCCTAACGGATAAAGAGAAGAATGGAAGTGGCAGAAGGGATAATAATAATAACTTTATTCTTCTATACCGCCATAATCTTGAGACTTCTGGCGGTTTACAACTGAAGAGAGCTGGACAATCAGCGATTTACAGTATGCAGATAGAGAAATTACAGTATACAGAATCTTAGAAATGCAGCAATTACAGTATACAGAATCTTAGAAATGCAGCAATTATAATATACAGTTTGTTAGAAATTCAGAGAGGTCCTTTTGATAAAGTGGTGAAATTACATAATACTGTTTGTTTTAGAATTTTTCAGGGGGGGACATATTAGGTAAAAGGAAAAAAGGAAAAAGAGAGAGGTGTACCGTATTTTCGCGGATATAACGCGCGCGTTATACGCGTTTTTACCTACCGCGCATACCCCTACGCGCGTTATATGCCTGAGCGCGGTAGTACCAAAAGTTTTAAACATAGTTCCCACCCCGCCCGACGCCCGATTCACCCCCCCAGCAGGAGCGCTCGCACCCCCACCCCGAAACGAACCGCGTCGCAACGCGCTCCCACGCCGCACCCGCATCCACGATCGGAGCAAGAGGGAGCCCAAGCCCTCTTGCCCTGCCGAGCTCCCCGACGTGTCCAGATTACATCCCCCCCCGGCCAGGACCACTCGCACCCCACCCCCGAAGGACCGCCGACTTCCGACAATATCGGCCAGAAGGGAGCCCAAACCCTCCTGGCCACGGCGACCCCCTAACCCCACCCCGCACTACATTACGGGCAGGAGGGATCCCAGGCCCTCCTGCCCGCGACGCAAACCCCCCTCCCCCCCCAAACGACCGCCCCCCCCCAAGAACCCTCCGACCGCCCCCCCAGCCGACCTTGCGACCCCCCTGGCCGACCCCCACGACCCCCCCCACCTCCCCTTCCCCGTACCTTTGGTAGTTGGCCGGACAGAACGGGAGCCAAACCCGCCTGTCCGGCAGGCAGCCAACGAAGGAATGAGGCCGGATTGGCCCATCCTTCCTAAAGCTCCGCCTACTGGTGGGGGCCTAAGGCGCGTGGGCCAATCAGAATAGGCCCTGGAGCCTTAGGGTCCCACCTGGGGGCGCGCGGCCTGAGGGCACATGGGCCCAACCCGACCATGTGCCTCAGGCCGCGCCCCCAGGTGGGACCTAAGGCTCCAGGGCCTATTCTGATTGCACCCACGCGCCTTAGGCCCCACAGTAGGCGGAGCTTTAGGACGGATTGGGCCAAACCGGCCTCATTCCTTCGTTGGCTGCCTGCCGGACAGGCGGGTTTGGCTCCCGTCTGTCCGGCCAACTACCAAAGGGTACGGGGAAGGGGGGTGGGGGGGGTCGTGGGGGTCGCGGATCGGCTGGGGGGGCGGTCGGAGGTTCTTGGGGGGGGGCGGTCGTTGGGGGGGGGGAGGGGGGGGTTGCGTCGAGGGCAGGAGGGCCTGGGATCCCTCACTGCCCGTAATGTAGTGCGGGGTGGGGTTAGGGGGTCGCCGTGGTCCAGGAGGGGTTGGCTCCCTCCTGGCCCGATATTGTTGGGGAGTCGGCGGTCCTTCGGGGTGGGGGTGCGAGTGGTCCTGCCGGGGGGGGGATGTATCGGACGTCGGGGGGGGGGCATCAGGCTTTCAGGATGGGGACAGACCTTCAAGGGGGGACAGGACTTCAAGGGGGGACAGTGCAACGGAAAGTCAGGGGGGGTGAACGGAGAGTCGGGACAGCACACGGAAAGTCAGGGCAGTGCACGGAAGTCAGGGGGGGTGAACGGAGAGTCGGGACAGCGCACGGAAAGTCAGGGCAGTGCACGGAAGTCAGGGGGGGGTGAACGGAGAGTCGGGACAGCGCATGGAAAGTCAGGGCGGGCGAAAGGAGCGTCGGGCATCATGCGCGGTATACCCGTGAGCCGCGGTATACAAAAGTTTTTGTCCATATCATCGTGATTTCTGCGCGCTATACCCGTGTGCGCGTTTACACGGGTGCGCGTTATATCCGCGAAAATACGGTAGTTGAAGTTTAGTTGACATATTTGTCGAATAAGGCAGTTTTTATGGTTTTTCTAAAGGCGACGTAGGTCAGTTCAGCTCCATTTATGTAGTTGTCCAGCTAGTGTTGTTGTTTGTTTGCTTGGTACTTAAAAGTTCTGTCCAGGAAGGTTTGTTTTTACAGCCGGTAATGGCTTGGATATGCCGAATAGATTGCAATTTCTGGTTTGTCTCGTGGGGCTGTATAGTACAAAAGTGTGATAATAGGTATGTAGGGGCTAGTCCCCATACTAGCTTGAAGCATATGCAAGCGAACTTGAATATTGTTCGTGCTTCAAATGGCAAGCCAGTGTAGTAGTCTGTAGTAGGGGGCTGATATGGTCACTCTTCTTTAATCCAAATATCAAGCGGACTGGTGTGTTCTGAACTATTCTAAGTTTCCTCACTGTTTTTTTGGAAATGCCCATATAAATGATGTTGCAGTAATCCAGTGTAGAGAGTACTAGTGATTGCACTAGTAGTCTAAATGATAATGGGTCAAAGTATTTTTTGATGGTCTTTAGTTTCCATAATGATAGGAAACACTTTTTTACCACTGAGTTTGTGTGTTCACAACCATTGTCAAAATGATGTGTCTAATGTGACTCCCAATATTTTTATTGTTTTAGTAATTGGGTAGTCATGATCTTTTATATGCAACGTTGTTTTGGTGATTTTGTCTGTTGGGCTTGCAAGAAGACTTTAGTTTTTTTTGTATTTAGTTTCAGCTTGAAATTAATTGTCCAGTGTTCTATTTCGGTCATAATATGAGAAATGTATTCTGAGGTCTCGTTTGTTATGCTGTTCAGTGGGATTAAAATGGAAATGTCATCTGCATATATGTAGTAGTTTAAGTTTAGCTTTTGTAGTAAGTGTCCTAGTGATGACATGATAACCTGGACATACAGATGAATCAACTGGACATACTGGCCTCACTTGTGTATGCTGGACACTACAGACCTATATTTTCCATAGCCAGCCCAGCCTGTACCTTGCTGTCTGTAAACACCTGCAGCTTTGCAATGCTAACGTTCTTTGTCTCCATTCTCTGCTGGGAGGATATTTCTCCAAGGTTCTGCTGAACTGTTATCAGTGTTGTATGACTTCATATGACCAGGCACCCTGGAAAGCCATAAAACTTTTATAATGAGCAAGGATCCCTGACAGGACGATGTGGGTATAGCGAGATGAGAGAACTTGGTACCAAAACATTTGCTCCCTGCTCTGAACCAAGTTAGGGGAACCTAGCAGCTGGATTGTTGAAAGGTCACCTTTTGCCAACTTTCAGCATACAAGGACAACCATCCCGAAGATGCACAGAACTGTAAAACCACTAATTAGCATCTACAGATCTCAGCGCTGGAGAAAGAAAGTTCACCAAGAGTTCTCTGTTTCTGCAAGCCCCCCCCTACTGGGGAGGGGGGGGAATGGAGGTGAGAGAGGCGTGGGACTGAGAGGAAGAGTTAGGTATACATTATTTTATGTACCAATAAGGAATTACATAACCAGAATTCGGGATGGACTTTTTGGAACAAAGGAAGAAATTTGCTCTGTATAAAAAACACGTGCATCTAGGTAAAGCCAGAGAGATTCACTTACTTATGCTACGGGGATCTGCTAGCCCCCTGCTAAGCATATGGGTGCAAGTTCTTCTCTCCTATGCATATTCTGACTGACAATACATTTTCCTGATATGTCCTCTGCTGCTGTAATACTGTAAGTTTTTATACTAACAATAAAACGAATATTGTCTGTTTTGGAAGATACAATGCCGTCATGTAGTTATTCCAATGAGGTAAACAAAGCAGCCTTTGCTTCAGTGATGAGATGTAAATGTTGAATAGTGTTTGGTGATAGTGGTGATCCTTGTGGTACTCCCGAAGGGTTTCTCCAGGAGTTCGAGTATGTCCCATCACTAACCACACGGTAAGATCTCTTTGTTAAGAAACCCTGTATCCAGTTTTTTTACTCTTCCGGTAAGTCCTATTGCTTCTAGACAGTGTAGCATTATTTCGTGATCAACTAGATCAAAAGCACTGCTGAAGTCCAGTTGCAAAATCAGAGCACTTGTTCCATTGCTGAAGAAGCTGTATAGGTGATTAAGGATTGAAGCTAGGACTGTCTCAGTGCTAAAGCCTTTTCTGAATCCTGATTGGTGTTCATTTAGTATGCTAAATTTGTCTAGATAGTTCATTAGCTCCAAGTTGACCAATCCTTCAAGAAGCTTGGTAAATAAGGGGATGCTTGCAATGGGTCTGTAATTGGTTTTTAGGGCTAGTGAGTTTTTTTGGTCTTTAGGGATGGGTGTGATTAGTATATGTCCCATTTCTTCGTGAAATGTTCCTTCCGTGAGAGTGGTTGTTACCCAGTCAAATAGATCCTTTTTAAAATCTAATGTGGCAGTTTTCATGGTCTTGGCAGGACATATGAATGAGACTATGAAGAAAAAAAAATAAGCAACAAAAAAAGTACTTTTTAGATTTTTCTGCTCATGATTTGAATCTATGCTCCCCACAACTGAGCGAGACCAAAATTTATTGGGTGGGAATGTATTATATTGTTAAGAACATAAGAATAGCCTTACTGGGTTGGACCAATGATCCATCAAGCCCAGTAGCCTGTTCTCACGGTGGCCAATCCAGATCACTAGTACCTGGCTAAAACCCAAGGTGTAGCAAAATTCTATGCTACCAATCCAGGGCAAGCAGTGGCTTCTCCCATGTCTTTCTCAATAATAGACTATGGACTTTTCCTCCAGGAACTTGTCCAAATCTTTCTTAAAACCAGCTGCGCTATCCACTCTTACCACATCCTTTGGCAACGCGTTCCAGAGCTTAACTGTTCTCTGAGTGATTGAGATGGGTATCTGCTGGTGTCTGCTCTTGTTTCAACCTTGCAGTCACTGGGGTAAATAAGGTTTTTCATTAGAAGGATGAGGATAGGGAATAAGGTTGAGATAGCATGCAATACCATGAACTGGAAATTTCCCTTTTAAAACTTACTTGATCTTGGCCAGTCTGGTATTGAGAAGTGGGGATTTAACAATAGGGGAATGGAGAGCAATTCCTCAAAAATAAATTATAAATACATATTATCAGTGGCTTAGTAAGGTATTTTAACCTGTACTGTATTTTATATATACCTGTACTTCGCCTAGAAATTCATTGTTAGGCGATTATATCAAATTTTAATAATAAACTTAAAGATACAACCACCCAAACAAGCATCATTCCTTGACATGATTGGTTCTTGAAAACCAATGGTAAGTAATTTTAGATTTATTTTTTATGCAGTAGTTATCCTAACTTGAGCAACACAGCAATCAAGGCCTTGTTATTGTTTGGATCTTTTTATCATTGTAAACTTTGATTTTCAGTTCCAACAGAAATTAAATTTTTTTAAAAAAAGAGAATGACTGCAGATGGTGGTTGATGAAATGCGTGTTTGCTTGTTGACTATCGAGCCCCATTTTGATTTAATTTGCACTCAAAACCAAGCTCATCCATTGCATCGATTAGCAATTCTATTCTATCTACTTTAGTTTCACCGTTGTTACAAACTGCCCATACATAGTTTAAAGAACTTTAAATAAATAACTCTCTTTACCGTGAGCGGGAATTCAAGGGCACGTGCTGCTTCTCCAAGTTCATTGAGTCTTTTATTGATGAGCGGTTCAAGAGCTACGCTTTCATAGCTCACAATTTGAAAGGGTATGACGGCTATTTTGTCATCAGCTATTGCGTGAGAGGATGGCTTTGGGCTTGTTATCACAGGAGGGGGATAAGCTTTTACAAATTAGGTTTGACACGCTGAGCATTCACTGTATAGGTTTCTCTAAATTTTCTGCCCATGAAACTTAGCAGCTCCCACAAGCCATGGGATTTGAATGCAGCAAAGTTAGTGTGACCATGGCTCCAGAAAAAAGGAGAGGGATTGAGACATCCGGGTTTTACTTCCATTGAAAGCAACCAAGATGTCTCAATCTGTTCTCCTTACTTCCATTGCTTTCAATGGAAGTAAAACCCGGATGTCTCAATCCGTCCCCTTTTTTCTGGAGCCATAGGGTCACACTAAGCAAAGTGTACTTTTCTCGTTTTTGTTTTTTTTAATCATCTTTAAGCAATGAGGGGAAAAATGCCTGAGAAAAAATGTTGAGAGCACGATGACTGATGAGAAAGAGGCTTTCACACAATAGTACATCAAGAACAATCATAAGACATTAGATTTACAAAAAGAATTGGCTTTTTACTGCTGGCAGGATGTACATATTATACAACAGGCCTGTGTCCTATACAGAGAAGAAATAATGAAAATGAAAGAGAGGGTTGTAGAGGTAGAAGTAGACGAAATACCAGATGGTGAGGGCTAGAGCACTAAAGAATTGTATCGATCAGTTTAATACACCACAATCATTTCATGTGTATGGCCATGGTCAGATTTATATATTAAAAACTTAGAATGATAACTCTTCCATCACACGATGACTATCATCAACGGTTCAAGAGATATACAACCTCCAGTATCCGGTGGTTGATATACATTGAGGACAACAAACATATACATATCAGGCACGCTCTAAGGCAGGGGTGTCAAAGTCCTTCCTCGAGGGCCGCAATCCAGTTCTATTAGCATACAATGAAAGCAGTGCATGCAAATAGATCTCATGCTTATTCATTGGGGAAATCCTGAAAACCCGACTGTATTGCGGCCCTCGAGGAAGGACTTTGACACCCCTGCTCTAAGGGATAGCGAGGTGCAGGTGGAAGACCACTTTCTGACAGGGCCAGAATTGGGTTTGGCCACCTGCCAATATAAGCAAATTAGGTTTGATGAAAACTATATAACCTTACTACTGATAGTAAATCCGTTCGATATTAGAACAATCACATATGCGAATATCAAGAGAGATTCCATGACAGAAAATTTTTTCTATTCATTTTAGCTGCATAGTTGCCTCTTTCAAAAGAATTACAAAGTTGGAAGATATATAAAAATTACAGATCCTTGAATACTTGTCGGTGTTACTTTCAGTTTTGTCCTATATTTAAGCTTGCAGTTTGCACACTTTTTAAAAGTTAAATAATACCCAAAGGGCTAGGGTTCAGTTCTTCATGCAGAAATGGGTAAATAGGAGAACCTTCAGGTCAGCTTGCTAGCCCAGGTGTTTTTTTTTTTTAAGTGATGGATCTTTCAGTTAATTTTTTTTTCTCTCTGCAGTTTCTAGAAAAGAAATGATTCTGCAGGGGAAAATATATCCTGCCAGCAGAAAATGGTACAATAAGCAGTGTGGAAATTTTTGGCCAGATCTTCAACTTAACACTTTCAGGCAGAAGTCCCATGGTGTTTAATTAATCTCCCTTAGCCTGAAGATAGTTATTTTTATCAGTGCCAGCAGAGATGTTTTCTCTTTACAGAGGCACTTGGCGGTATTTTTCCAGCCTGTTCATTGGTTTATCACAGCTATCACAATGCAGGTTACAACAGAGATACCTCTATGGAAGTTTCAAAGGGAACACAAGTAATCTTCCCAGACCACATTAATGCTTACTGTATGTTGGTGTTTATTCTGTGAAGAATAGATGAGAACAAGCTTTTGTCAAGAGAATGAATGAATTAATATGTTTACCCAGGATTGTAAGTTTGGAATGATCTGCCCTGAAGGTTTTAACCCAAAAAAGATTCAAAGTAATACACTGCAAGGGGCCACTGAAAAGTTCTCATCTCAACCAACAAATTTGGGGCAATCTCCATCAAGGGCTCTACACTTAGTCCGGTGATTTTTCCACTTTGTACATTCCGTTAGACAAATACAGAACAACAACAACAAAAAAAATGCTACAAGAAGAGATAGGAAAACATACCCATATCAGGAGCTCTTGTAATTCATTTAATGCTCCTTTCTTAATGAACACTCAAAAACTATAGAGGTGCACTAGAATTTCATTATCAAGAACAGTCCACCACTGCATATATGCTCAAATCACACTTTGTTCCTCAGAATGCTACACGAAGAAATTGTGTGGTGGCCGTCCTCACTGGAACTTTTTATGATGTGATATTTTGAACAAGTGTGCAACTATTTGCATTTTGAGTTATAATAATCTATAAAGCGTCAGTGCTTATTTATAAAACCTGATAAACGTTATAAAGTGGTGAATGAGGCAGATCCGGTTTAAAAGCTAAGTCATCATCATGTATTGAATAACTTTAGAACGTTTATCATGTTTTATAAATAAGCACTGACAATTTATAAATTATTATAACTTAAAATGCAAATAGTTGCACACTTGTTCAAAATATCACATCATAAAAAGGTCCAGTGAGGATGGCTGCCACACAATTTCTTCGTGTGGCATTTTGAGGAACAAAGTGTTATTTGAGCATATATGCAGTGGTGGACCTTTCTAATGAAATCATTTATAGTAAATAGACCATTGGCAAAAGAAATTAAAGAACTGTTTATGCTTTCCCACCTGCAAATTGTAAGCACAGCATGATATTTTGACAGAATTCCCCTTCATTTTTTATGTTTCCTTTGTTCAATTACGTGTTTGCTGGTTTTCTTTAATGATTACTAAAGCTCTTGGTTCAAAAAGAATTTGCTCTTTTTGTCACCTTTGAAAATTATCTAATTTCAGAAGACACTAATGCAGGGGTTTTCAAATAGCCAGTCAGGTTTTCAGGATATCTAAAATGAATATACAAGAGATACATTTGCATATAAAGGAGGCAATGCATGCAAATGTTCTCATGCATATTCATTGTATGAGGGACTGCTGAAACATTCTCAGCCATATCAAGAATAATAATAATTTTATTTCTTATATACCACTGTACCATAAGTTCAAAGCGGTTTACAACAAGATACATACAGACAGAATGAGATGTAAGGAAAAAAAAAAAACAAGTCGAACTGGGATACAATTACAAATGTCGAGCAAGGAAACTTACAAGTTATTCCACACTTTCATTTAAATTTATATCATTAAAACAAAAAGTGTCAAAGGTGTGGAATAACTTGTAGGTTTCATGGCTCCATATCATTCTCTTCTTGGTTGGGCTAAGAATGTTTCAGCGGCTCCTCATAGGGTCCTGAAAACTTGATTGGTTAGGTGTGTCTAGAGGACTGAAACGAGAACCACTGCCTCCTAGTGACAGGGAGCACCTCATTCAACCTGTAAGAAGCTTGTGAATAAGAGGAAGGAAGTCTCTCTTAAAACAGTCTGCCATGTGTTTGATGAATATGTCAATTTGCTGGTTTGCAGAGCTGATCAACTGGATCTTAATGTAAAAAAAACCCCAAAGGGGTAGTGATCTCTGCTTTTGACTAGGGTGCAAGTGAAGCATCTTAACCATGAGCTAAAGATGCTTTCATCTTGGCCTTTTAGAAGAAACTAAGGGCTCCTTTTACTAGGCTGCGATAGCGGTTTTAGCTTGTGCTTAGCGCACGCAGAAATGCTGCGCACGCTAGACGCTAATGTCAGCATTGAGCTGGCGTTAATTCTAGCTGTGTAGCACGCGCTAAAATTCTACGCGTGCTAAAAACGCTATCGCAGCTTAGTAAAAGGAGCCCTAAGAATCTATATGACATGGGATGAAACCACCAAACTTACAATAACTAGAGAAAAAAAATCTTGACAATGAGCAGCTAAATATTGCTAAACAAATTCCAAAACAATGTCAAAAAAATATTTATAAAGGAGGAAAAGACCTCAGAAGCTATAGACTCATAAACAATGTGTCAAACTTTGCAGCTGGATCACTTCCATTTCAAAAATGTGTTCAACAATATTGTAATTTGATTTAGTGAAAATGTTTGATGTAGATTTGTGAAGGAGTCTATAGTAAGCTGCTACTTTCCCTTAAGAATACTCCCTCACAGAGTCAGGATCACCTTAAAACCCTAGGAATTGTAAAAGGTTGCACCAGAGTTAGGTTAAGGAGGCCCAGAGGGAAGCAGCGAGACCAACTAACATAGAAACATAGAAAGATGACGGCAGAAAAGGGCTATAGCCCACCAAGTCTGCCCACTCTACTGACCCTCCCTATCAAGTCTGAGTGTCTTATTAGGCCTCTGTAGAGATCCCACATAGATGTCCCATTTATTCTTAAAGTCAAGCACGCTGTTGGCCTTGGCCACCTGCTCCGGAAGCTTATTCCAGTGCCCCATCACTCTTTCCGTGAAGAAATACTTCCTAATGTCAGCCGTAAATTTCCCTCCTCTGAGTTTGAGCGGATGCCCTCTTGTGGCCGAGGGTCCCCTGAGTAGGAAGATGTCATCTTCTACCTCAACACGACCCGTGATGTATTTAAACATTTCAATCATGTCTCCCCTCTCCCTGCATTCCTTCAGAGTGTAGAGCTGCAGTTTGTTCAGTCTCTCTTCGTACGAGAGACCCTTGAGCCCCGAGATATTCCTAGTGGCCATCCGCTGAACCGACTCGACTCTAAGCACATCTTTGCGGTAATGTGGCCTCCAGAACTGCACACAGTACTCCAGGTGAGGTCTCACCATGGTTCTGTACAGTGGCATTATGACCTCAGGTTTCCTGCTTACGAAACTTCTATTGATACATCCCATCATTTGTCTTGCCTTGGATGATGCTTTTTCCACCTGATTTGCAACCTTCATGTCTGCACTGATGATCACTCCCAAGTCTCGCTCTACTGTCGTCCTAGCCAACGTTTCTCCATTTAAGGTGTAGGTTTTGCACGGATTCCTGCTACCGAGGTGCATGACCTTACATTTCTTGGCGTTGAAGCCCAGCTGCCATGTTGAGGACCAGCTCTCCAACGTAAGCAGGTCCTGCGTCATACAATCCTGCAAATTATTTTCCCTTACTATATTGCATATTTTGGCGTCATCGGCGAATAATGTTACTTTACCCTGAAGCCCTCGTGTCAAGTCCCTTATGAATATGTTAAAAAGGAGTGGACCCAGGACTGAGCCCTGCGGGACTCCGCTGGTCACTTCCAATGTTTCAGAGAAGGTGCCGTTGACCACCACCCTTTGAAGTCTACCACTCAGCCAATCTTTGACCCAAGTAGTTAGCGTCTCACCTATCCCCATTGATTTCATCTTGCTTAAAAGCCTGCGGTGTGGGACACTGTCAAAAGCTTTACTAAAATCCAAGTACACTATGTCCAGAGACTCCCCGGAGTCCAGCTTCATTGTTACCCAATCAAAGAAGCTGATGAGATTAGATTGGCATGACCTGCCCCTAGTGAATCCATGTTGATTGGGATCCCTCAGATTCCCCTCCTCCAAGATCATGTCTAACTTGCGTTTAAGTAGTGTTTCCATGAGTTTACACACTATCGATGTGAGACTCACTGGTCTGTAATTCGCAGCCTCTGCTCTGCAACCCTTTTTGTGCAGAGGAACGACGTTAGCTGTTTTGCAGTCCAGTGGGACTCTCCCCGTCCATAGGGAAAGATTGAAGAGCATGGCTAATGGCTCTGCCAGGACTCCGCACAGCTCTCTGAAGCTGAGAAACTGCAGCCACTAGTGTGTGTTCAGGTCAGCCAAGTTCAGCTTGGGACCTTGAGGGCTTGTGTTTTGACACAGTCTTTCAGCAGATGCTGAATATAGAGCCAGGTCCCATTATTTCTTCAGACTCAATTGCAACATTCGTAAATTTTCTTACCATTTTCAGCATGCCATTTGTATGACACAAAGGGTGCCATTGCAATACCACCTGCCAAAGTCAGGTGCCATGCCTCCAATCCCAAACTGTACTGCCACAATCACCCCCCCCCTGAATACATTCACCCAGCCTCCTGATCACATCTTATGCCTCCCAAAAGGCACCTGGGACAGGGGCGTCCCTCCCAAACCCTCTTCTCTGCCCCCCACTCCTTCCCCCCTCCTCCGCCAGGCACATGCATCCCTTATTTTCTCCTATACCTCTTTAACATTTCAGGCACGAGCACCATCACCAACTTGCTGTTGGCATTGAATCTCCCTCTGATGTTACTTCCTAGACATGGGAACAGTGACATCAGAGGGAGAGCCAACACTGGTGTGAGCAACAGGTACGAGTTGCTGCTCGCACCATAAAAGAGCTAGAGATATGTTGGAAGGGAGGGGGGGAAGTGAAGGCGCACATGCAGTGGGAAGAGGAGTGGGAAGAAATGGGGGGCAGAGATGAGGATGGGTGCCAGCCCTCTCACCAAGATGGTGCCCGGGGTGGACTGCCCTCCCCCCCCTTACTATGCCACTGCTCAACACCATGTGGATCCTACCAACATTTTCCATGGTTCAATGATCTTTGAGCAGGAACAGTTCCCAGTTGCTCCTGCCCTGCCAGTACCATCTGCATAATGGCATCCCTAGTGGTAGTCTTGCACAATTACTACTTACAGTCATGTTTCCTTATATTGAAACATGACCACTAGTGGCAGTAGAATGAGATCACCACTAGGATTGCCGTTTTGGAGAGACTGCCCTTTGGGAGTTGGGGGAATGTATTTGGGGGGTGATTGTGACTGTGGGGGATGTGATAGAATTAAGGGTAGGGTTGTGCTGGGGAGGAGGAAATGGTACCAGGCTTTGGCCAGGAGCATCAGGTTGTCCCCGGCATGGTAAAACAACTTCAGCTTTTGCTTGGGTGCATACCACAAGTCGCATCCTGCATTTGCAAGCATTGCAAGTAACCCACAGTGACTTAATTAGCACCACAGTAGGGAAGACAAGCTGTGTTAAAGGCTTTTAAGTTGTGCTAAGTGGCAAATAGTGCAACTTAAGGCCTGAACACAGCTTGATAACTTCTGTCCTTGGTGTGTAAGTATGAGGGGCAATCACATGAATGGGCCATGGACGGGTCCTCCAGTTACATGAATAATTTACAGAATACTTCAAAATAGCACCTGTGACCTCCTAGTGGTAGTCAACACTGGCAGAGGTCCAGAATAATGGTGTGTAATTTTATTTGTCAAATCACAAGGTGTTGTACGGTGGCTCACCCGCACGTGTTTCGGCCTGCCTCAGGAGCCTTTGTAAAACAAAACTTGATTGTGTGATATAGATATTAATGAATCACAACACGACCATAAAAATGGTAAAACGCACTGCCTATTCATCTATATCTATCTAAATCTATATCTATATTCTAATAATTTGATTCATTTACATTCATCTCTATCTATGTCTATATCTGAAACATGTGCGTGTGATATGACAAATAAAATTACACACACACCAACATTATTCTGGACCTCTGCTGTTTGTTGGCTTTCCAACTTGTTTGTGGAGGTTTTTCTCCTGGTTTTTGTCTTTCCCCTAGTGGTAGTATCATGATTCTACCACTAGGGGTCATCCTGCCATATAAGTGCACCTGCTTCTGATTAGTTGCAAGTTTGTGTGTTGGCATTTGCGTGCTATCGGAGTTGAATTTGGAATCCTATTTTATAAAGGGACAGAGGTTTAAAGTAGGCACCTTTGTTGGCCTCCTCACATAGGTGTCCTATTATAAAATTAGAGCATGAATGTACATTGTAAGTCACCTATGGTTACCCTCTGTTTATAAAGAGAATCCAATTCCTGCTTGATGTTTGTTTTATTTTTCTTTTCATTTGAAAGGATTTATATTCAGCTGCAGAGATCCTATAGGCTTTGTCTACTTTTAAAAGATGATTGAATTGTGCTTTTAATATCTGAACTAGCAGAGCCAATATCTTTTTTTTTCTCTTTAGAGCCCACTATAGGTCAGTGAGTCTCAATAGTTTTGCTCTGCAGTTATTAAATGTTTTGTTATGTCTTTGTAGACTTGTGTTTTTTTAAAACTAGGACTGGAGCTGCCTTTTGAGGGTTCCGTAATAACTTTGCTCAAGCTAAGACAATGCTGCTGTAAAATCTTTCACTTTCCCTTTATCTCAGTTGCTAAATACTCATTTGCTTTTGATTTAGGCTGAAGCATGATGAATCTCGCTCCATCTTGCATTTCCAGTAGCAAATTCTTTTAGGCTTATCTTACCTACAAGGCAAGGAAGTCTCAGGTGTATTGAAACCAGTCAGTCTCCCTGGTTTCATTAGCTCATTTGTTGAATCTGAGCCTGTAGATATCTTAACAGAAGCTCATTCTACATATGAGAGAACTCGGTGTTAGAATGTGCAAGATCTTTGTCAGAGATCAGGTCACAAAGATCTTCTGTGGCTTCAGCAGATAGAAACAGAACTGCTTCAGCTTACAGATAAATCTCCAATGCAGCTTGCACTATGGAAGCTGCCATGCAGAGGTATCTGTTCTTAGCTCCAAGTCCACAGTTTTAGATAGAGATGTGCATTTGTCAATGCATAATCAGTTCATTAGTGCACACCAACTAAAAGAAAACAAACACTTTAGGAATAAACATAGAGCTACTTACATATTTTTGTGGCAAAACATTTCAAGTCCTGGTATTAGCCATTACAAAATTGTATTGTGCATTATACTTGTACAAGAACTGCTGTTGTCAAAAAATTAATTGTTATGACATCGATTTTTGTGCAATGCCCTTTATTCTGTGCACATCTTTAGTTCTAGATCATATTAAACACTGCTTCAATACTGCTTGGCTGGCCCGGACCTTCTCTCTGATGTCATAATTGACATTGGGAGAAGGCTTTAGGGCCCTTCACTTCCCTTTATGGAGTTGCGGCAAGCGGCAGCAGCGGCGGCGGACCGGAGGGGGAGGAGGAATTGGCGGCGGGTAGGCAGGCTTCGGCAAAGCAGGGAGGGAGGGCAGTTAGGCTTAAGCAGGTCGGGTTGGGTTTCTCATCGGCAGGCCCAGATGATCTGGATGCATTTGAGGATGGTTTGCTAACTGAAGAACTGCCCCTTTGTAGTTCTTCCCAGCACTTTTTTCACAGTGGCTTGCAGGTAATTGAGCACAAGTGCGAGAGTAGCTCTAGCCATGTTAAGGACATGGACCTCGGGCTTTCAGCTACCAGGGTTTGCAGTAATGTGAGAGATGAAGGAAGGAAGGGTTTGCCAGTCAGCCAGCACACTTCTTGCAGTACTTTGCATATCTCTAGCCAGGGGGAATCTTCAGGTTGGCATGTTTTCCTGGGCAGCTCTCCTGCTGTAGGTGATGGCTCCCTTGGGATCAGGAGAAAGTTTGGGATAGAAGGCAAAGAAGTGCAGCCTGCCCGACCAACCCGGCAGTTAGGCTTAGGCAGGCTTCGGTGCGGCAGGGAGGGAGGCAGGCAGGACAAAGTGAGGGGTTTGGGGCACAAACTGGGGACATAGGAAGGAAGGAAGGAGGAAGGGGGCACTAACTTGGGACATAGGAAGGAGGGAGGGAAGGAGGGAATAGAAAGGGACAATTGTTGGACCTTTGTGAGTGAGAGGGAAGGAGATGGTGCACATGGGGAAAAAGAAAGAGGAAAATTGGGCAGCAGTAGCAGTTCGGCAGTGAGAAGGAAGAGTGAGGCAGTTGAGAGGTGTTGTAAACTTGGTTATTAATATAGACTTATATTTTGGATAGTACTACTGCTTTACAATATATAGTGGAACCTTGGTTTACGAGCATAATTCGTTCCAGAAGCATGCTCGTAAACCAAATTACTCGTATATCAAAGTGAGTTTCCCCATTGGAAGTAAGGGAAACTCGCTTGATACGTCCCCCACCCCCTCCGAGGCCAGCAGCGCTGCTCCCCCCCCACGAGAACCAGCATTGCTCCCCCCGCTCGCGAACGCCCCCCGCCCGAACAGCATTCAGTTTTACCCCCCCCCCCCCCACAATCTGGCACCTGCACGCAGCCCACAGGACGTGCTGGTGCTGGTGCCGGTGAAAGAAGTTCCTGCCTCTCGCCTGGGCCTTGAGCATCTGCGCATGCTCAAGGCCTTCTGGAGATCTCCGAGAATCTCGGAGAAAGCGAGAACCAGAAGGCCTTGAGCATGCGCAGATGCTCAAAGCCCAGGCAAGAGGCAGGAACTTCTTTAACCGGCACCGGCACGTCCTGTGGGCTGTGTGCTGGTGCCAGATGGGGGGTAAGACTGAGTACTATACGGGCGGGTGGGGGGGGGGGGCGGTTCGCATGGGGGGGGCGGTTGTGAGCGGGGGGAGCGATGCCATTTCTCAGGGGGGGCCTCGCAAATCAAGTCAACGCTCGGTTTGCGAGACAAGATTTGCAAGAATGTTTTGCTCATCTTGCAAAACCGCGTTACTCACAAACCGAGGTTTGACTGTATTTGAACACTTTTATATATGTATGGAAAGGGTTCAGAGTTAAAGTCCTCAGTAAGTAGGTGGGAAGAGAAGGAAGGGGGATTTGTTCAGAGATGTTTGGGGGTTGCATAGAAGAAAAACTGTTCACTGGTATGCTAATCTTTGTTTGTTTTGAATTTTTTAAAAAAAGAAATACAAGTGGAAATAAAGAAGTAAATAATAAAACAGATAAAAGGGGCAGGTCATGGGCGGGAACGGTTAGGGGGGTCCAGTGCACTTTTGTGACTAGGGGCCCTCTAAGAATTAATCCTGCCCTGACTTTGCCACTGTGTTCCGGGGAGAGGGAGTGGAGGCTATCTTTTTTCTGGGGGAGGGAGGGAGAGTGAAGGACATGGGGTGGAGACGGTTAGTCTTCGGGGGGGGGGGGGGGGGTTGGATTCAGTTTAGGGGCAGGGACAGTTTTGGATCACTTCGATTTCGCCTGAAACTGAGCTCATATTTCAGTCACAGATTTTGTTTGCTCTCTTCAACTGCAGGTAACTAAATGCAGCAAAATTTCCTGTAACTTACAGTGTTAGTACCAGACATGTTTCTCATGCTTCACCACCATGTCAACATCCCCTTGCATTTATGTGCTATGCCTTTTAACATGACCCTTGCTAAATTGCATTTAGCTGCTTTGCTGCCAGATATGAACGCAAGTGTATTTTTATCCACAAAACTGCAGATATTATGTACATCCACGGATACAACTGGCACTTAAATATGGGCACCCAGTTATAGAACTATCTTTTTACAATGCAGTATCTGCAAAATCTTAATGCAGTTTAGTAAAAAAGGTCCCTTCCCTCGTATTTCACAAATAATCTTATTGGTGCTCTCTTTGTTTTTAGGTGCCATCGACTCATGTTTGAGTCATAGCAGCTTGATGAGTTACAGATCTAAAAAGGAATAGGTTTTGTGCTAGTCCGGTAAGGTCCTCCAGTGTCATCCAGGTTGGATAAGTTCCTACTGGAACAGAACATACGCAAGTAAGGCTAGACTCTAATAGGGCACTGGTCTTTGATGTAAGGGCTGCCACGTGCTGGGCATAATGGACCACTGGTCTGACCCAGCAGTGGCAATTCTTATGTTCTTATCTGGTTGCAGGTTCTTTCAATCTTCCCAAACATGATGTCCTTCTCCGGTGATCTCTCTCTCTTCTGACAGTGTGACCAAAATAAGACAGTTGTAACTTCATTTGGGCTTCGAGTGACATAGCCCGTTTGATCTCTTCCAGAATAGATTTGTTAGTTCTTCTGGCGGTCCTCGGCATGCATAACATCCTTCTCCAGCACCAAAGCTCAAATGAGTCAATCTTCTTTCTGTCTTGTTTCCGTATAATGTCCAGCTTTCACATCCGTAATTGTCAACACACTCATTTTCTCTGTGGTCAAGTCTGATCTTCTTTTGGAGTGTTATTTTCTTGCCTTTGAATACTTTGTCGAGAGCCTTCGTTGAAGAGAAACCAAGTGCTATTGTGCGGAGTATTTCTTCCCTGCTAGTTGTTTCTTTGTTTATGAAGGAGCCCAGGAGATTGAAATCCTTTACAACTTCTATTCTATCGCCTTCAAGCTCAAAATCTTCATCATTTTCCTTGTTCATGATCTTCGTCTTGTTTATGTTCAGTTCTAATCCCATTGGTGCTCTCTTTAGCACTGAATAAGAGTGAAGAATAGATCAGGGATATTCTGCTCCATTGAACTCCACTCATTGCAAAACACTTTGGGCTCCTTTTACAAAGCTGCAATAACAATTCCCTCACAGCAAATGCATCGAAGCCCATTCAGTTACTATGGGCTTCAGTGGGTTTGCCATGGGAGAATTTCTACCATGACTTGTAAAAGGAGCCTTTTGTTTTCTTAATGTAATTTAATAGTGGCCTCAGAGATCACTTAGGAGCCCCTTTCTTCACTTCCCTTTAGCACATATAATAATGGGCCAAAATAAATTCAAGGGGTTGGAGGACATATATCTCATGCACAGACATGTAGGTTCCAGTGATTTCTTAGTGCTGATGTTTTTAATGGCACAATTTTTCCTCTTTTTGCTCAGACAGTGCAGTATACAGAAAATGTTTGAACTGCAGCAAAAACGTGTAAAATATGTTGGAATAGATAAGGCTATTTTGATGCATCAGAGCCCTCCATATTAAGCTTTTACAGCTATCGTTGCTATATTATATCAGCAAGATATAGTGGGGATGTTCAAAAGTGAACTGTTCAAAAACAACCCCTGTTGTTTTCTTTTTTTTTTTAAGTTCAAATAATTTTATTGAGATTTTCCAGAAATGAACAAAAACCATATAACAGCAAGATCAAGCTAACAAACTAAGGCAATGCATCATTATATATCATTACATGGAAAGCATTCTGAGATCAGCCATAGCACTGCCAAACTAAATAAGAAACCTAAAATCAAAATAGTCAATTAGAGAGGAAAAAGAAAAAGAATAGGGTTGACTGCTTGGCTATATAATATCCAGATTATCTATTATATATATACATACACAACAGCGATTTCATATCAGACCTGACAATAGTCCAGGAACGGTTGCCAAATGAGGTTTGTTTTTTGAAGAGATCCTTTCCTTTCAGCCGCTACCAATTCAAATTTGGCAATAAGGCAGACTTGATTCCACCATGCAGAATAAGACAGTGTAGATGAATTCTTCCAATTGGATAATATCTGTTTTATAGTAATGGATAACAAAGCTTTAAGTAACTTGGCTTGAGGGTCAAGTAGAGGAGTCTGGAGTCCTTGCTGGCCATACACTACTATCGCTAATGTAATAGGTTCTGTAATGTGTAATATGGCACTGATGGTGCGCCAAGTTTGAGACCAGTAGTGTCGTATAATGGTGCAGTGAAAGATCATATGATCCAAGGTTCCAGGAGATGAATGGCAGGACCAGCATTTACCATCCTGTGGGTTATCCTTATGTGCTATCTTGGCCAGTTTTATTGGAGTCCAGAATGCCTTATGGATGAGGAAAAAGAGGGACTGAGTTGAAGCAGAGGAAGCAAGTGTTGAGTGCGATGTTTTCCAGATGTCACTCCAGTCAGATACTTCAAGTTCTAAACCTGTATCCTTATGCCATATCGAGTATAGAGTAGTAAGTGAGAAGGTATCATGTTTTCTCATGATTTTATACCATTGTGATGCCTCATGCCTGGTGTACGAGATTTGTTCACATAATAGTAACAAATTAGGAAGTTCGTCCTTAATCGGGTGTTGCTTCAAATGTGCTGTTATGGCTGATTTTAGTTGTATCCATTTGAAGAAATGAGTTTGTGGTAGTTTGTTACTTTCCACCAGTCTTTGAAATGGAATCCATGTGGAATTCGAGTAGAGATGGCATAGACGATGAATTCCTTTGGATTGCCATAAAGAGTTGTAAGTCGGTTTATTTTGTATGCGGATTTTACAGTTTCCCCAGAGTGGTAGTTGCGTAGTTTCGTTCCATTTCGGTGAAAACATTGCATCTATGTGTCTTAGAACTGTACAAGTAGATGCCATTATTGGTTGAAGGTGTTGAGAATCCTTCTGTCTAGTAAAAGGTAAATCTGCCAGATGAGTAGCTGTAACAAGCGAGCGTTCCAGTAGTAGCCAACGTGGTGCAGAGGTAACGTCAGTGGTATGAAGCCATCTGGATCCCTGCCTCAGCAAGAAAGCAATATGATAGTTTTTATAATTGGGAAAGTTCACACCTCCTGATTCTTTATCATTTCTGAGCTTTTGTAGACTAATACGGGGTGGTTTGTTGTTCCAAAGGAAAGCTGTAAGTATTTTGTCCAATTTAGCATAGAAGGTAGATTTCATCAAGACTGGTAGCATGCTCAACGTGTAGTTGATTACTGGAGAAACCATCATTTTAATTGTATCCATCCTTCCCCACCAAGATAGTTTCAATGGGGACCAAGAAGACGTTAAGAGTCTAACCGAGTCCAGAATGTGGGCAGCGTTGTGTTCAGAAGTTTCTTCTAGGTCAGGTGTGAAGTGTAAACCAAGGTATTTCAATTTGTCAGGCGACCACATCAGACCAAGATCTTTAATGGACGATCCAATTTCCGGGCAGTTTAATGGCATCACTTCTGATTTGGATAGATTTAGTTTGTAACCAGAATGAGTAGAGTAGTTTGCCAGTAGTTGTAGTAAAGGAGATAAGGATTCAGGTGTGATATACAATAAGATGTCATCCGCATACGCTGACAGTTTGATATCCACCCCAGCATATGTGAATCCTTGTATGTGTGGTGACGCGCGAATTGCAATTAGGAGGGGTTCCAATGCTATGTTGAAGAGCAATGGAGACAGGGGACACCCCTGTCTCGTCCCCCTGCTAGGTGTAAAGGGTAAGGAAAAATGTTGGTTAGCATATATTTTGTTAGTCGGTGATGAGTATAGGACCTTAACCATGTTAATAAATATTGGAGACAATCTAAACCATGACATGACAGCAAACAAATAAGGCCATTCAACACGATCAAAAGCTTTTTCAGCGTCTAATCCAACTGCTACAAGTGGATAATCAATATTTTTGGCTAAGGAGATTACATGAGCAAAAGTTCTAGTGTTGTCGCAAGACAATCGATTGGGCATGAATCCAGTTTGGTCTGTATTAATCAATTTAGGCAATACCAATTGCAATCTAGTGGCTAAAATTTTTGCGTATATTTTAGCGTCTGAGTTGATTAGGGATAGTGGTCTGTAATTACCAACTTTAAGAGGATCTTTGTTTGGTTTAGGCAGTACAATCGTAGTTGCCTCAGTGAAGGATCCCCTAATGTCTCCAGTGGATTGCAAATAGTGATAAAACTCCAGTAAGTGTGGAGAAAGCCATTTTTTAAACACCTGATAAAATTCGGATGGCAGGCCATCAGGTCCGGGTGCTTTGTTAGTAGACATTAGACCTATTGCTTCATTTATTTCTTCTAAAGTTATTTCAGTTTCTAAGCCAACGTTGTCCGATTCATCTAAGCAATTATGTGTAAGGCCATTAAGAAAGGGGATGGAATCCCCAACTTGTTTTGTCTCAGTCGAGTAAAGGGTAGAATAAAATTCGTGAAATTGTGTAAGAATTTCATTGGGATTAGTGACCAGAGTATCATTATCAGTAGTTAGGGCTGAAATTGTGGATTTATTCCTTTTCCCTTTAAGATATGAAACGAGATGCTGGCCACATTTGTTACTATCTGAATAATATTTGGCAGTGTTCATAAAAATCTGTGATGCAGCTGTTTTGCTAAGGCAAGTATTATATTGAAATCTAATGTGTTGTAGTTTCTTAAGAGTTTGCATATCACTAGGGTTCGATTGGTGTAGGATCTCAAGATGTTTAATTTCAGCTTCATAGGTATCCACTTCCAGTTTATTAGTTTTCTTTAGGTGAGCATTATAAGAGATTATAACACCCCTTATATATGCTTTAAATGCATCCCACACTGAAATCCAAGAATTATCTTGGGGTGAGTTTAAAGAGAAATAATCTTGAATTGCTGATTCTATGTGATCACAGAATTGCTTATCCTGGAGGAGACAAGTATTTAATCTCCACGTTCTCTGAGAAGAAGGGACAGGAAGTGTATCCAAGGAAAGGAGGACTGCAGCATGGTCCGATACACTAATTGCTTTTATGTCAGTTTGTGCAATGGATTTAACTAAAGATGAGCTTATCAAAAAGTAGTCAATACGTGAATATGAGGCGTGGGGTGCAGAGAAAAAGGTGTATTCTCTGTCTTCCATATGGGTTATGCGCCACGGATCTATTAATTTAAATTGGGCAATAATATCTTGCAGGCATAACCAGGTTTTTGATTTTTTATGTTTATATATCGATTTTCTGTCTTTCAGGGGGTCGAGGATCAGATTAAAGTCACCACCTATTATAAAAGGGGTGTCTTGATAGGAATTTAATTGATCAGCTATGGTAGTGAAAAATGAGCAGTCCTCAACGTTAGGACCATATATGTTTAGAAGACATAAAGTTTGGGAATTTATAGATATTTTTGTGGATATCCATCTGCCCTGAGTGTCAGTGCTATGTGAGAGAATCTTTATTTGGTTTGTGTTTCTAATGTAAGTTATAACACCATTCTTTTTGTCAACAGCAGGGGAGAATTGAGGCGGGTGAGCCCAGGAGAGAGATAATTTGGCAGAAGAGGTAGCGTCCAAGTGGGTTTCCTGCAGGAATATTACATCCGCAGATAATGTTGAGATGTAATTTAGTATTTTTTTGGATTTAACTGGATTGTTTAAACCTTTAACATTTAAGGTGACACATATAAGAGGCATATATTAGAGAGAAAGTAAGAGCATAGCAAGCATACAACAGTACTTATGTATGTCAGGTCATATGAACTGTGGGTATCAAGGTATATGTGAAGATATAGCCAAGCAGTCAAAAAGAAAAGAATATAAAAACTGAGAATATACATATTATGTGATATATCAAACAGTTTACCACGGGTCAGTGAGCAAGGTGAAACTCCACAGCAGCCCAACTCCGCAGAACCACATTTTCATTAAATATGAACCCCTGTAAAACACAGTCGCAAAGTTATAACAACATTCCAATTATGTGACATTCACTAGTATACCAGTATTATATATTGTAGTGTTGCCAGCATACAGCGATAAATACTGATATTAAACCAGCTGTTATTGAGTCAGGTACAATCAATTGTACTCGGGCTTAATGTTTCCAGGTACTCTGCCAGTTCAGTGGGATTAGTAAAATCTTTCGTATGATTATTATAAGTGACCCTCAAGCGGGCCGGGTACATCATTCCAAATCTCGCTCCCAGTTGCTTTAGTTTAGGGCGATATTCCAGTAGTTGCTTCCTGAGTTTAGCTGTTTGTTTTCCCAGGTCAGGCACAAATAGTAGTGTGTTCCCTTCAAATTTAATCGGTGCCTTAGCACGTGCTTGCTGCATAATTTCAATAACCTGCGAGTAACGTAAGAGGCGCACCACCGTTGGTCTGGGGTATTGCCCGGTTCTGTTAGGCAGCGAATTAGAGGGAACCCGGTGCGCCCGATCTATTTCAAAAGGTAGTTCAAATTTAAGATCAAGCAGTTTGGGAAGAGTAGTGTGTAAAAATTCACTCATATTTCGCCCCTCACGTGATTCAGGAATCCCTAGTATCCGAAAATTATTTCTTCTGGAACGATTACTGAAATCTTCAATTGCTGCCTCTAGCTGTTCTATACGTTTGGTTTGTTTAAGCAGTACTTTAATATTATTTTCAGCTACAGACAGTTTAGTGTCTGTAGCTTGTACCTGGATCTGGAGCTGAGCAAGGTCTTTTTTAAACGCTGCAATCTCTTCCTTGATTTCCTCGTTGTCAGCTTTTACTTCAGACCGCATGGCTCTGAGTTCTTCCAATATGGTCTGTGTTGAGGCCTCCTCGGACTTGGAAGAGAGCGCTTTTTGCGGCGATACCGGATCAGTATTTCGCCGTTTTCCAGGCTTGGTTGAAGCCATCGTGCTTCTGCCAGATTTCTGTGCCGTTAATTTTAATTTTTAATTGCAGAGCGCTCAGGGGTGATCGATACCGGCTACGATTCCGCGGGAGCCGCGTTGCTATGCGTCCGCCATTAAATGCGCTCACTAGCGCCCCACCCCTGTTGTTTTCTGAGTATATAGATAACAGTGATGTTGAAGGAAACCCCTAGGGTTTCATTGTCTGTATAAGAAGAATCAGAGGCTGTGGCAGCAGTAATGAGCACCATGTCCAGGTACATGGCATTCCCCTAATATAGTTGTTTAAGAGTATCTCATACTCTGAACCTAATGTCACCAATGGATAAAAGATGTAGGTAATGAAACATAGGCCCAGTATTTTGGCACTTAAGAGCAAACAGCTTGGAAGAATTTCTCTCATGTTCCCTAATTGGCAAAGGTCTCTAGTTGCATCTTAAATTGTTAATTTAGTGCAATGGACAACTTCCTTTAGGACAGGGATAGGCAATTCCAGGTCCTCGAGAGCCGGAGCCAGGTCAGGTTTTCAGGATAGCCACAATAAATATGCATGATAGATTTGCATCTCAAGGAGGCAGTGCATGCAAATCCATCTCATACATGTTCATTGTGGATATCCTGAAAACCTGGCCTGGCTCCGGCTCTCAAGGACCGGAATTGCCTACCCCTGCACTAGGAAATGGAGATAGATCGGCTACTCGTTGTACTCGTACGTAGGTCACAAACATATCATCATAATCATCAGGCCTGACTTCAGAGTAGAGGTCTGCATGGGAACGGGGATCAAATCTCCCTAACCCACGGGGACCCCCTCTAGCCCACAGGACTCCCACGGGGACCCACCTCTAGTCAACGGGACTCCCACGGGGATGGAAGGCTTTGGAAGCAAGGTTTGTCCATATAATATAATGGACACGTCAGCCATAGTAAAAGAAGGGATTTATAAGTTAATTACCTGAACATAAAACAAAAAAAGGGTTCCACCAAAGAGATTCCACAAGGAAAACAGCAGCACAAACACCAAAGAAACTGTGGAATTGATGATCCTGTCAGAAGTAATTGCTGCTTTTTATGGGGACGAGCGGGGATGGAGATAATTCCTTGCGGGGATGGGTGGGGACAGAGAGGATCCTGACGGGGACGGAGAGGATCCTGGCGGGGACGGGCGGGGATGGGTGGGATTTCTATCCCTGCGCAACACCACAGTCTCCACTGCCTGCGCGCACTCCAGTCTGGATGGTGTCCTGATCAACCAATCATCCAGATATGCGCAACTCTCTACTTCAGAGGTCTAGAGTTTCTTTTCTAGGGATGTTCACTCATTTGAAACAACATGGGAAATATCAGTGTCTTTTACTTTTAGTTCTAAAACTCCAGGAAAGAAGCCAAAATTTGGGGCTTTTCCTGTGTTATATGTTATAAGTCAGATATGCAGTCTTTCCAACCAGTGGCGTAGCGGAGATGAGCGGTGCCCTGGGCGGTGGAGCCTCTCTCCCGACCCCCTGCCCCTTCCCCATATCTTCTTATCTTCGGCACGAGCAGCCATGAACTTGCCGCCCACGTTGGCTTCGGCACGCTCTCTGTCGTCATCCTGGATCCTGGAAGTGACATCAGAGATAGCGCCAAATCCAACGCGAGCAGCAAGTTTGTGGCTGCTTGCACTGAAGTTAAAAAGGGGGGAAAGGAAGAGGCACGTGTGCAGCAGGGGGAGGAGTTGGAAGGAGTGGGGGCGGAGAGCAGGAGGGGTGCCAGCACCCTGGGGAAGACTACACCCAGAGTGGACTGCCCCCCCCCACACCCCATACTACTATTTATTATTTCTATAGCACTGAAAGGCGTACACAGCGCTGTACATTTTAACATACAATAGATAGTTCCTGCTCAAAAGAGCTTACAATCTAATTTAGACAAGACATTTCAGGGTTGGGGAGGTTATAGTGGGTATAGGTATCTGACAGCAGAAAGGGGGAGTTAAGAGTTGAAAGCAGTTTCAAAAAAGTGGGCCTTTAGCTTGGATTTGAACACTGCCAAGGATGGAGCATGACGTATTGATTTAGGCAACCTTATTACACCACTGTTTCCAAAGAGTGTGTGCATGCATGCTCCATTTCTGATGTGTAAACAGTATAATGCACACATGCACTATCAGGAAAAAGTTTTAAACAAATTTCTGAAGATCTAACAAGAATTTCTTCTTAGTGTAGTTTGAAGATCATTCCAAAACTTTATTCCAATAAACTCAAAAGATTTGTTCAGGGTTTCATTTAGGGTGGTAGATGCATGGAATACCGTACATATTCGAATATAATCCTGCCCTGCATAGAGCCGCTAGTGATTGGCTGCCGCGAGTTCTTGCAAGGCTCATGAGAACTCACGGCAGCCAATCACTAGCATCTCTGTGTGGAGCAAGAGCGCGGGAAGACCACTTCTGACCCAGCCCATCACTGGACCACTGGGGATTTTAAAGGTACACTGGGGAGTCGAGGAGGTAAAAGTTTTAACAGTCAGCTGAGATAGGAGACGGGTGGGATCTCTCCTGTCCTGGCCCACCGCTGGACCGCCAGGTCTTACAGTAGGCCCAGTGGAGGCCTGCAAGTCATTGGGAGGGAAGGAGGGAGAGGGGACAGAGTACAGGGCATAGGTTAGGGAGGGAAGACAGGGTACAGAGCCTGGCAGGGCATGGAGGGAGGAGGGAAGGGGGCTAGGGGTAGAAGGCAGGGAAGGCAAGGGGGCTGGGTGCAGAGCCTGGAAGGGCAGGGCACTTGAATATTAACCCCCTGGTTTATATTTGAGTCAACCCTTTTCCCTCCTTTTTTTTTTTGGGGGGGGGGTAAGGTTACCTCACTTTATATTCAGGTTGGCTTATATTCAAATATATACAGTAGTCTCCTTGTAAAGGTGGAGTCAGACTGTGAATTCAAGAAAGTGTGGGACAAGTATTTGGAATCTCTTAGGGAGAGGAGATAGTGGATGCTGCGGATGGGCAGACTGAATGGGCTATTTGGCTTTTATCTGCCGCCATGTTTTTATGTTTCTATTGGTCTGACCCAGTATGGCTATTCTTTGCTATGTTTTTCTGAGTTCAGTAAATCATTTGAAAGTTGATTTATGAACCCTGGGAATCTGAATCTTGCATTCATCCATTCTTTAAAGGGTGTGCTTAACCCAGAGTACTATTTAAAGAATGGCACTAAATGTTAATTTTATTTTCCGGTGCTGATTTGTATAGCACCATTTATAGAATTCCCCCCTATATGGTAGCTCAAGCTGGTACAAATGTTGCTTTCCCAGGGCTCATAAATAAAAATGACAGAATGATTATCTCATTTTTATATTTGTCTGGAGAGCACTCAGTTGTGACAGGCAAGGGGATGCAAGACATTTGCATATTGTTGAGTTTCCTAGAGACAGGGAGACAAACTGCAAAGGTCACACACCAGTTTGAAAAGAATAATATTTAATATAGCCTTGAATGTTTTCCTTTTCCAGAGGAAGGTTTGAGATTGTATAGAAGGGATTTCTGCTCTGGGGACCTTTGGTAGCATCTTGGTCACCTGGACGTCCTCAAATGTTGGGGAGGGGGATGGGATATTTGATTTGAATTAGTTTCTGATAGAATATTAAATGATCTTAAGGTGTAAAATGTTTTTATCTTGTATTGCACTTATTGAAAGTTTTAAAATGAATAAAGAATATTAAAAAAAAAAAAATGTTGGTTGCTTCTTCTAACAGTCTTCTGGGATGGATCTAAACACCAGAGCTAAAGCTTTCAACGTTGTTAATATTTCATTGCCTGAGCAGTATGCATGTTCTCAACCGTCCATTTTCCTCTGAATCTTCACAGCAGTGTCAAAGACTAAATATTATCACCTCTTTTTAGTTTGAATTCAAGGTTGTGGCAGTCATTTTTGAAGATCAGGCCATGCTGGGCAAAAGTGAGTGGACATCGGTCCTTCCCATTTCTCCCTAGACCATTGGGCACCTGCAAAGGTAACCCTGGCTGGGGCCTAAAAAAGTGAGGAATTGAAGCAGACTTAGATTTTCTTTTGGGATGAGTGGGAGGGGGAATCTTAAGGGAGATTCTGAAGTTCAGAGAGGATGAGGTGGGGGGTACCTGGCCAGAATGTATATGTGGGTGCTTGCTAGAGTCACCAGATGTCCAGAAAAACCCGGACATGTCCTCTTTTTAGACGTCGATGGGATGACATCATATGCATACATATAACATCACCACATTAATATCTGTGCATGCACAGACACCTTCCAGACATGGTCCCAATCATTTTTTTTTAATAACCTATCTAGACATTTTGGCCCTTAGTGCATCAATCTTTTTTTGGCCATTTTCGAATATGAAGATGTCCAAATTAAAAATGCACAAAGTCAAGCCATTGGGACATCCAAGCAGCCAGCATTCTTTAGTAAACTGACCATACAGACACCTGAGCAAAGCAGAGGGGCACTCTAGGGTTTACTGCAGTGAATGTCATATTAAAAAGTCCCAGGTACACATGACATCTCTCTCGCTCACCTCCTTCCATCATGCTCTCCAGAATCTGACATCTCTCCCCTTCCTTGAATCATTTCTCCTCCCCCTCACTGTAACATTTATCTCTCCCTTCCTCCTTTCTGACTCCTGTAGTCCAACATCTCCTCTTATTTCTTCCCCCAGCCCAACATTTTCCCCAACGTTCCCTCCAATATTTCTTTCGCTCTGCCTCCTGCACCCTTCCTCTCCTCCGGTCCTCATTCCCTCCCCAACCAACATCTCTCCCTCTCCCTCCATGAGTCCAACTTTTCACTCTCTGCCTCCTGCACACTCTCTCCCCTTCCCCTGAGTATGCCATTTCTCCGTCCCTTTTTTCTGCCCTCCCCATCCAACATCTCTCCCTATCTCTCCATGAGTCCAACACTTTCTGCATGCTCTCTCTCTCTCTCTCCCCTCACCTTCCCTTGTGTGTGACATTTCTACCTACTTCCCACCCCTCCTGTCCATTTCTCCCTCTCTGTATCCTTGTGTGCTTTCTCTGCCTCAGCTCTTCTCTACCTCACCCTTCTATCTACCTTCATTTACGTCCCAAAGGACACTGCTGGTGGCAGCCAATCACATACACTGCCCAGCCAATCGCATACACTGCGGTCCTACCTCTGAGGAAACATAAGTTATGTTAGAAAGGGTGAACCGCAGTAGAGAAAAGATGCCAGTGCTGGCAGCTGGGCAGAGCTATCGGTGACGTACTTTGGCCTCTGGATGATGCTGGGATTATTACCATGGGAATTCTGTGAGAACTGTTCCTGTTCTTGTGGCACTACTGCAGAAAGGCTCACCATTCCCAGGGGATTTCTTGAGATTGTTCCTGTTACCACAGTAATTATTGCGGTAACCACAGTATTACCCATGTCACTCTCTAGTGCTAAGCAATCTAGATGCACTGTTTATAGAACAGCGCCTATCACTTATGTGTATAGCTACCAATTATTGGTGCCAATCACACATGTAAGTGCCACTAGTCTGTAAACTAGGCACCCTGTTGGTACCCAAAATTAGATAACCTACATATATATATCTCACTACAAATGTCACAAAAGAGGAAGCAAAGACCTCAGAGACCTCGTTTGTCAAAACTCCTGTTTTGAAGTTTTTTGACTTCCACAGGTCACATTTCAATCATTTTTCAAAAACTCCTCGTTATGCATTTGTTTTATTGAAAACTTTTTTTAAAAAAAATTGTTACTCATAAATTATTGTTCATAGAAAGCGCCATCATTTAAACTTTCAAAGTTTGAAAAGCACTCATATGAACTCATGATAAATTGCCACGTTTAAATGCCAGCACTGCTCCTCATATCCTACGGGGTCTCCATTTCACCAAATCGCTGAGGCTTCATCAGGGGCTGAGTGCTGAAAAACTTTATAAGAATGAACTCATTCACAAAGATGCCAGCTTGGAAAATTGCTCTTTACCCTTTGTCTTCAAATGCTTAAATTATCTGTCTCCTAAACACATATCCTGACTGCAGCTCACTTCTACTTCCAATAGGGAACTTTGTTTCTCCCAGCAAGCCCTTCTGTCTTCCCAATACCAGTATAAACAAGGTTCAGCATCTGCGAGACTTTATCCATTCAGTTACTTTGCACCCAGAATATGCACGGAAATTTGTTACCTTATTTTCAGAAAAAAATTATTAAAATCTGGCTAGACTCTTCCAGAGCATCCTCATTACTATCCTGCTGCCCCCAACTGTTATAACTGTGCTTTCTTCCTCAGGATTCCCGTTGTCATTTGGTTGTTATCCCTCCACTCCAGTAATTAATCTATCTTGCATCATACTTGTAAACATTGTACTCATCATCCTTTATGTGTAATCATTCTGCCCAGCATTCATGTTTTATTCCAGCACCTGGTCCCAAATTTTGTAACCAGAGCCTAAAGTTAAGCACCTATTTCGGAGGCGCCCAACTAGATAGGCGCCTATCTAAATCGAAGAACAAGCTCAATTAAGCTTTTAATCAGCACTGATTGAAGCATAGGCGCTTATCAAGAAAGAACGATTCTGCAACAAGGCGCCTCTAAAATTTTAGGCGGCCTTCAAAAAAATAGGCGCTATGTATGTTAGGCATGGGCGTGGCTATGTGTTAGGCACCTTCTTACAGAATCCCTGCTCTTAAGTGCTCGCATTGGCGCCTAACTTTTAGTTGTGCCCAGAGCTGGCCCATTTATTGGGCACCTCCAAAATAGGGGCCCAAATAGATGCCGCTCAGCGCCATTCACTAAACAGCACTCAATTTTACTTGAATCACGCTGAACAGTGCCCAATTAGGCGCTTAACTTTTTGGCGCGTCTTATAGAATTTGCCCTCTAATGCATTTGTGCCTGATTATGTTTGCGTGATTCTTCTGCTATCTTTGGATGTCATCTTCCTAAAATATCAAATAAATAGAATTTCCCTGCAAATCCTGCTGATCGCATTTTCTGGAGTATTACCACTAGTCTTGTTTTATTATGTCCATCGCTTTGACATACATGTTAAAAAAAAAAGCAGCGATTCAGCAAATTTGAACAAACATAAAAAAATGTCCTGAAAAAAAGGGATTAACACAGTCTAGGACAGGGTCATTCCAGCTCCAGCTTGTCTTTTTCTAACTCTTGGACTTAGGACCTACTCAACATAGTAACACACATAGTAACACTGGGCTCCTTTTACTAAGCTGCGATAGCAGTTTTAGCACTTGCTAGACGCTAACGCCAGCATTGAGCTGGCGTTAGTTCTAGCCACGTAGCGCGGGTTTAGCGTGTGCTAAAAACGCTATCGCAGCTTAGTATAAAAGGAGCCCATAGTAAATGAAATCAGATAAAGACCTGAACGGTCCATCCAGTCTGCCCATTAGTTATACCCATTAAAAACACATGATTAAATTAACTTGTCTCTTCTTAGATATTTCTGGATCATAGACTGTAAAGTCCACCTGGTATTGTCCTAAGTTCCAAATGCTGAAGTTGCCATCCAACACAGTAGCCTAGCTAAGGGGGGACAAGTTCAGGACTAATGTCAGAAAGTTCTGCTTCACACAGAGAGTGGTTGGCATCTGGAATACTCTCCCAGGGGAGATTATTGCAGAATCGACAGTCCTAGGCTTCAAAAGCAAACTAGATGCATATCTCCTTGAGAGAGGCATATAAAGTATGGTTGGCTATAAAATAAACCAGGTGTATACCTGACAGGGCCTCCGCGTGTGCGGATCGCCGGACTTGATGGACCGAAGGTCTGATCCGGAGATGGCGCTTCTTATGTTCTTATGTTCTAGCTGGCTAATGGCCATTGGTGCAGTTTTCCTACTTGCCTAGGGCTGTTTTGATGATGTGACTATTGCAAATCTTAATTGTAAGCTAATAGTTTGATTGTAAACTGCTCTTAAATCTTGTTTACTGGGCGATATATAAAGTAAATGAATTGCCCCAGCAATGGAACCATTTACTTCTCTACCTCCGAGAAGAATCAGCATTACAACGATTTAAAAGTTCACTAAAAAGCTTCCTTTCAATTGATTCTTTTGGAAATTAGCTTAGCAAAAAGCAAAAAAACACAACTGATTTCTTTAGCTCTGCCATAAATTCAGTGATCTTGAAGAATAAGCTTGCCTAGCTCATAGGGTCCCCTTTCCGCAATGTTTTTTCCCTTTATTGTTCTTTTCTTTTGACATTGTAGTTCTACCCTTTTCCCCACCTTTTCAAGTATGATGTCTAAAAGTTAGTCCATTGTATGTCTCTATGTGATTAAGGGCTCCTTTTACTAAACTGCGATAGCGTTTTTACCACACGCTGAATTGCCGCGTGTGCTAAACCCTCAATGCTCAATGCTAGCGTTAGCGTCTAGCGTTCACGTTAAAACCGTTATCGCAGTATAGTAAAAGGAGCCCTAAGTTTAAATGTACATTGCTTTGAATTTATTACAAAAGCGTTTTTATCAAATTTTAATAAAACTTGTAAACTTGTACTTTAGGAAAGCAATAAAACACACCTCTTCCACAACCGATGGATTACAAAGAAATGTATATTGGTACTAGATCTTTGGTGTGGGTCACGTTAGGATAAAACTTGTATTGAAAAATCTTGCTCTGCAACCATTGCAAATTTAACTTGTAAACTGTATATTTTGTATATTACTACTACTATTTATTATTTCTATAGTGCTGAAAGGCGTAAGTAGCGCTGTACGTTTTAACACACAATAGACAGTTCCTGCTCAGAAGAGCTTACAATCTAATTTAGACAGGACATTTCAGGGTTGGGAAGGTTATAGTGGGTATTAGATCCCTAGTATGTGTTGAGTTAGGATAAAAACTTGTATTGAAAAAACTTGTATACTTCCCCCTCCGTATTCGCGGTGGATATGGGTAGAGTTGGCACGCAAATATTAAAAAACCGTGAATAATATTTGGGCCGGTTCTGTCCCTAACCCCCGTTTCCCCCGAGCTATTTTAAGCCCTGTAAGATCCCCTCCCTTAAGCCTTACCTGGTGGTCTAGCGGGTTTTCAGGGCAGGAGCAATCTTTCCACGCTCCTGCCCCGTGCAGATCGATCACAGGAAATGGCTGCCTTGAGCACCTGTCGTAGTCTCGAGAGACGACAGGAGCTCAAGGCAGCCATTTCCTGTGAGCAATCTGCATGGGGCAGGAGCATGGGAAGATCGCTCCTACCCCAAAAACCCGCTAGACCACCAGGTAAGGCTTAAGGGGGGGACTTACAGAGCTTAAAATAGCCTTAAAAATGAAAATGCAGTTTTGGGTTTAAGACTGCGATTAAGCGAATCCGTAGATACGGAATTTGTGAATATGGAGGGAGAAGTGTACTGCAACTATAACAAATTGTAACCTGTTAACTGTTCTAGCTCTTTGGGCATAACGGGAGAGAAAACGAAATACAGTGGTGCCTCGCATAATGGACGCCTCGCACAGCGAACGCTGCGCATAACGAACTTTTTGTCTTGCTCCCTATAACGAACTTCGTTTCACACAACGAAGTCGCCCGAGGGGCCCGGGGGGGGCGGAACTACTCTCGCCGCTTCCTAATGTGAGCCGGGAACAGCAGCACCCTCCTGTCTGAATGCAGTGTTCCATCATCTCCCTCCACCTTACCTTAGATGCCGAGTTTTCCGGCTTTCTTTTTCGGCCAGCCACACACTTTCAAAGAGCAGCACATGTGCGCATGCTCTGTTGTTCAATCTTCTCCTCTGACGCAACCGGAAACCGGAAGTTGCAGGAGAGAGAACATTGATCAACTTCAGCAGCTGCGCGTGCACAGCTTTTTGAAAGCGTGCGGCTGGGTGAAAAAGAAAGCTGGCAAACTCTGCATATAAGGTGAGGTGGAGGGAGGGAAATGTAGGGCTGCAGAACGAATTATTTTGTTTTACATGTATTCTTATGGGAAAACGCGTTTCACACAACGAACGTTTCACATAACAAACTTGCTCCTGGAACGGATTAAGTTCGTTGTGTGAGGCACCACTGTAAATAAATAAAAGGTATGGACACCAAATTGACTGAGAGTGGAGAGAAACAAATTTATAATTTGCATTTGGAATATTTGGAAGAGGAGCATCCCCCCCCACACACACACATACCCTCCACCATGCACACCCCAGGCTATAACGATGCTGGTGACAGTGCACGATTGCACTTTCATATGGGTCACGCTATGGGGCCTTTTACCAAACTGCAGTAAAAAAACAAAACAAAATGGCCTTAGTGTGTCTTTTTGCAGGTCATTCCTGCGCGCTAAGGCTTTTTTTTTTCCCCACATGGGTAAATTGGCAACTTTTTCTATTTTTTGAATTAATAGTCTATTCTGAATTCAAGAAACTGTGAGACAGGCATGTGGGATTTCTTAGGGAGAGGAGAGTGGATGCTGTGGATGGGCAGACTGGATGGGCCATTTGGTCTTTATCTGCCGCCATGTTTCTATTTTTTTTTAGCGCATGGGAAGCATGCGCAAATCACAAAACTACTGCACCCTGCAGTAAAGCCTTTTTTGCTGCAGTAATCACACATTAGTGCATACCTCAGATTAGTAAAAGGTCCCCTATATGAGTAATTGAAGCACAGAAGTCAGGATCTATTTGCCTGCTAATAAGTGACTTTAGCTCTTGATCAAACTCCCCGATGTGGCCGACGCATGTGAATCCAGTTCATTCCTTTTATCCCTGCTTCTTTTTTGAAGTAACTGACAACCTATTCCAGTGATTCTATCTCCCTTCATGAATCCCATTAATAAGTACTTTCCGAAAATACCAGCTCCACACAAAGACCAGTCAGTATGTGATATTTTGGCAGAGCTGGGCATCTTATTTCAAAACTGAGACACAGACTTCAGTTCAGTAGTATTCCTTTCCTTCGGCCATCACTGCCTGAATGGATTGCTTACAGCTTCCAAGCACTGATAGCTCGTCTAAGTGTTTATTAGAAGTGAACTGTGGCTTATGTTTAATCATACAATTTTCTTAGATGTCTCTAAATCATTAGAGCATAACAAGACAAAAGTCTCACAGGAGTGCTCTTGATGGCTGTGCTGCATTATCAGCCTCTAATTGTTCTGTTCCACCTTCCTCGCTCTACAAAAGGAAGAGATGCCTGCAATAGAAAAATGGGATGTTTAATAGGGGAAAGTAGGTGACTCAATACTAGGAGATGACATAAGAGGTAAGGGCCTTAGGTCTAGGGGCTCAGAAAATTCTGTCTCACCTGTTTCTCAGAAACCGGTTGAAGAATCGGGACATGTTCCAAATTTAGATGCATTATTTTCTTTTGACTAATGAACTTGGCAAGCTGCATATGTAGTGTGGGCAGGCGCTACGAAATCTTCCCACACACAGCTTCTTGAAAATATATTTCATCCCATTTTTGATCTTCTGGCATTTCATATGCTCGATCGAGTAGTCATGAGGCCACTTAACAATAGTGATTGAAGTTCAAATATACAGTAGTCCCTTTGTACTTATCCCTGATGTATCAAGTCCAATGCTTGTAGGTCTAGCACGCTTGAGTGAGTCAACAGTTTCAACAAAATTATCTCTTCTGTAGGTTTATAAGACACCTGGGGGGAAATCTCATTGATCCTCATGAAATACAAACTCATGCAACAACTGCCCTGTATCAACCAGAAAGACTTTAGTACATGTTTTTTAAATGTATAATACTATGTATGTTTGCAGAACTATAGTAGTAGTAAGGGTGAGCGGCGGCCGGGGCAGTGGCACACCTCCCCCACCCCCTTGCTGCACATGTGCCCCCTTCCCTTTCCCTGTACCTTTTCAGCTTCTCCGGCATGAGAAGCATACCCACGACAATGTCAGATTGCCCTTTGATGTCACTTCCTAGGCGCGGGTCCCAAAAGTGATGTCAGAGAGAGCGCCGCTGCCAACGTAGGCAGCAACCTCAAGCTGGGGAAGTAAAAAAATGGTACAGGGAAGGCAAGGGGTGCACGCGGCAAGGAGCTCTTGCCTGGACCTGCGCCGCTCACAAGAACTGGTGGCAGCCATTCAGGGAGCGGCGCAGGGCTGGGTGGGAGCTTGAAAAGCTCACTCCTGTGTGTTGGGTGCGTCGCTGGCTACGAGATCAGAAGGAGGGGCTCAGCGCAGGACAGAAGCTTGAAAATCTTGCTTCTGCCCATACACCGCTGGACCACCAGGGATGCAAATAAAGGTACGCGGGGGAAGGTAAAAAATTGTTAATATCAGCTGGGATGGGAGACGGGAGGGATCTCTCCTGTCCCGGCCTAATGGCAGGCCTGCAGCAAGTCTGGGAGGGTGTCAGGAGGTTACTGGGCGATGACCTGCATAAAGGATGAGACCCCCATTTTTGGGCCATTATTTTTGGCCCAAAAATCTCATTCTATATTCGAGTATATATGGTAATCTAAAAGATGAGATGTCAAAATATGCTTTAATGGTACGTGATTTCCACATTGTATGGAAACCCTTCCGTACCAAAGCGTCCACCTGATCTTGGCTTGGACAAGTTCCTGGAGGAAAAGTCCATATTCTGTTATTGAGACAGGCATGGGGGAAGCCACTTCTTGGAATGTTGTTACTATTTGGGTTTTTGCCAGGTACTAGTGACCTGGATTGGCCACCATGATGATGACCTACTGGGCTAGATGAACCATAGTTGACCCAGTAACGCTATTCTTATGTTCTTATGCAAAAATTTAAATTTGGTTTGCCATATAAGAACATAAGCAGTGCCTCTGCTGGGTCAGACCAGAGGTCCATCATGCCCAGCAGTCCGCTCACACGGCGGCCCATCATGTCCAGGACCTGTATAGTAATCCTCTGTCTATACCCTTCTATCCCCTTTTCCTTCAGGAAATTATCTAATCCCTTCTTGAACCCCAAAACCGTACTCTGTCCTATCATACCCTCTAGAAGCGCATTCCAGGTGTCCACTACCCTTTGGGTGAAGAAGAACTTCCTACCATTGGTTCTGAATCTATCCCCTCTTAACTTCTCTGAATGCCCTCTTGTTCTTCTAGTTTTTGAACGTTTGAAGAATCTGTCCCTCTCCACTTTCTCCATGCCCTTCATGATCTTGTAGGTCTCTATCATGTCCCCTCTAAGTCTCCGTTTTTCTAGGGAAAAGAGCCCCAATTTCTCCAATCTTTCAACATATGAAAGGTTTTCCATACCTTTTATCAATCGTGTCACTCTTTTCTGAACCCTCTTGAGTATCGCCATATTCTTCTTAAGGTACGGCGACCAATATTGGACGCAGTACTCCAGATGTGGGCGCACCATCGCCCGATACAACGGCAGGATAACTTCTTTCATTCTGGTTGTAATATCTTTCTTGATAGTACCCAGCATTCTATTCGCCTTCTTAGAGGCCACTGCGCACTGTGCCGATGGCTTCATTGCGTTGTCCACTATTACCCCCAAGTCCTTTTCTTGGGTACTTTTACCCATTACCAGCCCTCCCATCGTATAGCTGTAATTCGGGTTTCTGTTTCCTACGCAAGACTTTACATTTCTCTACATTAAACTTCATCTGCCATCTCGTCGCCCACTCTCCTAGTTTGTTCAGGTCCCTTTGTAAATCTTTGCAGTCCTCTTTAGTCCCAACTCCACTAAATAGTTTGGTGTCGTCTGCAAATTTTATTACTTCGCACTTCGTCCCTGTTTCTAGATCATTTATAAATACATTGAACAGCAGCAGTCCGAGTACCGACCCCTGCGGAACACCACTCGTGACCCTCCTCCAGTCTGAGTAATGGCCCTTCACTCCTACCCTTTGCTTTCTACCCACCAACAAATTTTTGATCCATCTATGTACGTCTCCTTCCACCCCCATGGTTCTTCAGTTTCCGTAGTAGGCGTTCATGGAGTACCTTGTCAAAGGCTTTTTGGAAAGCTAAGTATATGATGTCTATGGGGTCCCCTTTGTCCATCCGTTTGTTAATACCTTTGAAGAAGTGCAATAAGTTCATTACCTTGCAGAAGCTTACCTTGCAGAAGCTATGTTGGCTTGTTATTATCAGTTTATTCTTTTCTAGATGTTCGTCAATGCTGTCTTTTATCAGTGCTTCTGCCATCTTCCCCGGATCCGAAGTCAAACTTATCGGTCTGTAGTTCCCCGGGTACCTCTCGTTCCTTTTTTAAAGATGGGCGTTACATTAGCTATCTTCCAATCCTCCTGGATCACGCCTGTTTTCAGGGATAGATTACAAACCTGCTGTAGTAGTTCCACTATTTCCTCCTTTAGTTCTTTCAATACCCTAGTGTGGATTCCGTCCGGGCCCGGAGATTTGTCAGTTTTTAATCTATCTATCTGCTTCATAATCTCTTTACCTCCTTGTTTCCACATACCTTTTCTTCTCATCTATTTCATACAATCTTGCAACAAAACTGTGCAGAAACTAAAGCTGTCTTTGTTTTTTTCACAATGTAAATACGCCATACAGTGCCCATGCTCCAAGGTCACGTCAGTCCACACCCTTCTTTAGTCTACTTTCTCTCCTTTTACTTTATAAATTTCTGGGTGATATATTAGATTCACACAACTAGCCAAATGTTAACTGCCACCGTACCTTATTTGTAAGCCTCTCAGCTACTTAAAGGCAAGCTGTTGATTTAGTTAAAGCACTGATTGCAGTGAAGTGCAGGATGTAGTCTATTGGCAAGACATTAGCAGATTGATATATGTAATGTTCAAGGCTATGCAGAGAATTAGTTAACTGAAGCAAGAGTGTGTATCTCACTGAACAGCATCTGGACCATGTGTCTCATAGGGACCGCTTTAGAAGGAAATAAATCTTTTCAAATCACAAATAATAAAGCTAGGATGTGTCCTAATCAGGCCTGAAGGTGTTAGTGCTGGTGCCACTCAGTTCGTCAGGATTAAGTGACCTACAAACACAGGATATTCAGTCTGTTTTTGCTCATAAAGAAATTATAAATTATTTGGGCAGGCATGTTTTAACTATACACTTTATCATTTTCAGTACAAGTGTATCCCTTGACATTATATCAGTTATATGAAAAATAACCTGTCAGTTCTTGGCTGCTTATCACTTATTTTTCTTATTATAGTATTTATGATCTTGGAATTTTTTGTTTGTTTGCTTGCACTCAGCCTTTTATTGTTCATGTCAAGATTTCTGTTACACTTAAATAGGATGATGCATTATGCACTTATGAGACTGAAAAAGACCTGGGTATTCAGGTGAACAGTAAATCAGAATTCAGTGTAGTTTGTGGTCGACATACCCACTTTCACACTTGGATGCTATGTGGTGCTGTCATGTAACTCTAGTAGGGGCTGGAACCCTGAAACATGAAATGAACACACTGTGGAAAAGGGAGTGTAGATGGGTATGTACCACTTCCCAGTCTTGAATCACAGATCCATGCCCTAATGTTTGCCTCAGAGAAGGGCTGTGGACAGAATTAACCTTGAACATTAAATGCTGGTGCATGTCCAAACTGCAGCATTGAATATCTTGGTTAGTGCTACACCTCATTCATTATCTAGGCACTAACCAGCCTAGTGCCTGGTTAAAATGAGGACCACCTTTTTGCAGGCCAGGGGGAAAAGCCAAGATGGCTGTTGAGCAGACCTCCTACTACGTCACCTAGTCTAGTGAGGAAATACAAAAGCCAAACGACATATGGCTTTGCCCTAAACCAAAAGGGGACTCACTTAACCCAAACAAATATTATACATTTTGCTTTGGCCTCAGTTTGGCATTTCTGGAGCTGTACTGGGGCTTAAGGTGATGCTGACTCAAGGTGCGTCTTCATTCAGTGACCTCAACATATTGCTTAGCCTCGACATCCATTCACCTTCTCTGATGCCTAGAAAACTCTCAACTGGATCAGGTGGCTTAGATGTGGAACAGAGAAGAGAGGTTTCTCTTATTGGAATATCTTCTCAGAAGGGCAAAAGAGTGTGAAAGCAGTGGATCCCAATGCTTCGGTGTCAATGGAAGCTTCCAGAGGAAGACTGCAAACTATTGGTGAGATCCCTTCCAGGAATATTACACCGTATGAAGCAGCTTTGTCTCTTAAACCTCCAGTAGTAACTTTGGACTTAATTTGGGCTGCTTTACAAAAACAGAAGTTCCCATGGCTTCTCTGGTATAGGTTTTACCCAATCAGGATTGTTGTCCCAACATGATAAAGTGATAGAACAGAAATTTATAGTTTTGTCACCAGATTTTGTACAGCTCACCCAAAGTGGGGTGTACAAGTTTGGGTACAGATCACAGATCAGTATGTAAACTAATTAGTTAATTAGGTGATAATCAATTATTGGCATTAACAAGTGTGTAATGGCAGTAATTAATAATAATAATAATAATAATAATAATAATAACTTTATTTCTTCTATACCACCATAATCTTACGACTTCTAGGCGTTATGAACCAGTTTCTATAAATGGCACTAGGGTATAGATTCACTAAGCAAACTGATCGTGTACCAATTGGTTTGCGACCCGATTTTACTCCGGCCTGATTCACTTGCACTCTGTGCCAATCCGATTCCGATCTGTGCATGCAAATGAGGGGAATGGCATGCAAAGTAGTCAGAGATGCGATTCACTAAATAAGTCTTGGAAACCGACTGGGCTGGCTGATCAGCCCAAGAAGCGACTGCTGGGGACCAGTAGCCAACGTCCTTTCCGACTGTCCTCGGCCTGCCCCCAGCCCGGCAGCCCACCTCTGCCATTCCGCTCTCTGCCCCTTCCAGCCGAGCCCTGCTGAACTCTGAACTTGTTTATTGGGGTCAAGTCCAAAAAAAGCATTACAAAATACATTTTAAACAAACTGATGAAGCTACTCGTCCTGGCAGACAAGCCTGCTGTTCAGTAAAATAAACTCAAAAAGTACCCAAAATTTGACTGATATTCATGGGGTTCAGCACTTGCCGAAAGCTCCAGAATCCTGCTTATTAAATGAGAGAAATCAAGAACTTCTAGTGTTATGCCAATATCTTTATCTCAGTAAACCCATAGGGGTTCAAAATCTTTGGGAGGTGAAATAATATACAAACCTGTGTAGAGTTAAAATGCTGAAAGAATGTTTCCATGAATTACAATAGAGAGTGCTTGTAAGCGGACTCTAAGGGGAAGAGGCTGCTGCCACCGGGGATCGCCCTTCCCTGGGAGGGCAGGAGAGTCGAGGCCAGTAAAAAAAAAAAAAAAAAATCCTGTGAAAACAGACACCAAAAGCATGTGCAGACCATCTCCATGATCGCACACTAGCAATCCGTGCGGTCGGAAGGGGGTGTTCCTCTGATCACCCTCATTTTAATTTTTTTGTTTTGTGAATTGGTTGGGCCTGCACGGATCGGGCACGGGGAGTCAGGTTAGTGAATCTAGCCCTAGGTGTCTAGATTAGCAGCGCCTAGCGGCACCTAGCTGAATTTTGTATGCAAGTCAAATTAAAATAGAAAGAGAAAAAGTTTCCTCTACCTAGCTACGACTTTTTTCAGTTCCTACTTTTGGAAATTTTTCCTCATTCCTGTTTGCAGAATTCTTCTGGCTGAGTAATATTGTTGCATGTACGGCATATTTGAGCTCTCCCTGCAAACTTTTAATGATATTGAAGCACAGAGGATGTGGAGATCGTTCCAAAATCTTCATCTTTCTTTCCTGTAGGTACTTCATTGTTAATATTGAGGTATATGTCAGATCATTGCCTCAATGAAATACAATGGGCCAATGAAAAGTTCTCAGCCCAACCAATAAAGTTGGAGCAGTCTCCATCAAGGGTATACACTTAGTCCAGGGATTTTCTACTGTTTTTCTGTATTTTTCCAATGGAATGAAAAAAGTGGAAAATCACTTTGTTCTTTATAATAGTTTCTTCAAATATATCTTGTGTGCTGTGACCGAAAAGTTGAATTTTTGTTTTATTAATCCAAAACACTTTAAGAACAATTCTATAATTGAATGTGTGCAGTTACAAGCACTGTGTACTTAAGTGCGCATAAAAAACATTTAAATGAGTAAGTACTTTACACACTATAATTCAAGGTACCATGTAAGTCCTATAGTACATAAATGCTTGGGGGTGTACTCATGAGGGACATTTTCAAAAAGGACGTCTTAAGTCCGCTTTGGATATCACCTGCAAGACGTCCAAATTCAGAGGCTCAGAAGCATCCATTTTCGAAAGGCGAACTACTAGACATCCAAATAATTTTTTTTTTTTTTAAATCGCCAAAGGATGTCCAACCTTAGGACGCCTAACTTTAAACAACATTTTTAACCACAGAAACGTCCATGTCCACAACATTCAAATCAAGACCATTTGGACATAGGAATGGCCTACATTGTAATGAACTGACTACATAGGCATGCCAACAGAGCAGTAGGACACCTTAGAGGTTGCTGCTATGAACTTCACATAAAGGGTGCTAGATGTACATCTCACCATAACTCCTTTATAATTTATGGTGAACCCCTAAAAACTCCATCAAAACCTACTATACCCACCTGTCTACTATCCCAATAACCCTTATAGCTACAGGTGGCACCTATAAGAAAGTAGAGTAGGATTTTGGTGGCCTCACACTTTCTACCATAAAGGTTGTGGTTAGAATGGCTTATGGGCCTGGGTCCTCTTCTCTATGGTTCACTAGCCTACCTACCAAGGTACTTAAGGCACCTTTGTGATGCTCTAGAAGGCTTTCACATACCAAGTGCTTCTGTTCTAGAGACAGGTATGTACCATCTTTTGAGATCTTTGTGGAGTGGGATGAGGTTAGTGACCACTGATGGGGGTGCTCATTACTTAATCCCTGCAGTGGTCATCTGGTAAGTTTGGGTACCTTTGTGGCACTTAGACAGTTTTAAAACAAGTCTAGCTCAGAACATTTAAGTTTCATCTGCATTGTATAGTGTAATGTTGTACAGGGAATCTGTATTCAAGAGTTACCCAGATAATAAGACTGCCATCAAATCATTTGCAAATTCTCAAGTGATCAACAGACAAATATAATGTTAGGGTTATCAGCTGATGCAGGGTCATAAGGGAAAAGCTGAACCAGTCAAGATCTCATTGCAAATATACATTTGTAATGTTTTTACAGAACTTAACCGAGTTAAATTTGTTGGTTTTCCCCCAAGGATTCAACATGAAAACATAACACTTCAATATATTTGATCTTGGAAATGTGCACATGCACTGGTGCAGCATCAGAATGGACTCAGCATGGGTAGCCAGTTTTAATCATGACCTGAAAGCCCTTTCCTTCATAACCCGAAATCGTTAACTGTTCAAAATCACAGGTCTCTGGAATGACCTTACTATCCCGCTGCGGAACCTGAGCTCCCTCCACTTATTCTGCAAGCAACTAAAAGCCTGGCTCTTCTCTAACATGTAATTTCTTTTTTCCCTTACTTTACCACTCGATCTATAAACTTCTGTAAACCTTTTCCTACCCTTTCTTATTTTTAAGTTCTTGTAAACCGTGCCGAGCTCTACTTCCGTGGAGATGATGCGGTATATAAACTTAAGGTTTAGTTTAGTTTAGTTTAATTCCTAGAACATCTTTATTCTTATTACACGGAGATAAAGTTGTAACCACTAAATAGTAAAGGGTTTTCTTCTTGAGAACTCTTGGGTATATCACATTCCGGGAAACCGTCACTTCTGTTAAGAGTATTTCCTAGAATAACACGCATGAAGGAGATGAACTTCTCTGGGTCACCATTCCACTGTAGAAAGTGAATGTTTGAACAGTGCAGCAGTGGAAGACTTTTGTGACTTCACAATTGGATAGTGGCTTACACTGTGACATTTTTTTGTAAAGCGAAAGTCTGTAACTGATGTACCCATGGCAACTCGAACCAGCAGCAAGGTGCCAAACAGCAAAACCATAATGGCTGAATAAACAGCTCATCCAGGCTACACCACATGAGGTAATGAGCTTAAATGAGCACTCCCACATCTCATATAGACTATCACCTGTGATAACTAGCTTCTGCGGTAGTACCTTGATACCGCGTCCTAGGCTACTGGCTATTGTAAGTGAATATCATAATGGAACTGCATAGTCCTGTCAACAAAAGGCATCTTGCATTGCATAAACTGAATGCTTCTAACAATGTTTCCATACAAAGACACATCAGTAAGTCATTGTTCCTTAGGAGAATTAGGGCTTACATTAAATTAATGGGCTGTGTCGTGGAAATAATGTCAGGTGAAAAGAGTAAAGAAACACATACTGTGATTTTATAAAGAAACACAATACCTAGTGTTTATCAAGCTAACAACAAGGTATAGTGTTTTAACAGTATTTATTTATTTTTTATTTAAAAAATTTCTAACCCGCTTAAACCTAGTCGGTTTACAAAATACAAACACAATTAAATTCAGACCCACAAACATTTGCGATAACAACATCCAATTCAACCAACATTCACCGCTACCATTAATGTGATCCCATCATCTAAAACTTCTGTAAGCCCAAACACCTTCAATATCTTCTTAACTCTGAACATCAGCGAGTAGTCTAATAATCCTATCAAATTGTTCAACGGAATAACACTTGATTCAGCTAACTTTCATCATTACCAGCAAAATAATCCAATCATTTAAAAGCTTCTGCAGAGTTGTTTTCAACACCTTCTTGAATCTCTCTATATCAGAGAGTAATCTCAATGATCCTGTTAACTTGTTCCATAAAGAAACACCTTCTGTTGAAATTATAGATGCCCTAATACAGTAGTACCTTGGTTTGCAAGCATAATTCGTTCCAGAAGCATGCTCGTAATCCAAAGTGCTCGCATATCAAAGTGAGTTTCCCCATAAGAAGTAATGGAAACTCGGATGATTCGTTCTACATCCCCAAAACTGGCTGGTGTGAGGGAAAAGTTGTGTGCGTAAGATGTGCACATAGGCTGTGACTGGTTATGCGACTGCATTAGTTTTCATCCTTCTCCCCCTCTCCCAAACAGATTTTACTGCAGCCACTAACTTGGGGGGGGGGGGGGAGTTTTCGCTACCTGGGATGTGACCCATGATACCCATTCATTCAGACATACAGTATTCACACCCAGTGGTACCTGCTGAGTCTGCCCACCGACAATCTCACAGCTTTCCTTCTGTTCCCGTTCCCAGCCAAAGGTTTGTGGACATGATGTGCACATGTGAGCTTTCCTTGCTGTGTCGCTGCAGACAAGTTCTTCTCTCCCTGACTGGTCTTGTCAGTGTTTTTTGCTGTTTGCGCCATTGGCACAAGCTTTTTGTTTTCTCCCCGGGTATCTTTTTAACATCTTTCCTTCTCCAGTGGCCCGTCTGCCTGCTACAATTTCTCTCCTCTAAGGTGTCCCACTTTGACGGACACAGGAAGTAGCGTCAGAAGAGGGCTTTCCAGGCTTGAGACGTCACGGATCTGCTCAGGATTCTCCAAGACATCCAAGTATCTGGGTAGGATCGCACTCGTGTATCGAGACAACGCTCGGCTTGCGAGTTAAAAATTGCGGGACTGTTTTGCTCATCTTGCAAAATACTTGCAAACCACGTTACTCACAAACTGATGTATAACTGTACTTGCAAAATGTATATGTAATAGTTCATCTGTTACCACTTGCATGATTCCTTCTGATCTTAATGATCTAGTTGGATGATACAAACTTACCACTTGTGTCAGGTACCAAGGAATCTTAAAGATCAATACCAGAACTTTAAAAATGATACATTTAACAGGTAACAAATGAAGGTGTTTTAACAATGGAGTTAAATGATCAAGTCTGTTTCCACCACATATCAGCCTGTATGCAAATGAATAGAGTCCAACATACTTTTGATGAGCGTACAGTTAACACAAACACTTTGATAAAACAACGTGATGACTATATTATCAGAGCAATTCTATAAACCAGGTGCTAACAGGTATGCATGTGTTATATGTATAATCTAGCATGCAGCCTAGGTGCTATTCTGAAAATACCACTTAGCTGTCATGGGGACGGATTCAGCAAATGGCACCAAAAATTAGGCACTTATTTGGATAAATGGCTACTAATCCAGGCAAATGGCTCTTTGAGATTGTGTGCCCATTAGGATCTTTTTTGCTTTGACTGCAGCAGCTCTTTGTTGCACTTCTCATGAAGCTGCATCCTTAGGCGACTGCCTATCTTATGCAATGGTTAAGGCAAGCCTAGTTAGATGGTAGCCATGCTACTGAATATCGACCTTATTAATGGCTAATGTTGCAATATCATATCATCTGACATTTCACTCATTGGCTCAGTCATCATGTTTTGAGGCAAAATGATGTTGGAAAAACATTTTTTTTTAATTTCTCAGGATGTACATCTGCTTCTTTAAGCAATGCATATTTTAAAACAATTTGCCATCTGAAAGTCGGCAGCACACACAGTCTCTTTACAGATGACATTACTGGCCTTCACAGTGCTATCATTTTTATTCCTCATTTGCAGAAATATATTTTGCCAAAATTCTGTAGCTTCTTATCTCAGCAGGTTTGCCAGCATAAGCCTTGTGTACCAGAAGACTTTAGCTGGCTGCAGTGTCATAGTAATTTGCTATTTTTCACTTTTTAATATCAACCTGTTGTTTCTCATCCAGAGAGCCTTCCAGCTTATGGGCAAGTTAAAAATAATAAATATGTTGTACTCTCGTATATTATAGAAACATAGAATATGATGGCAACTAAAGACCCCCAAGGCTTTTCTAGTCTGCTCAATTTCATTCCTCTTGCGATGTCAGAGGCTTGAATTCATCACTGGATTTCCTTCCACTTCTTTGCAGCTAAGCACCTGGGCCAGTCAGGGCCTTAGACCCCTCCCTGGTGCACCTCATGGAAATAGATGGAGCTGAAAGGGTCAATTTGCAGCAGTTTGTCTGGGTTCTGGAGCCCCAACGAGCTCTGGCCGCATTTGGTAGGCCTCTGAGCTTGCACAGATGACGTCACACATATCCGCATGTGCTCCAGGTCTTCCAAACTCGGCCGGAGCTCATCGGGGAAGAAGAGAAGAGGCTTTGTGGGGGCGGGGTCAGAGGCGGAACAGGGTGGGGCCATGTGTCCGGGGTTTTGCAGACTAAAATATGGTAACCCTAGTCAGGCGTCATGTTCCATTCACAGATAGGAGGGAAAAGGCAACATAAAACTAGTCCATAAATGTAGCAATGTACTCATGTGGCCCATTCCTGTGTACCTTATTAGCTGTCAGTAAAGTAGGCACATTTTACTTGTCCCTGGCCTGGCTCCTCAAAGTTACCAGGGAAATTTCTAGCAATTATTCAGGTCCAAAGTAAAAATCTGTAAGGTTTCAAGTGGAACTTGGCCTACCAGACTGTAGCAGGTGCAGTTCACATGTAAGTGGTAAAGTCACCTTCCATGGGGCATCACTGCTTCCCTCTAGGCCTCCTTAATCTAGCTATGGCCTAAGCTTATATACTTCCTGGACCATTCCCTCTTGGCTCCACCCCTCCTGTGTCGCTTTCCCCTTGGATTGGACTATGGGTTTTAAGGTAGCTTTGACACTTTGAGGGAATGCTATTAAGGGAGAGGGGCAATATCCTATAGACTCCCTCAGAGGCATATATGTACACATGTGTGCACATTTGGGTGTAAATGTCAAATATGCACCTAAGTGCTATTCTGTAAATCTGCACAAAACTTACATTGCGCAAATTTTACAAGTAGCTGAACAAATGGGCAGAGTCTGAGCAGAGCATGAGTGGAACTCCCATTTACTCACGTTTCTAGCATTTTAGCAAGAGCGTATGGCATCTCCATGGCTGGCCTAAGCTAATTAACATTCGGAAAAATTAAAAGGGGACAGATTCAAAACGAATGCTAGGAAGTTTTTCTTGACCCAGTGTGTGGTGGACACCTGGAATGCACTTCCAGAGGGCATAATAGGGCAGAGTACGGTACTGGGGTTCAAGAAAGGATTGGACAATTTCCTGCTGGAAAAAGGGATAGAGGGGTATAGATAGAGGATTACTGCACAGGTCCTGGACTTGTTGGGCCACCGCGTGAGTGGACTGCTGGGCACGATGGACCTCAGGTCTGACCCAGTGGAGGCATTGCTTATGTTCTTATGTTCTTAACAAATGCTAATGTTATATAATTAACAAATGCCAGCACCTAAGTTAATTAACAAACACCCCTTAAAACAGCAAAAATGACACCATTAAAGCGCCTACCGGTATCTAAATAATACATGCTGGAATCGCTTCTATGTATGTGCTTTAGGCCGTTGAAGGCTATTATGGACATGGCTATCACTGGAAGTGGCATTCGGCGGCCTAAAGCCGTGATTCATAAGAAAGATAGGCACTGGATATGTAGACCCGGAAAACCCTAGCCTACATTTCCAGCACCCATCTTTCGTAGAGACAGGATTCTCTATAGGGCACCATCATGTGATTGACACGCGATTGGCACCCTATAGAGAATCCAGGTCTAAGTGCTTGCATCTAACTGAATATGTATGTATATAACTGGATATGCTAATACCCTATAAAGAAAAGTAGACATCCACTTTCCATTATAGAATGGGAAACATATGGGCACTCTGGTACACTGTTATAGAATTATCCTCTACATGGAGAAGTTATTAAACTGTGTTAAAGTATGGCATTTTACTGCAGCTTAGCATACCATGAGAATCACTAACCTCTCGCAGTACATGAATAACACAAAATGTGATCAACTTCACAAACTGTGTTATTTAGCTCTCTGGCAACATTGGGCTATACACGGGAAACTGACAGTGTTGATGGTCAGTCTAGAAGAGGTATGCAGGCAGATTGATAGGCTGAAAAATGATAAATCCCCGGGACTGGATGGCATCATCCGAGGGTAATCAAGGAACTGAAAGGGGCTATAGCTGAACTGCTTCAACTAATAGCCAATCTGTCGATCAAATCGTAAAGGATTCCGGAAGACTGGAAGGTGGTGAATGTTACGTTGATCTTCAAGAAAGGTTCGAGGGGTGATCCGGGAAACTACAGACCAGTGAGTCTGACCTCAGTACCGGGAAAGATGGTAGAGGCGCTGATAAAGGACCGCATCATTGAGCACCTTGATGGACACGATCTGATGAGGACCAACCAGCATGGCTTCAGCAAAGGAAAATCTTGCTTGACGAACTTGCTGCACTTCTTCGAGGGAGTAAACAGGCGGATAGACAAGGGTGACCTGGTAGACATTGTATATAATAATAATAATAATAATTTTATATTTATATACCGCCTAACCAAAAATGGTTCTAGGCGGTTTACAACAAATAAGCACAAGTCATCCAGCGGAGAGTACAATTTAAAAAGATAAAACAAAATACAATAAATAAGAATTGGTCCTACAGTAGAAATGGATTTTCAGAAGGCGTTCGACAAGGTTCCGCATGAATGACTACTTCAAAAAATTGTGAGCCATGGAATCGAGGGTGAGATACGTGGATTAAAAACTGGCTGGCAGATAGGAAACAGAGAGTGGAGGTAAATGGACAATACTCAGACTGGAAAAGTGTCACGAGTGGAGTGTCACAGGGTTCGGTGCTTGGACCCATGCTCTTCAACATAGTTATAAACGATCTGGAAATTGGTACGACAAGTGAGGTGATTAAATTTGCGGATGATACGAAGTTACTCAGAGTAGTGAAGATGCAGGATTGCGAAGATCTGCAATGTGACATAAACATGCTTGAGAAATGGACCGTGACATGGCAAATGAGGTTCAATGTGGATAAGTGTATGGTAATGCATGTCGGTAACAAAAATCTTATACATGAATACAAGATGTCCGGGGTGGTACTTGGAGAGACCCCCCCGAGAAAGAGACTTGGGAGTACTGGTTGACAAGTTGATGAAGCCATCCGCGCAATGTGTGGTGGCGGCGAAAAAGGCAAACAGAATGCTAGGAATGATTAAGAAGGGGATCATGAACAGATCGGAGAGGGTTATCATGCCACTGTAGCAGGCCTTGGTCACCATACAAGAAGAAGGACACGGTACTACTTCAAAGGGTTAAGAGAAGAGTGACTAAAATGGTAAAGGGGCTAGAGGAGTTGCTGTACAGCGAGAGACTAGAGAAACTGGGCCTCTTCTCCCTTGAAAAGAGGAGACTGAGAGGGGATATGATAGAAACATTCAAGATACTGAAGGGAATAGATTTAGTAGATAAAGACAGGTTGTTCACCCTCTCCAAGGTAAGGAGAACGAGAGGGCACTCTCTAAAGTTAAAAGGTGATAGATTCCGTACAAACACAAGGAAGTTCTTCACCCAGAGAGTGGTAGAAAACTGGAATGTACTTCCGGAGGCTGTTATAGGGGAAAACACCCTTCAGGGATTCAAGACAAAGTTAGACAAGTTCCTGCTGAACCGGAGCATACGCAGGTAGGGCTGGTCTCGGTTAGGGCACTGGTCTTTGACCTAGGGGCCGTTGCGTGAGCACAATGGACCACTGGTCTGACCCAGCAGCGGCAATTCTTATGTTCTTAACGCCCAATGCTCCCAGGGATTCTTCTGAAAAAGCCAGAGCAGCACAAATGTAAAGTGCTTTTTCTCCCTCTGCAACAAAATAGCCCCAAAGAACCCATTCAATGACCCACCCTGGGAGGCTCACCCTGGACCTACCTCTTTCATTTCCTAGTGGCCTAGGTGTACTGGGGCAGTTGGAGTTGGGTGCAAAATAGCACTAGTAACTCCTAATGGTAGTCTTGTGGTACTACTATTAGAATGCAAACCACAATATAAGCTGTGTTTGATTTGCATAAAAATAAGGTGCTCTGTAAGCATTTGCCTTCTTTACATCTCATTAACATGCAGCTAGTGTGTGTTACAGTAAAATAACACACAGTTTTCCTATTTAATCCATGTTCACGGGCAAAAATTATGCACTATTCCCTTAACAAACATTAATAATTACCTCCTAACCCCTCAGTCAGCGGGGGAAGGGGGGATATTCCAGTAGATGATGTTGCCTTCTCTCTTTCCCTGCTATTTGAGTGTATCTATTCTGCAGTATACCCAAGTATTAATAACATCAAAGAGAAAGTCATACCACAGCACTAGAACCAATCCATGAGGCTGGCTTGCAATGTGTTTCATTTTTGTTGCAATATTTGCTTGCACAGCAGGGTGTAGAACTGATTCTTCGGCAGATATTTTATGAAAAATATTCAGTACCGCACACATTGCTGTATGCCAGACAACACAGGTTGAATACAATTTTTAATTTGTTTTTCTGTGGCATCATCCAACACTAGGAAACAGGATAATTTCAAGCAATATGTTTTGCAGAGTCTTTGTTAGACAAGAGCTCTGTTCAGATTTAGAAATGGCCGAATCGAGAGCACAGCTGGAACATCATGCTTGATTGCATTTCACACAAAATGTTCTCACTCTCCATTTAATACTATGTGTGAAAGATATTAGATGGCTCTGGGTCATCAAAGGCAGATGTTCTAGTTCTGTTTCTCTGCACACCTATTTCTAAACTGATTATTTTGCAAGGAAAAGCCAGCTTATTAATCTTTTCTTTAACCTGCACGAAAAAAAACGGACACAACTTAATGTTCTAAAGACATAAGCGACTAATAAGTGCCATAATTAAAATTCCTAAGGGGCATCATTTTCATTTGGCATGAACTTTATGACATGTGCCATCCTTTTATGGTGTATTGCCAGCCTGTGGTTTGAGCTACATTAATGTGCTGCATTGCATGTTGCAGATAAATAAATAAGAAATAAAGTGAATCCACCTCTATGTAGAAAAACATGTTTCCTGGGTATTCTTAACTTTCAAGAGCAGTCAGGCATTCTTGCTCATGGCAAAATTACGATTTTAATAAGAAGACAATTCTTATGACAGTGTGGGGGTAATTACTGATCTATGTTAAGGCAGTAACTTATAAAACTTGCCTCTTAGCAAACATTAGATGGCAATATCGTGCGGTATATTACTGTAACACATGTTAGTTTCAGTTACCCTGGGATACATAATAATGAGATATAAAACATGTAAATGCATGGAAAACAACCTCCTTATTATGTAAATCAAATGACACAGCTTGTGGTGAATTTCTCGAGCTTCACTATTCCCGGAGAAATAATGCCAGCTTAAAGCCGACATTATCTTCCTACTCAGGAGCAGTGGACGCTAACATGTGGCTCAGTACTCCTAAGGAACTTCTCTTAAAGGGGTTCGACAATAAGAACAGTCTGGTGGTCTGGTGGTTTCTCCCACCTCTTCCCCATGAAGATACCTCCACCCCAAAGATGCATACCATGAGGTCAATGCAAGCCCTGCTACCTGGACTCCCATCAAGAGACCCCCATTATGTAAAGTTCTATGTGATAGAGGTAAGAATAATAGTAATAACACCTATAATAGAGCCAATTCAGGAAGAATTCTAAATATGCCCATATTCTATAAATGGCGCCATAAGTTAGACGCGTAACTTAAGTGACTTTAAAATTGTTTAAAATCAGGTGCCTACAAAACTGGCACCAAGATCGCATTTACGGTGGTGCCTAAGGACACCTAAGGTCAAAGTAGGCGTTGCTAACACCGGAAAAGACCTTAGACGTCCTTAGGTGCCGCTGTAGATGCAACTCACATCAAACATACATGCTGAAAAAGTAGGCCTCATAACCCCTGTTTGAGGTAGCTACGATTCTACAAATAGCACCATTGTGTGATTGACATGCGATTGGCGGCCATCAGATGAAGTTCAACGTTGAGAAATGTAAAGTATCACATGTGGGAATCAGAAACTTGAGGTACAACTATACGATAGAAGGGATATTATTGAACAAGAGTACCCAAGAAAGGGACTTGGGGGTAATGGTGGACATGACAATGAAGCCGACGGCACAGTGTGCAGTGTCCGCTAAGAGAGCGAATAGAATGCTAGGTATAATCAAGAAGGGGATTACAACCAGAACGAAAGAAGTTATCCTGCCGTTGTATCGGGCGATGGTGCGTCCGCATCTGGAATAATGCGTCCAATATTGGTAGCCGTACCTTAAGAAGGATATGGCGTTACTCGAGAGGGTTCAGAGGAGAGCGACATGTCTGATAAAAGGTATGGAAAACCTTTCATACGCTGAGAGATTGGAGAAGCTGGGTCTCTTTTCCCTGGAGAAGAGGAGACTCGGAGGGGATATGATAGAGACTTACAAAATCATGAAGGGCATAGAGAGAGTAGAGAGGGACAGTTCTTCAAACTCTCGCAAAATAAAAGAACAAGAAGCACTCGGAAAAGTTGAAAGGGGACAGATTCAGAACGAATGCTAGGAAGTTCTTCTTTACCCAATGTGTGGTGGACACCTGGAATGCGCTTCCAGATGACGTACTAGGACAGAGTACGGTACTGGGGTTCAAGAAAGGATTGGACAATTTCCTGCTGGAAAAGGGGATAGAGGGGTATAGATAGAGGATTACTGCACAGGTCCTGGACCTGTTGGGCCACCGCGTGAGCGGACTGCTGGGCACGATGGACCTCAGGTCTGACCCAGCGGAGGCATTGCTTATGTTCTTATGTTATCTTTTAGGTGGCCACCGATACCGGCGCTGTATGTAGAATCTGGCCTGTACAGGGAAATTTTAGGAAAAAAAGGAGCCTCAAATGGTAAAATGGTTTCAAGCGTAGATATTGCTTATCTCAAGCTTGGGTAGCTATAAATACATTCAGAAATATCTGCAATTTTTCTCCACAAAACAAGAAATCTCTTTACATAATGGACTCAATTCTATAAATGGTGCCCATACTTGGGCGCTGATATAAATGGTACTCGGGAATTGGGTGCCATTTATATAATAAGAACATAAGAATTGCCACTGCTGGGTCAGACCAGTGGTCCATCGTGCCCAGCAGTCTGCTCACGCGGCAGCCCCTAGGTCAAAGACCAGTGTTTGGTGTTAGGATCCATGCCCAATCTTGAGCATGAGGATCTACACCAACTAAAACCTGATGCAAATTCTCTTGCCTAAATTTGGCGCAGATCTCCCTTATTTAGTAAAACTATGCACATATTCCAGGAATGCCCCTGACTTGCCCATGTCCATCCTTTGGCAACGTCTTCTTTTTGGATCCATGCATAAATTTTATGCACAGATCCCAGTACCTAAAGATACATGTACAAATTTAAATTAATGCTAATTAGTGACAATAATTGACTTAACACCCAATTATCAGTGCCAATTGGTTTATTTATTAATTAAATTATTTTTTATTTTTAAAAAATTTATATACTGTTTAAACCTAAACGGTTTATATATCGTTACATACATAATTCAATAAAACAAATAAAATCAAACAAACATTAACATATAATCATCTGAAAATCACGTAAAATGCCCATCAAAAGGACAACCGCAAAGATCAGTTCCTAGAAAAAAGCATTAACAAATTACTGCGTTTTTAATAGTTTTCTGAAATTACCCTTGTCATGACATTTTCATAACTGACCGATAAGTGAATTCCACAATTTGACCCCCGCACAGCAAAAGGCCATTTTACTGGTCTCATCATATTTTAAATTAACATTTGTTTTTAATAACGCTGAGTTCTCAGAACGCAGAGACCTAGATGGTAATAATTTGACATCTTACTTTTAAACAATTCAGGTATGGTTCCATACAAGAACTGATGGCAAATCATTTTTGCTTTATATTGAGATCTAAAAACAACAGGCAGCCAATGTAATTGTTGAAGATAGGGCAAGATGTGATCGTATTTAGATATACCTGTTTTCAATCTTGCTGCGGCGTTCTGCACAACTTGCAATGTCCTGCATCTTGTCTTAGTTATTCCAAGATATAGGACATTGCAATAGTCAAGTCTGAACTACTGTGCGGAAATCGTAAGGAGACAACATAGGATTTACGCAATGCAATAAGTGTATTTGCGCAAAACATGCTTGTACAGTTTGTGCAATATGGTGCACAGTTTTGCATGCCAAATACAGAATTAGAGTGAATGCAGTCCAGCTGTGCCCAGTTAGCTTTCCAGGTGTCAGCATTGAATATCCAGTGCCAATTAAGCTAGTGGTGATCAGAGTTTAAGAAAACACTGAATAGTGCTAAATATTGACCGGTATGTTTCTATGTTGCAAGCTTTAGATTAAAATACAATAGAGAACATTCAATGATTTAAAACTCATCAGTTGGCATGGGTGTGTCTTATCTGTGTGTCAGTGTATCAAGATTGTAATGTAAGTTGCATGCATACCATTGGAACTTAGATGAACACCCCAACTGATGTTTACTGCTACTACTATTAGTAATTATTTCTAGAGCGCTATGTAGCCCTGTACAGAGTTAAGAATAAGAAAGTCCCTGCTCAAAAGAGCAAGCAGGATGCCAGGGTGGGGGATAAAGTTAGGGGAGATGGTTAATCCGCTGGCTAGAGTGGTGAGCAGTGGTTATGAGGGTTATGAGTTGAAGGCTGTCTCAAAAAGGTAGGCTTTCAGCATACTTTTGAACAAGAGAAGGGGTGTGGTGGATGGACTCAGGTAGTTAATTCCAGTTAGATGAAAGGAACGAAGTCTGGAATTTGGCAGTGGAGGAGAAAGGTACAGATAAAAGCAGCTTATCCGAGGAAGGAAGTTCTCAGGGAGGTGTATAAGGAGAGATAAGAGAGGATAGATACTGATAAGTTGTGGTATGAACACACTTGTAGGTTAATAACACTGGCCAGCACTCATTTTGGTGCCTCAAATGTTAGACCTGTTTCTGGGTATATTTGGCCTGCTGATTCCAAAAATGGCACCAGTTTTCACCTATCAGCTCTAGTTTTTGAGATACAGAACATGTGCCATATACCACTCTGCTTGCCAATTAAAATATCAGGATATATATATATATTTTGTAATCATATTTTAATGTAGTGTTTAAATTAATATCTTTTAAGCATGAAGGAAACATTTTAAAAATTAAAAGAAAAGTGTATAACATGAAAATCTACTTATTTCATAAAAAAATCATGTTTGATACAAACATTTGACACACAAGAAGCTCCTTTTGTAAGACTTCCGAGAGTGGGATCTGCCAGGACAATCCCGCATAAGATTCCAACAATAGTCTGTCATCATGTGTGCATCCCATATTCCTTGGTATCTGGCTTCCATTGGTGAAATCTTTCAACTTGCTCTTCACTTGTCACCAAGGTTCTCTGGAAAGAGATCTAAGTGACTGTGCAGATAATGGACTTTGTTATGCCTAAGGCCAGGGGGTAACTGAAACTCAGCATACTACGTGACATGTCTCCTCAAGTCTGCTTATCTGCTATCCTGACCAAATGTGACCTGGGTGTTGCCAACACAAAGAACAAAAGAACAGTAAAACCAGGTTGACCAGGTGTCCGAGTGAAGAAAGCTGGTTTCTGCAACAAGCCTGCTTATGTGCTATCCTGACCTCTTGATCACAATGACCTGAGTGTTGCCAAAACAAAGAACAAAAGAATAGGACCGGGTGTGCTTGAGTCGTAGTGAAGGAAGCTGGTTACTGCAGGATCGGCTTGTATAACTATAAACTCAGCAGTTCTCACCCTATATAAGAAATGGGATTGTCGCCTAGAATCAGAAACCATCTCGTTGCAACCACAGGGCCATCCCGTGCCCTACCCACCTATCAATCGCAGGGATTCCTGAATGTGAAGGATGGTGATGCCTGGGATCACGGTGAAGTTATTCTATTTTTATATTCATCTATATATATAAGTGTAATAAAGGGTTATTGTCTATGCTTTTATATTGTCTGTGTGCTTTTCTGAGTGTCACTGATCATCCCATCTGACAGATATAAGTGGCGGAACAGACTTTAACACTCATGTTATAGTCATGCCTGTTGAAATGAAAGAGCATATCCTCTACTCATTGTGTGTAGTTGTCTGCCTTCATGTTGCCAAGAAAATTTTTCACAACACGAACAAATGAAGACCAGGCACATGATTCAATTTTATTCACTGATGCTATGAAATGTGGGCCATTTATAAGTTGTCTGATCTGTGGACCATCGAAAATTCCTACCTTCAGCTCTTCCATAGTAAGTCCAGGTAACATATGCACTATGGAGCTCATAATCAAAACTTAAACACGTCTAAAAACATGCCCAATTCAACACTTGGATGACCTGTTTATTTGGACGACCTATAAGACAGGTATAAGTGCCAAAAAGGTATCCAAAGTGACCATATAATCACTGAAAAGACAAAGTAAAGACCCCCACACACTCCCCCAGTGTTTACTGAACCCCCTCGCCCCCCCCCCCCAAAGATCAGAATAAAAAAGTACATACCTGTCTCCAGAACATCAGTACCTGGTATAGGAAAGCCTAGTACAGCTGCACACAGGAGTCTTAAGTAGCCTGAGGGTTGGGCTAGTGAACCATAGAGAGGAGGACAAAGGCCCATAAACCACTCTAACCACTAAATTTATGGTGGAATATGTGTGTCCCCAATCCCCCCCAAAAAAATCCTACTCTACTGCCATATACTGTAGGTGCCACCTGCAGCCATAAGGGCTATTGGGGTTATAGACAGGCGGGTATAGCGGATTTTGAGGGTGTATTGGGGGGCTCACCATAACCTAAAAGGGAGTTCTGGTGGGATGTTTAGCTGGCACCCTTTTTTTGTAACCTGGAAATTTTCCAAATTTCTCAATCAGTTCAAGTAAATAAGGAATGGCTGTCACAGGATTTCTCAAATAGAGCAATATATCGTCCGCATAAGCAGAGACCTTATATTCCCGATCTCTACGAGGAATACCCTGTATCTCCTCTGTTTGCTGAATAGCTAATAACAAGGGTTCCCATACAATATCAAAAAGCAGAGGAGATAAGGGACAACCTTGTCTAACCCCCCTTTGCAACCTAAAACTTTTTGAAAAATTATTATTAATATACAGTTTAGCAACAAGGGAGCTATACAATGTTGGCACCCTTTTTTTGAAATTCACAGCAGTGCCCCGTAAGGTGCCCTACTGCTCTGTTGCCATGTCTGGGTGGCCAGTCCATTACATGATTGGCCCCTCCCATGTCCAAATGGTCTTGTTCTGGATTTTTGGGATTTGGCCAAAATTTTGGTCGAAAATGTGGTATAAAGATAGATGTTCTGGCAGTCTGGACAAACAATAGCCTGGATGTCCAGATAGATGATTTTCAGAAAAAAAAAAAAAAAAAAAATTCTAGACATATTTTTTGAAAATGAGCATTTTCCCACTGTCAACTTTGGACATACACTCATATCGGACTTAGGAGTATGTTTTGATTAGGCCCCTCCACGTATTCAATGCACGAACCGTCTTTATACAAAGCCTTTACAAATTGTTTCATCAGGCCTAGTTTTATATGTAGTGGTGGCAGTATGATTCTATCTCATGCTGCCAAAGGTTCATTGATTACATTTTGTCCTCCAACCACTATATATTCCCTCAGAGGCCAATCTTTTTTTGCCCAAAATTAATGTTTGGCTCTACTATCCCAAAGGCATAAAAAGTAAGGATACTTTGTATAGCCACCATATCTAAGAAACTAGAGCTGATATGGTCGATCCAATGCAATTTTCTGAATCAGCGCCCCAAATAACCCCAGGAACAGGACAAAAAAACCCAAAGGCACCAAAACATTTTTTTTCTTGTTGTTGGCCTGTGTAATAGGAATATGAACCGTATGCGGAGGCAGATAGGGAGCCAGTGAAGTGATTTGAGGAGAGGGGTAAGGTGAGTGTAGTAAGATTGGAAGAAAAGCCATGTAGCTGAGTTTTGCACCAATTGCAGGGGAGAGAGGTGGTTCATCAGGAGACCTGTTAGAAGTAAATTGCAGTAGTCTAAGTGTGAGTTTACAAGAGTGTGGACAAGGGTCCGGGTTGTGTGCTCAGAGTGGAAGGGGCAAATTTTGGTGATGTAGAGATAGAAGCGACAGGCTTTAGCAGTCTGTTGGATGTGTGTAGAAAATGAGAGATCAGAGTCAAAGACAACTCCAAGATTGTGAGTAGAGGAGATTGGAATGATAGTAGTATTGTTTAAAGAGATGGAGAACAGAGGGAGAGGAGCAGAGGGTTTAGGAAGAAAGAGAAACAGCTCAATCTTGGACATGTTTAGCTTCAGATGGTGGTAAGACATCCAGGCAGCAATATCAGCCAAACAGACTGAGACTTTTTCTTGAACTTCACATGATATTTCAGGTATAGAGAGCTAGATCTGGGAGTCATCGGCATATAGGTGATACTGGAATCCATTGGAGGAGATCAGGGCACTGAGGGAAGAGATGCAGAGAAAGAAAAGAACAGGTCATAAGACCGAAACCTGGGGTATGCCAACTGCAAGTGGAATAGCAGCAGACAAGGACCCACCAATACATGCCCTAAAGGTGCAATGGGAGAGGTAGGAGGCAAACCAGGAATGGACAGATTTGTGGAATCCAAGCGAGGGCAGCATATCAAGGAGTAAGTATGGGCTCCTTTTAGTAAGGTGTGCTAGCGTTTTTAGCGCACACAGGAAATTACCGCACACTACACCACGCGCTATGCTTTTAAAACTAACGCCAGCTCAATGCTGGCGTTAAGGTCTAGCGCGCAGGGCTATTCCGCGCATTAAAGCCCTAGCACACCTTAGTAAAAGGAGCCCTATGTATTTTTGCTGTAATGCTAGGACAGTACAGTACAGTTCCATGAACCCCCGCAAATTTAGAAAAACCGCAAATACGATTTTTAGGCAGGGGAGAATGGAGAGGGCAGCTGGAAAGGCAGGAGAGGGCAGCCGGAGCGCCAGCGAGTGAAGTAAATCACATGCTGTATGCTCCGAACGCCTCTTCCTGTACTAAAGTCGGGCCTCACCACTCAGGAGCTGCTTTGGTAAGGCCCGACTTTAGTACAGGAAGAGGCAGTTGGAGCATACAACGAGTGATTTCTTTCACTCATCGGCGCTCCGGCTGCCCTCTCCTGCTGCCTTCTCCTGCCTGGTCATTTGTGGTTGGAAAATACCGCAAATAACCGGGACTGCGAACTGCCGAACGCGAATTCGCGGGGAAACACTGTATTCTCTAAAGGAAAGTAGACACTAGTGCTCCTGAATAGAACAGGCTCCGCCTACCAGGCTCCCAATGATAGAATTACCCTATATGAATTAATTTACAATTGGCCTTTGGAAAACATAAATCTTCAAAGTCAATTTACACAATTCACACACACACAATTAGATTTTCAAAAGTGAGTGAAAAAGATGCAACCTCACTCCCCCTAACCTTGTCCACAGGAAGAACTTTGCTTCAGCCAGGCTAATTTACACCCATATAGGTGATCCATTGGTTAAACCACATACTTGTGCATTCCCCATGAGGAAAGCACTGTTTTACACACACAAATGCTTTTTTTTTAAAAGTACCCCTCCTTATGGAAACTATTTGATGCATGAACAGTAAGAAGTGCATGTAACAGTCTTTGTTCACCTTTAAGAAAACTTGAAAAAAAAGGTAAAAAGTAATTGAGCACAGAGAGGAATAATGTTAAAAGCCATTTCCACAGGTAAAGAATGGCTTTACCCACAGAAGAGTCCTTCTAAAAAAAAATTGTTGTTTTATTATGTGGGTAAAAGTGTTCTTAGTAAACCTTGTTTGTGCATATTTTTGCTCATACCATATTTTGGGAGAATCATTCTTGGGAGGATGTGAGTCTGGGTGGAGTTTTCATTTAAATGCATGGTTTTAGATTTTAATGAGTTTCGATAGAAATCTTCAAGACAAAACTATAGTACTTGTATCATAATAGGAGTAATAACTATCTGCGAGTATTTTTGCTGGGGTAATTTTCAGAGTGATCTCAGGGCACTTGGGTGTGCAAGTTTGCTTTGAATATTAAGTGCATTTTATAGTATGTAACAGAGGGCAGATTTATGTGGACTTTCGCCAAAAGAGGATTTTGAATAGACCCGGCTCAAAGTTGCAGAAGGCGATATCATTCACGTTAAAAGATGAGTGAACTCCTTTAGTCTTTCTAGGTTTTGTAGAAGCACACTTCCACCATCACTCCAGTATAGAAAAAGAAATCTGACTGAGCATGCCTGTGGTCTGACATCACCATGGCCTGTGGGCATTAAACTAAACACTTATACCCACACTCTAGTGAATTCACAGCCCCATTTAAATATTCCATCTAAGGCTCAGTGACTCAGCTTCCTAGGAAACAACAGGGAGTGTGCCTTATGATGAAAGTTGAAAAGCACAGTAGAACCAAAATATTGTTCCACACGTACCAACTCGATTACATCAACAAAATTGTACGAAAAACAAGGAAATGGAAAAAGTCGGTACCGAAATATATACAATTAGCAATGTGTTGTGCTAATTGCTTCCTCACAGTGGGAAAGCAATTAAGCATCTCTGAAGCATAAAGTTATAATGGTTACTGGTAAGGGATGAGAAATAATATACTGTAGTTAATCTCTGACTCCTAATACACAGGTCTTCACCCAAGTACTTAGATCTCATGAAAGAATTCACATTTTTCAGTATAACAAGAAAATATAATATAAATATAGTAGGTGTTAATTTGGGGAATGACCTTACCTACATTGTATACCAGCACTCTATAATAATTATGAACAGATACTTGAGCATTTAAGGAAGAACTAGAATTTTATTTTACAGAGCAAGTTTATTTACAATACTATGTAGGCAATGTAATAATTTTAGCTCTAAAGGTAGCACTGGCGTGTGGTCGGGACCTTCAGGGGATTTACCTCATTCCCTAAAGGCCCTGAGATCACTGATCTGAATTTGATTGGTTGAGCAGGCATCAGGCAGATGCTGCTAAGCCAGTCAAATTCAGATCAGTACTGTTAGGGTCTTTAGGGAATGAGGTAAATCACCTGAAAGTCCCGACCACACGCCAGTGCTACATTTAGAGCTAAAATTATTACATCAGAGAATCCCCCGCCCAAAAGCCCTGCTTTTTTTTTTGGGGGGGGGGAGGAAGGGGGTTACTTTTTTGTCTGATTCAGTTTGACTGGTTGAGCAGGCTACCTACTCAACAAATCAAACTGCAGCAAGCAAAAAGTAAATAAAAAAGCAGGGTTATAGAGCTGGGGATTCTCTGAATCCCCTGAAAGCCCTCACCACACGCCAATAAAATATAGGGGTCTTTAAACAAGGAGAATATGCCACAAGATAGAATATTGTTAGAGAGACTGATTAATTATGCTAGGAGAAAGTAACTCACCATGAAGATCTTGAGGATAGTTTGAGGAGAAGATGATCCATTGCTGGAAGAAAAGTTCTTCGGTTACAGAATGGTTGGGAGTGAAACATGGAGACTTGGATGCAGGGATTTCAGCAAGGTGTGTTGCTGTCCCAGAAGCAATCCCAAGAGGAGGGAGCTTAGGTGAATCTTCCCCTTTTATGGGCTACAGGAGCTGGGGACAGGTGGTACGTTTAGCAGACCAATCAAAATTCAGGAATAGTTCAAAATTGTTTTCTTGATATGTCTGGTGATTGTCATCTGGTTTGGCTGGTCACATGCTTCCTAGCTGGGAAGAGCCCTGATGGGATTAAAGAGAATCATTGTCTGGGAGTTTCAGTGGCTTTTGTCTCATTCCAAACCAGTTACATAGCGAGAGTAGGAGATGCTCAAGGTGGTGGCACTTCCTCACACTCTGCCCCCCTTCCCGCTCCTTTCCCACTCCCCACATCACACTTGCACTATCCCTTTCTCCCATACCTCTTTAAATCTTCACAAGCAAGAGCAGCTTTTCCAGCCTGCTGCTCGCACCGGCGTTGGCTTTCCCTCTGTCACTTCCTGGTCCCATTTTGTCTCCGCTGCTTCCTGTGTCTTCTGATAATTCCCTTCCAGTCCATATGCCTTTTCTCCTCTCTTCTGTCTTGTTTCATCCCCTCACCACTCCTGTCTTTGATATACCAATTTTTCCTTTTTAGCTCTTCCTGCCTTTTTTTTTAACTTTTCTGCCTCTCTGACTACTCAAATTTCACCCTCGTCTTTTTTACTTTTCAACTACTTACTAACTTTTCTTATCCCTTTCTCATACTCTAGCTCTCCCATTTCCTTTCTCATGCCTTCTCCAGTCTCCTATTCCCTAAACATCTCTCTTTCCTCCCCCAGATCTGGTATCTGTCTCCTAAACTAAACTAAACTAAAACTTAATTTTATAGACCGAGTCATCAACCAAAAGGAGCTCGACTCGGTTTACAATAATGTAAAAAAATAATACATAAATTTTACAAGAAAAAGTAGACTAAAATAGTTAATTTCCAAAATATTTAGCAAACAAAAGAGTTTTCAGAACTTTCTGGACTAAAGCAACTAAATTTCTTAAAGTAAGCGGTAAAGCATTCCAGAATTCAGTTAATTTTAAAGCAAAAGAATAAATAAATTTTGTAAAGGTTCTGTTTTTACCACTGAGAGAGGGAAATGTAAGTTTTAATTTTTGAGAACTTCTGGCAAGATGAGATCTATGAACATTCTAGTCTAAAGGAATCAAAGTGGTAAAATGCCAAATAGGATCTTAAATGCAATACAAATGCACTTAAACTAATTTCTGAGATACACTGGAAGCCAATGTAGTTCCTTGAGCAGAGGGGTTACATGATCAAATTTACTCTTACCAAAGATAATTTTAGCTGCAGTGTTCTGTATTAATTGAAGTCTCTTCAGACTGACCTTTGAAAGACCAAAATACACTGAATTGCAGTAATCCAGCCTTGACAAAATGATTGATTGAACCATGCTCTGGCATCTCTCTTTTGTCTCCTCTTCCTTTTCTTTTCTTCCCTGGTCTTCCTTCTCAATTCATTTTCTGCCTCTATAAAGATTAAATTATTTCATACTGTCCAGTCCTCAATTTCCCTCTTTTCATTATGTCAACCTACAGCTTTCCACCTCTTTCCCTCACCCCTTCCAATATCTCACTAACTCTATCCTCTTCCCCCAATCCAGCTTGTGCCCTTTTTTCTTTATCCCCTACTTCCATCCAATATGTGCTTTCTCTCTCCTCCCCACTTCCATCCAGCATCTTCTCCACTCTATCCTCCCCAATTACTTCTAGTATCTGCCCTCTCTCTCCTCCCCACTTCCATCTAGCGTCTTCTCCCCCTTCTATCTCCATTTTCATTCAGTGTCTGCTCTCCCCTCTCTCTTCACTTCCACTCAGCATCTGTTCACCTCTCCTTCCCACTTCCTTCCATCATCTGCACCCCTCTCTCACTCCCCCCCTCTACTTCCATCCAGTGTCTGTCCCCCCTTTTCTCCACACAATAAACCTAAAGCACCACTCAACCTCTTTCCCTTGTCGGGTCATCTCTCTCCATTCCCTTCACTTTCGTGGGCGCTTTTCAAACTCAAAGTTTTCTCTCTAGAGAGGCTTCTCCTTTTATGTGACCTCCTGTTTCCATCTGGGTGGATCATATCAGAGGAGAAGCTTTGGGGCAGCCACGTGCAACTAATGAGAATGGCTGCCATGTCCGGGCCCCTCTGAGAGAGAACACTGAGTTTGAAAAGCATTGCGAAGGTGAGGGGAAAATAGGAAGATGGTCCGACAAGGGGAAGAAATGCCTGGACCGTGGGACCCCCTGTTGCTGTGGGGCCCAGGACAGCTGCCCTGTTTGCCCTCCCCTAATGCTAACTCTGCCAGGCCTGTTATTACTTAGGCTACAAGCCCAAAGAGTTAAACTGCTTGACTATCATTCAGGGTATTGAGAGGGGAAGACTGTAGAAACAAATTCTAGACTGCTTAGAAGAAGCTTGTCACTTCCCTCTCTACCAGCAGGAACAGAATTGATTGAAAAAGAAGTGAATAGTGCCTGGGATAAATCTGATGTTCTCTCCCTGTTAGCATAATCAGAAGTTTGATTGCTGATTGCCTTAGAGTGAGGTTCACTCATTGAAATCAAGAAGCAAGAGAAATTAATTTGTAGTGTGTGAAGGGATAAGTTACTGACAATCCTTGGGGCTGAAACCAGATTTAAAGGATATTACTAATGAATATACATGAGTCAAATTTGAATATAGTTGGCTTGATATACATCTGAATCTATCTCATGCATATTAGGGGAAAGCCTGCTACTCTTCTTGTGGTCCTTGAAGATCTGTAAATTATGCTAGAGCAGAGGTTCTCAACTCAGGCTTGGATGCACTAAAGTCAGTGATTGTTGCTAAACCAGTTTTGACTGCTTTAGCGACAATCACATTTGCTGACCCAATGCATAAAACGGCTCACAGTGTATTTTTCCCCTCAATTGCCCATTTTCTGATTCAGCCTGCAATTTAGCCAAGCGATTGACACATTCACATTGCTTGGCTATGCGCACACCCACAAAACAGGGGATTTAGTGATCCCAAAAAAGCGACTGGTCAAGATCAGTCGATTACCTGTCTAACCATAGTTCAATTCTTTTTTTTAAGTTCAAACAATTTTTATTGATGCAAACAACAACAAATACAACATTAAAACTTGTATAACAATGATGATGCATCAAATATAATAATATGATGATCATATTGATGTGGTCAATATTACATACAACACCAAGGTGCTTAGAATAATAATGAGGCATCGATGCTGGGCGTATTACACATGCACAATATCTGCTCCATTAGAAAATAAAAATAAAAATTGCTCCCCCCCACCAATGACAACATTCCCTGACATGCCCCTGAAGCACCAGCACCACACCTCTCTCCGCAGCAATGAAAATGTCATGAGGGAAGCACACTCCCTCCTGCCACCAGATGCTCCCCCGACCCTCTCTGCCCAAACCCACCCAGTACCTTTTCACAAGTTGGGAACAGGAGGGATGCGGTCCCATGTGTTCTGAGGCCCGCCAGTCCAAAATGGTGGGCTTTCCCTTTTTCGGTGCATTATGTGATGCACGGGGAGGGGCCTTAAGCATCTGAATCAATCATGGCCTTAGGCTTCTCCCTCTGTATCCCGTGGAGGGGGGAGGGGCATGGGAGCATCCCTCCTGCCAATTTTTTTCTTGCATGAAAGGGGGGATCGGCAAGGTAGGAGGGAATGTGTATCCCTCCTTCCAATTTTCGCTGGCTTGGGGGCAGGTTCGGTCCCCAGTGCCAGTTCATCAGGGAGATGTCGGGGAGGGTTATCATCATTGGGGGAGGGGCTTTTTTTAAAATTGGGCAGATATTGTCCATCTCCCCCCTCCTGGACATCACAGGCCTCTCCTGGGCCTACCTTAAGCCCTGATAGCCAAGCGGTGAACTGGGACAGGAGCAAACCCTTCTGTGTCCTGTCCCAGCTGGCTCTGCTTCATCCTACCCCTTTCTGCCTCCTGGACCTAATCATGACATATCTGGTAGTCTTGTGGTGAGTCAGGGCAGGAGCGATCCTCCTACACTCCTGTCCTGTGCAGTCCCGCTACAGAAAATGGCTCCAGGCAGGAGCTATCGGGCTGGGGCTACCAAGCTGAAGCTGGGTTTGGGATTGGGGCTACCAGGCTGGGGCTGGCCAGGACAGGGCACCTCAGGGAACATAAGAACATAAGAATTGCCATCTCCGGTCAGACCCTGGATCCATCAAGTCCGGTGATCCGCACACGCGGAGGCCCCGCCAGGTGTACCCTGGCATAGTTTTAGTCCCCATATCACTTGGCACAGGTGGGGGAGGGAGGAGAGAGAGCATTACTGTACTTGGATATAAACCCTTGATGTATATTCTAGTCAACATTTTTCCCCTTTTTTGGGGGAAAAAAGGTTACCTCAGTTTATATTCGGATTAGTTTATATTCAAGTATTCAAGTGGTTGCCATTCCTCCTGAAAGTGAAACTGGCATGGGATATATCTGATCTGTGGTTTAGGTGGGAAGGTGTGGCTCAAGGTGGGAAGGTATGGCTCACTGGTAGAGCTGCCACCTCTGCATCCAGAGGTTGTAAGATCAACTCCCAGTTCTACTCCTTGTGACCCTGGCTAAGTCACTCAATCCTCCAGTGCCCACCACTTTGAATGCCAAAGTCACAAAAAGGCAGTATTCAAGTCCTCATTCCTTTTGAAAATTACATATGGATGTTTATAGCACTAAAATGTCTGACCTAAATATCTCAAAGAAAGTGGAATGAAATAAAAATTAACTTTGTTAATTCAATTGCACTGATAGATCATAAATGGAAGAAGGCAAAACCTCAGACCATATTGCTACGTCTCATAACAGCCAAAGGCTATTGACAAATGCAATATTATGATTTCAATCATTGGTCTGCCTCCATCCTTTTCATGTGAATGCAATAATTCATTAAGTGCTATAATGGATATTAAAAAAAAAATTTCAATAGATTTTATAATTTTGTATAAATAAAGTTGCATGAGGTCATATAAAAAGTTATGTGCAAAATGGCAATTCTGTGCAAGAATAGCAATTTTATCATAAATAGATAAAGATTTCAAAGTTTATCATTGAAACTGACTCTTTTAGGAAATTATCCAAACCTTTTTTAAACCCCACTAAGTTAACTGATTTCACTATATTTTCTGGCAATGAACTCCAGAGTTTAATTACACGTGAATATTTGAAGAGCTATTTGGGAGGGGGCACGCATGGCGGGGAAGAGTGCAGAGGGTCTACAGCATGGCGATGCTGGATGCTATAGCTCCAGGCACTTCCTCTCACTACAACATTGATTTCAAGTTGACTATCGTTTCTAAAATGCCATTCTAAATGGGTTTTTTTTTTTATCCAGTAAAAAATTTTTAATCTCATAAGAAAATAAAACCTCCCATATAACAATAATTTATCAAATCAGAAATCCATCTAAAACAAAGGTAGCACCCTATCCTTTAAAAATCCCTAATATATAAATTTATTAAAATTATACAAATTTATTGTTAAGAAAAGGATCTTTCAAACTTAAAAGAATAAAATATACAAATAAATGCAAGTTGACTGCTGAGAGATAAAAAAAACAAAAATTTTAACATAAGTAACTAGCCACCAAAAAGAAAAATCTTCAGTACATTTGATAAAATATGCCATTCCACATGAGCCTTCCGGTATTAAATTGATCCATTCAAAAAACTGTATCAACTCTCTATGCTTTACTCTTTCGTTATTCCAACTTTTCATTCTAAATGTTTTTTAAATAACTTATTTATTCTCTTGTCTTTCTTTTAAAACATACATGTTAAGATTTTTAAGTCTGTTCATACCCTTTATGCCAAAGACAATAAATAATCTTAGTAGCCACTCTCTGTACTAACTCTAGTTTATATCCTTAAAAAATAAACAATTCTAAAGATTAGAACCCACAAGAGAAAATCTTCTTCTATCTTATACCTAATCTCTCAAGAGGAAGGAATGGATAGAAGACTATGAAATTAATTTGGCATCCAAGTAAGAGTTTTTGCCATGCACGGATGCCACTTTTAGTGTGACAGTAGTATTTTTCTTTATTCCCATCAATGACCCACGCTAATTTCTCCATTAGAATGCGAGCACTTACAAACACCTATTTTCTACAGACAACTTTTCAGTGCTAAAAAATATATTCTATTTTTTTAACATATGGGAAGCATGAACAGAACCCAAAAGTATAATGAGGTTATTTTACTTTGGTTTTTGGGCCCTAATGCAACTTGCAGTGTATCATCACAAGTCACATAAGGAGATTGCATAGTAATGAGATGCAAAAATGCAGTCTTATTTTGGACACACTGTCAGAAGAGAGAGATCAATAGAGAAGGGCATCATGTTTAGGAACATTGAAAGAACCAGGCAGAGCGGGTGACCTTCAGTCAGATGGCTGGAAATGTTGAAAGCAACCATGGGGATGATGCTAGAGGACCTTACTAGACTAGCGCAAAACCAATTTCTTTTTAGATTTGTAATTCATCAAGTCGCTAGGACTCAAACACAAGTCAACGACACCTAACACAATAACACACAGCAACTTAAATATCACTACACTCTCCCCCCTCTTTATTCCTATGGATGGCTCAACATTTAGCTTGCGCTGTTTAACAGATAAAAGAGGGGGGGGGGAGGGGATTATATTTGGAAAAGAAGTGGTAGGGCCAAGTTGTGGCAAAGGTAAATTACCATATGCCACACAAAATGATATTCAAAGTTTCTAATACCAGGAACTATGTGCTCATACTCTTTAATACAGGACAGCAGAAGAGACCTCAGTGTTTCTCAGGAATATCCTGTGAAACTGTCTATGGCAATAAATATATTGTCATAGAGAAATACATCCCTGGTCTCAGCTATTTCCACTGCCTGATAAAACTTCCTTCTCACTTATTATCTCTCTTTTGTTATTCAAATTATTATTGAGGATGATCAAAATATAGAGAAGAGAAAGCACTTATCTTAATTGTTTCTTCTGGTAATGTAAAATCACCGCAGAATGCAGTTTAAGAAGAAGCGAGGTAGAATAACTATCTCGCTTAAAGAAGTCGATCTCCTTTTCCAGAGTCAACCTCTTACTTTCAACGATATCCCGACAGGCCCTGTTTCGCCCTACGGCTGCATCAGGGGATTATCTAAAAGAATAAAGCGTAAAATATATTAGGATTCTCTATCTTCCTATTTAATAAACAACCTTCAAATTTATATTCACTTACTTTTAAGGAACGAGCTACTGCTTCAATGATTTCCTCATAAAGAAATGGCGCCCCGGCGTTCAGGCAGTGGAAATAGCTGAGACCAGGGATGTATTTCTCTATGACAATATATTTATTGCCATAGACAGTTTCACAGGATATTCCTGAGAAACACTGAGGTCTCTTCTGCTGTCCTGTATTAAAGAGTATGAGCACATAGTTCCTGGTATTAGAAACTTTGAATATCATTTTGTGTGGCATATGACTTTTTGAAGATATTCAGCTTGTACTGAGATAAAGGTAAATTACCACCACTTATAGTCCTGTAAGATGAATTCCCCGCTTTGTGACTATAAATGTCTAAACATTATCCTTATATTTTTATGGATAAGCAAATTATACATTTACTGAGCTCCTACCGTGTTTCCCCGAAAATAAGACCTACCCCGAAAATAAGCCCCAGCAGGATTTTCGGGGTAGGTCTTAATATAAGCCCTACCCCCAAAATAAGACCTAGTCCCGGGATTCGCCGGTAGTTTCCCTTCCCTCTCTCCTTCCCTCCCATTCCTTGTGCAGCAGGACCCTTGAGCAAGTACTCCCCCTGAGCACCCGCTCCCGCCGTGCAGCTGAACTCCCATCCAAACCCCGCTGACTGCAAGCGAGCCCTACATACCTCCCTAAGCAGCGTCGGGCCGTCAGCACTCTAAACAGGATGCTTCGGCCTTGTCCACCCATGAATTCACTGTTGCGTTACTGATGCCCAAGGTGACTAACAATAAAACATACATAGTAGCTACAATTAGAAAAAATAAAATAGAAAAAAACCAAAGAAATCTTTACACTTGATATTTTTATCACATTTTTGTAATGTTTCAAAAATTATTATATATCAAAGTATTCTAATTTCTCTTCATTCTGCATTTCACTTTCAATGAGCTTTTCTGAAAACCTAGGCATAAACATACAGCTGCTTTATCAATATTTAGTTTTAAAAATGCCTAGTGATTTCTTCCACAGATGGTGGAATCCATATACTTGATTATTGGGGTATGAACTGCAGGCCTAGCTACGCTACTTAGTTTTTGATGTGGCTTTTCATCTTTATTTATAACCTTTATGAGGCCAATTACTAAGTTTACATCATTGTCATTTAGACTTAATACTACTCTTTTATAACTCTCTGGTAAAAATAAAATTTAGAACACACTTCAGATGCAGCTCCTTACAAGCTGCTCTTTATTGATCCTGTATGTTTTTTTACAACCCCTTATCAGGCAATCGTGATGTTTTCCTGCTTGGAACATCCATTACGCAGCCATAACAGTCATTTTGATGAATGTTGTACCACGTTTTTAAAGGAATACAATACATATTCAAATGTACAATTTAGGGCAAGACGGATTGGAAGGGGCTGGAATTAGCTTTGATGACAACTCCAGCAGTGTGGGACAGTGTAACTGATGTTGGACAGACTTCTATGGTCTCCGTCTCATATGCAGCAAGACAACTCAGGAGAAATTATGTGTGTTTTATACCACATTCATATCATCTGCATACAGGTCTGTCTCGGTAGGAGGAGGGGCAGAACATCTTATACTGGAACTTAGCAAGTAAAATGAATAATTTTGTTGCTTTGTTATTGCTTTAACATTGCCTTGAGAATGAATGTGACTGTTTGGCAGACTGGAAGGACCACGCAGGTCTTTAACTGCCATCATGTACTATGTTAATGACAATGTTAATAGCTACAATTTATGATATATTACCTCAGACTGTATGTATAATTTCATAACAATTTGATAACTTTATGTAGCATTAATAATTCTTTATAATATATTTAACGATATACAAAATTTTATGTCACAATATGTTGCCTGTAACCTGCCTAGAACTCTAATTAATAAGGATTCAGTGAGATATAAGATTGCACATAACATGCTCTGGGGGCAGTGGTGTATTAAGGGAGGGGAAGGGTGAGAGGCGTGGTCCGCCCCATGCACCATGTTGGTGGGGGTCACCAGCGCCCCTCCTCCTCTCTGCCCCCTTGATCTCTTCCCACTCCTCCCCTCGCCACGCGCACCCCCTTCTCTTCCCCATACCTTTAGCTGCTCACCACTGTGAGCAACAACTTCAACGTGTTCTTAGCGACCGCATCAGCTCTCCCACTGATGTCATTTCTGGGTGCCGTGCATAGGAAGTGATGTCAGAGGGAGAGCCTCCTGGGTCGCAAGGAGCATGATGAAGTTGTAACTCAGCTCAGTGGTAAACAGCTAGAGGTACAGGGCAGGGAAGGGTGTGCGCGTGCATGGCAGGGGTGATCGGGGAACGAGCGGAGGAGGGGGCAGAGATAAGGGCAGGGGAAGGGTGCCTCTTACCCTCGCTACACCACTGTCTGGGGGGGGAGGGGAATTTTTTCTTAAAATTTCCTTAAGAACATAAGAATAGCCCTACTGACTCAGCCCAATGGACCATCAAGCCCAGTAGCCCGTTCTCACGGTAGCCAATCCAGGTCACTAGTACCTAACCAAAACCCAAGGAGTAGCAATATTCCATGCTACCAATACAGGGCAAGCAGTGGCTTCCCCCATGTCTTTCTCAATAACACACTATGGACTTTTCCTCTAGGAACTTATCCAAACCTTTCTTAAAACTAGCCACGCTATCCGCTCTTACCACATCCTCTGGCAACGTGTTCCAGAGCTTAAATGTTCTCTGAGTGAAAAAAAATTTCCTCCTATTGGTTTTAAAAGTATTTCCCTATAACTTCATCGAGTGTCCCCTTGTTCTACATGGAAACCTCTCTCTGCTAATCCGGTGGTTTTACAGATTCATGAAGGACTTTTCAATGTCAAATCTCTTCTCAAACCGCCTCCAGTGGTTTGGGACCTCAGTGTTGTTCTTGCTCAATTGATGAAGCCTCCATTTGAACCAATGTCTACAGCTCATCTGAAGTATCTCACTTGGAAAGTGGTGTTTCTCATTGCCCTCACTTCTGCTCGAAGAGTCAGTGAGCTGCAAGCTTTAGTTGCTGATCCACCTTCTCTGTGTTCCATCATGACAAGGTGGTCTTCCGTACTCATCCTAAATTTGTCCCTAAAGTGGTTTCAGAATTTCATCTCAACCAATCCATTGTTACGGTGGTAACAGCTTGGACGCTCATAGAATTCCTATGAGCATTGGAGCTGTTACTGCCATGGCCGCTGCAGTGAGATAACTTTGGACACGTCTTTTCACTAATTTAAACTAAGTTTAAAAGTTTCTTTAATTTTCATGATTTTGAACATGGACATTTGAGCAATTAAGTTACTTAAAATTATAGGAAAGTACATGAAAAACCTCCTAACTGACTAAAGATGGAGCAACGATAGATATCATGGAAGCACATTTAAGGGCCTGTCCCTGCTTGTGATTTCTACACCTGCTATGGTTCCGAGCTCTGCCAGTCAGTTTAATGGTTGTTAAATCACATGTGTTCTAATTTTGTTTTTGTTGAGTTTTCACTCCTTTGGGACACTCCATTTTTAGAATATTATTTTTTCATCCAGGAGCGCATTTGGAGCTAAAAAAACATGCTACAGTTTTGTAAAAGGGGTGGGGGAGGAGGTTAGTGCATGGTCAATTATCCCCTGTGATAGTGGGTTTTAGCGTAGGACAGCACACTGAATGCTCTACACTGTTCCCGACACTTATAGAGTTCCTATGAGCATCGGAAGCAGCGCAGGCCATTCAGCGCGCCAGCCTGCGCTACAAAATGCTATTGCGGTTTTCTAAAAGGGGGGATATATAATGTAATAAATAAATAAAGTTTAAAAAATTGCACATAACATGTTACTGTGTTACTATTCAAAGGTGCTTTTGGGGGTAAAGACTGTATACTGGTCCTATCTCAACCCATCAGCTGAAATCGCAAGCATCTTTAGGCTTTGATTTTTTATTGGTTTTCTGATGACCTTCCACAGCTGTTGGTTCCACCTAGCAGGAGCAAGAATAGCACAAGTAGAATGGATAGATAGCTGAAATGTATTCTAGTCCCCCATATTTTCTTGCCAGTGAAGGCCCATTGTTTACCTAAACAAAACAACAATCCAAAAAACCTCCTCTAATCACGTCTCTGTTATTCCAACCACGCTAATTCTTGAATCATGTTCCACCCTATAAAACCATGTAACTAAAGTTTCTCTGCTACCTCTGCTGCTTCTCGCTTTTCCAGCTAATGATCTGCTTCAGCATCTGCTGCAATCTGGAATTGTTCCGCATTCGCAGAATCCACCCCGTAGTCATTAACAAGTGGGTGAAAATCTGACTGCTGTCCAGCATACAGAGCTTTCTGTGACTTCATCAGTGTCTGTGTCTATTATTTCCTCTGTGTTCTATTCTCTATCATCGTTCACATTATAAGGGCAATTCTAGAACTGCATGCATGCATTTATTTACTGCTTATTCACATAAACAGGGTATCTGCACTTTCAATTACAGGGGTGGAGGAGTAGCCTGACGGTTAGTGAGGTTGGCTGGGGAACTGAGTTTTTCTCACTGCAGCTCCTTGTGACCCTGAGCAAGTCACTTTAATCTTCCATTGCCCCGAGAATAAACCTTAGGGGGAGGGGTTAATTTACTAAGGTATGCTAACCAATTCAGCATATGCTAATTGTTAGCATGCGCTAAATCCATTAGCGCACCTTAGTAAAATGATCCCTTAGATTGTGAGCCCACTAAGGACAGAGAAAGTATCTGCCTATAATATAAGTAAAGTGCTTTGCTTGTACCACAGAAAGCCAGTCTATCAAATCCATGATCCTTTATTTACACCTGTAAGTGACAAGTCAGCTGCTTCAGTACTATTCCATAAGGGTGTATGTATAGGGTTGTCCATTTGGAAAATCTGGACCCCCTTAAACCCGCCCCCACAGGCCCGCCCAGTTCCACCCATCCCCACTGTTTGAGCCAGAGGTTATCCAGCTACCAGTGATATTCAGACCACTAACTGGCTAACTAATTGGATAAAGTTAAGAGAGAATTTAATTCATTTTGCATTCTGAATATTGCCACTAAACATATAGCACCACTGGTCAGTGCCGATTCCCAGATATTCAACATCTGCTGGTTTCCAAATATTAGTGCTTAATATCTGGTGAGTTGCTTTTTTTTTTTACTTGCAAAGTCAATGTTTTAAACATCTCTGACTCTCTTAGGTTGAATCTCAGCCCCTTAATATTTTTAAGCCCATTTCTCATTCTTTTATTTACTACACTGGCTATGCTCAGATTTCACTCTGAAACCAGGCAAAGGTCCCGATGCACAAAAAGTTTCCTTGCAAGTAAGATTGGCAAAAGGGGTGCCCACTCCCTCCTGCCTTTGCCACCGCTGCCTGGACCTCCCAACATTCCCCCTCCCCCCCCCCCACGTACCGTCTAATGAAGATAGTCAGGAGGGATGCCCACTCCCTCCTGCCAGCCTCTTCAAAATGGCAGTCCTTCCCCCTTCCCGGTGTATCCTGGGATGTACTGGGAAGGGCCTAATCCCTGATTGGCTGTCTTCATTAGAAGGTTTGGAGGTGTGGGGAACTGCTGATCCTATGGGGGGGGTAAGGTCCTGACATGACCTTTTTTATAATGGGCACATCTGTGTCCATTAAAAAATTTGCTCTGTGTATTCCAAACAGCTGAACAGCAAGGGAAGCCCTGAAGCCGCCTGTGGCTTCGGAGAGTCCTACAGCTCAGTCGATTAGGACAAGGAGAGCAGCTTGACAGGAAGGAAGAGCTGTGCCTAGTGATTGCTCTTCTGAGCAAGCACCAGGCACAATTCCTCCACCTTTTTACCTGCAATTCTCTGCACAAATAGCATGCATATAATTTGCATGGTATTGTGCTGAGCATCGCTAGTAAAAGAAAATCACTCTCGTAATGGTATTTTTTTTTACTATGGTTGCAGAGCTTTGCGCATCTGGGCTAAGCAGGCTAGGGGGCTCATAATCGAAAAACATCCAAAAACCGACCTAAGTCGGCACTTGGACGAACATTTCTCAAAAACGTCCAAGTGCCGATAATAAAAATGGGTTTTGGATGTATTTTTAAATGACCTAGGCCTTCATAGTGCCGCTGAACGACCAAAGCTAAACGGGGCATTTCGGGAGGCGTGTCGAGGGCGGGAGTTGGGCGGGACGTGGGCCGGCTTAGACTTAGTCATACAGCATGTATAACCAAAAGTTATACAGCCCACGATCGACGGAAAACTCACCTAAAGTCACCAGATAAGCACTGCAAATACATAAAAAAAGACCCCCACATACTACCCCAGTGATCACCAACCCCCCCCATAAAAATTTTATTCATAACTTTAAAATTCTGCCTCCAGACCATCATCACCTGGCTGCCTGGCATAGGAAAGCCTAGTCGTCCAGCATAGAGGCGGCTTAAGTCATCTTGGGGGTGGGTTAGGGACCCATAGAGAGATGGACCCATGCCCATAAGCCCCTGTAATCACTGCATTGATATTGAAACATGTGCACTTCCCTATACACCCCCAAAACCCTTTTGTACTGGCATATAAATGGCTTCTGCAGCCATAAGGGCTATTGAGGTGGTAGATAAGTGGGTCTAGGGGATTCTGGAGGTGGTTTGGGGGGGCTCACCGTAACCTATAAGGGAGCTGTAGGGAGGAGAAGCCTTGGCACCCTTTTTGTAAAGTTCACAGCAGTGTCCTGTAAGATACCCCACTATTTAGGTGGCATGTCTGTGTTTGCAGTCCATCACTTTGCAGATCCCTCCCACATCCAACAGGGCTTGTTCTAGGCGTTTTGGACTTGGACGGAAAGTTGGACGAAAATGTGGTATAAAGATTTAGTGGCTTGGACGATCAGATCAGCAGGATGTATAATTAGACGATTTTTGAAACGAAAAAAAAGTTGGACGTATTTTTCGAAAATGTGTCTTAAGCTCTTTTTAACTTTGGACGACTTGCGAAATGGACGTAAATGGACTTAGACATCCCTTTCGATTTTGCCCCTCTAGGTGTATAAGCACATTTTCATAGGTTTTCCTGGAAACAGAAAAAGGAAGAAAGTGGATGGGAGATTTCTTCCTTTCACTGCTTTGTGACCAGAACACTTTGAGAGGAAGAATTCTTCCTGCTGTGTCACACAATGATAATAATTTGAACATCTGCAAAAACCTCAAGGAAGCAGTATCGTTTAGGGGGCAAAGTATTTCTGCCAGTGTTGTTCAAAATACTAGGTCAAAGTACTTACATAAAAATAAATATATATTTTAATACTTAAGTAAAAGTACAGTGAAAACACATTAAAAACTTTATTTAAGTGAAACTAAAAAAGTCATTGCCTAATATTACTTGTTCAGTAAAAAAGTAAAACTATCATAACTACAGTGAATACAAGTATTGTTAACGTTTTTATCCCAACAACTTAATTTACTCTGCATTTCAATCCACTTTTTAGTGAAACTAAATTTTTGAAAATGACTGTTATTCATGGGAGTTTGCTTTTGAGTCATTAATACAGCATAGCTAAAAAGGAGTTTATCAACTGTACTAGCAGAAAGTGGATTGTTCAGTCTGATTTAAAAAAATCGCGCAGGCTAGGCTGCAGTATTACTGATGTCTTCTGACTTCATCCGCAGGTATTGATCAAGGGAATCTCTGTCTGTAACATTTGACTTCTGCATAGCAAAGAGTACTTTATCATCATTATTGTCATTATCGTCTGCATTAGTAATGCTGTCTAATTCATCACTTGCATCTTCATCTTTATATTCATTATCATTGTCATGCTGTCCAGTTACAAAGTTGGAATCATTGTTCTAAACAATCGCCTAAATCGTATCCTTCCATCCAGAACAAGGAGATCACAGACCCCTTTCTCCTACCCATCACTCAAAGGCACTCAGCGCAAAAAGCTATATGATAACCTCCTAGCAACGCAAGCAGCAAAACTCGAACCCTCCATCTCCAAATTGTTAACCACAACATCTGACACCAAAGCATTCCGTAAAGAAATCAAAACTCTCCTATTCAAAAAGTATATTCAACCTACTTAAACTCTCCCTCCTCTTATCCCCTCTATAACTTTCCCAAGTATAGTCCACTCCCTGGTACTATCTTCCCAATGTCCCAAATAAGTAACCGGTAACCCAAGTAATCAACCTGATTCCTAACATCTCATATTAAAACCATCTACCTAACATCGTTAGGAAACCAGATAATTCTCTATGTAACGTAACCAGAAATAATTTCCTATGTAATGTAATTTCCTATGTAATGTAACTTCCTATGTTATGTAATTCCCTATGTAATGTAAGATAACCGGATAATCTTCTATGTAACGTAACCAGAAATAATTTCCTATGTAATGTAATCTGAACCCCAATTCTGTAACCTGTTTTAGCAATTTTCCAATGTAATGCATCCTCCTGAAAATGTCCAGCTCTCTTCCACTGTAATCCGCTTTGAACCGCAAGGTATAAGCGGAATATAAATCACTAATGTAATATAATTATCATCGTCATGCTGTCCAGTTACAAAGTTGGAATCATTGTTCTAACAGTTTTTCGTCTAATAGCAAACTCTGTTTGAATATCTTCAAAAGCTGATTGTAAGAACGTCAGATGTATGGGAACCCTTCACTCTTAATGACTTGGCAAACCAAGCAGAAACCCGGCAAAAGGCACAAACCCAAAGCGCAGGAGAAACAGTGTAAAAAAGTTTCTCCTGCGCTTTGAGTTTGTGCCGTTTACAAGGTTTCTGCTTGGTTTGCCAAGTCATTTATGTTACTCTACATTTGCAAAAGGTTGTGCATTTAACATCTTGGATCCCTGAGGAAGGTGTGTTTTGCGAAACATGGCCCATGTTGGGTCGTCCGCTGACAAATGTGGACATTGTATTTTAAAGGATTGTATTGAATAAAGTAGCATCAAGAACATTGGTTTTCCACAGTTTTATTTGTTTTGGATTGTCCTTGTTCTCCTGTGGAAATCTGGGTCTTCTCTTCTTGTTGTGTCTATTTGGCTGGAAACCAATAACCAGCTCAACAAACAGAAGCAACTCCACTGTTCTTATAGGCTATATTCACTGCACAGAAAAAATTAAGAGGAGATGTCCCACTGTTTCAATGATGAGTGCAATAGCAAAATCTTGTCCCCAATTTTGCTCTTTCGTTTGGTTTATTGAAGAATCGTCATTTACATCTTGCATTGACTTTTACTTTGTACTGCAAACATCAGATGTAACTGAGTAAAGGTAGTAAAAAATGATGAAATTATTACTTCAGTAAAACCAAAATATGTTATCCTGTACTTCTTTACAAATTAAAATAACAAAACATTTACTTAAGTACAGTAACGTTTACTTAGTCACTATACAACACTAACTTCACATAAAAGAAGAGAGGGATGCAGGGATAATTATATCTGATGATCTTAAGGTAGCTAAATAGGCACATAAGAACTTAAGAGTTGCCATACTGGGCCAGAAAGAAGCCTAGTATCCTGTTTCCAACAGTAACCAACCAAGGTCATAAGTACCTGGCAAGATCCCAAACAGCAAAACAGATTTTATGCTGCTTCTTGTGGGAATAAGCAGTGGATTTCCTCAAGTCCATCTTAATAATGGCTTATGGACTTTTCTTTTAGGAAGTTATCTAAACCTTTTTTAAACTCTGCTATGCTAATTGCTTTCACCACATTTTCTGCCAACAAATTCCAGAGTTTACAGGTATTTGCATATTGAATGAAGAAATATTTTCTCTAGTTTGTTCTAAATTTACTGCTTAGTAGCTTCATTGCATGCCCCAGTCCTAGTATTTTTAGAAAGAGTAAACAAATGATTCACATCTACCCATTCCATTTCACTCACTGTTTTATAGACCATGGAGCAATATAAAGGCATTGTAACATTCTCATCTTTTTTTTTTTATTCCTTTCCTGATAATCCCTAACATTCTATTTCCTTTCTTAGCCACTGTTGCACACTGAGATGAGGGTTTCAAGGTATCCTCAACGGCAACACCTTGATCCTTTTCCTGGATGGTAGTTCCAATGTGGAACCTTTCATCACATATCTATAATTCAGATTCCTTTTTCCCGCATGTATCACTTCATACTTGCTCACATTTAATGCCATCTGCCATTTTGATGCCCAGTCTCTCTCGCAAGGACCTCTTACAAATTAAGCCGATCGTGTACCGATCGATTTGCGAACCCTTTGTGACCCGATTTCCTTCCAACTCAATTCACTAACCTGTGTCCCGAACATCCTCCGATCCGCGCATGCAAATGAGGGGGAATGGCATTCAAATGATGGCAGGCAGTGATTCACTAACAAAGAACCTACAACACCGACTGGGCTGGTCAAACACAAACAAGCGACTGCTGAGAATCAGTCGCTCAGGTCCTTTCGGACTGCCCTGCCTTCTGCCGCCCTGCTCTCTGCCCTGTTTTTCTGCTCTCAGCCCCAATCTCCTGCCTGCTCCGAACTCCTGCAGCCCCGACTCTCCCACCTTCCCCGTAGTGCAAGCCCATGGTTTTAACTCACAGGCTTAAAGTGGGTTAAAACCACGGGCATAGGAAGAAAAAAAAAGTAAAAAAAAAAATTTCCTGCTCTGCCGAGCACAGAGGGCCAGAGCATGCACAGACCATCTACAGATGGTCTGCGCATGCTCAAGGATTGCTCTTCAGTGATCCAATTCAGTCTGTTGGGGGCGTGATTCTGATCACCCTCATTTGCATGAGGGAAATTTGTGAATCAGCCCCCTGGACACGGATCGGATTGGATCCCTCACGGATCAGATCCGATCTGTGCCCTTATTGAATCTAGCCCTTTGTGTCTTCAGCAAATTTAATTATCTCACTAATTATTTCCATCTCTAGATCATTGATAAATATATTAAAAAGCAGTGGTCCCAGCACAGACCCCTGGGGGTCCCCCCTATTTAAATCTCCACCACGTTTGAAAACCAATATCACTCTTCCTGCGTAAGAAGTAATTTAAACCCTCATTGGCTCACAAATAATTATTGGAGTGAATACTGAAGAATCCAAAAATCACTAAAGATATATGAGGATCTTCTAAAGGAGGAGAAAAAAGCCTCAGACTCGTGCCTGCTGCTGCAATTTAACAAGCACCCAGGCTTCAATCAGAGCTACCTCATCGGCATAAAATAAAATCCTCCTCCATCCATGCCTCCAAATCTTTTTCTTTATTTTAAATATAAATATAAATGTAAAATTTTTGGGTTTTATTTAGTTCAATTTTAAATATTGAAATGCATTCAAACCACAAAGTTGAGAGCCAAACCTCTGATACTCCTATTGCAACAGATTGTGTCAGGGTGCGACCATAAAATTGCTTCCTGCTAGTGTATAGGAACTGTGTACGGATGTGTGCTAGTATGAAATGTTGGAATGTTAACGTTCTACTATTTCAAGCACTTATCTCTTTATAATATAATTCCGCATCCAACAGTCCTTCTTCCACCACAATTGTTCCATATACAACGGCTTGACACTGCTGCTACAGGCAAGTCTGCTCAGCCCATGCCTGTAGCAGCAGTGTTAAGCCATTGTATATCTTCCAGTGTTAGAGAGATTTGTTCCAATTTCTCTGATTCATCAGCAACAAATGCTATTTATGGCACTGGTATTTCCCCCCACCTCTTGCTTGGTGAAGACTGAAGCAAAAAATTAATTTAATCTCTCCATTTTGGCCTTGTCTTCCCTTAGTGCCCCTTTACCCCTCGGCCATCTAGAGCAGTGGTTCCCAACCCTGTCCTGGAGGAACACCAGGCCAATTGGGTTTTCAGGCTAGCCCTAATGAATATGCATGAAGCAAATTTGCATGCCTATCACTTCCATCATATGCAAATCTCTCTCATGCATATTCATTAGGGCTAGCCTGAAAACCCGATTGGCCTGGTGTTCCTCCAGGACAGGGTTGGGAATCACTGATCTAGAGGTCCAATTGATTCTTCTCCTGGATTCTTGATTCTAATATATGTAAAAAAATTTTTTACTATGGAGCTCATTTTCAAAAAAAGATAGACATCCAAAAAACAGTTCAAACTGGCATTTGAACATCTTACTAGTCAAAATATCCATGTGGCCATTTTTGAAATTGACTTTCTAGACGTCTTTCTGGTTGTTTTGTCTCCAGTGCATTTAAATCTTAAGGGGGCATGTTAGAGGTGGGTTTTGGGTGGGCTTAGGGCAGGCTTAGGACTTGGATGTTCTGCATGGGATAATCAAACTTTTAACAAATCATCCAGGGTACCATTTAGATGTTTGGGGCTCGACCTGTTTTAAAAACAAATAAGGCTAAAAAGGTGCCCAAACTGACCAGATGACAACTGGAGGGATTAACAAAAAGATAGACTGGTAAAACTTAAGGTTTAAGATACCAAAAGTATTTGTGTACTCTCAGATACCCGTCTCTTAGATCAACGAAGTTTTCACTAAGGTTGTATATACGGGTTCAGATATCAATCATTGAGTACCAAAATTGCAAATAATATTGTGAAGTGCTATAAAGTGCTAAGTGAACTCAAAGTAAGTATGAAAATAAATCTGTTGCACTTATCTTAATGCACCCAATACACCCAATTTCTGAAAATAAATACATAAATGAAGAAAGATATTAGAAATTTCTTAAACCTTTAAGAATGAAACATGTGAGCGTGCCTACGATAATAAAATCTTAAAATATATATGAATAAGCTTACTTGTGTTGTCTCGAGTTTACAAGACAAAAAATGGCGCTTTGGCATCGAAGACGCCGACGCATGCGTTGTTATAAGCTACCTAATTACTCTATGCGCATGCGTGAAAGATACCGTATGGTTAAAAAATGTTTCATGAAAATATGCATATACATAATTATCTTAACTTGAAAATTCAATAAAATACTCTCCAGTCAATATTGTTGTTGAGACCCTTAGGTGACATGGTTTGTAGTCTGTAAATCCACCTGATTTCTTTTTGAGCAAGCCGTTTTCTTCTATCTCCCCCTCTAATGTTGTTTTCCTCTTTATCAATACAAAAATATTTGAGATCCTGAAATTTATGTTTTGCAGTAGAGCAATGTTCTACGAGTGGAGCTGTCATCTTATTGTGTTTTATATTGGATTTATGTTCAATGATGCGTGTGGGTATGACGACCAGAAGTTTTAAAACACGCATCATTGAACATCATTGCTCTACTGCAAAACATAAATTTCAGGATCTCAAATATTTTTGTATTGATAAAGAGGAAAACAACATTAGAGGGGGAGATAGAAGAAAACGGCTTGCTCAAAAAGAAATCAGGTGGATTTACAGACTACAAACCATGTCACCTAAGGGTCTCAACAACAATATTGACTGGAGAGTATTTTATTGAATTTTCAAGTTAAGATAATTATGTATATGCATATTTTCATGAAACATTTTTTAACCATACGGTATCTTTCACGCATGCGCATAGAGTAATTAGGTAGCTTATAACAACGCATGCGTCGGCGTCTTCGATGCCAAAGCGCCATTTTTTGTCTTGTAAACTCGAGACAACACAAGTAAGCTTATTCATATATATTTTAAGATTTTATTATCGTAGGCACGCTCACATGTTTCATTCTTAAAGGTTTAAGAAATTTCTAATATCTTTCTTCATTTATGTATTTATTTTCAGAAATTGGGTGTATTGGGTGCATTAAGATAAGTGCAACAGATTTATTTTCATACTTACTTTGAGTTCACTTAGCACTTTATAGCACTTCACAATATTATTTGCAATTTTGGTACTCAATGATTGATATCTGAACCCGTATATACAACCTTAGTGAAAACTTCGTTGATCTAAGAGACGGGTATCTGAGAGTACACAAATACTTTTGGTATCTTAAACCTTAAGTTTTACCAGTCTATCTTTTTGTTTATCAGTGGATTTTTTAGACTTGGTACATTGGTTCACATTCAGTTTTGCAACTGGAGGGATTAAGCCATGACTCACCCTTACTTCCCCAGTGCTTACTGATCCCCTCCTATCACCCAAAGATATGAAAAAACAGTACATTCCAGCCTGTATTATAGCTTCAGATGTCCACACAGACAACTGAGCACAGCAGAGTAGAGGGACGCTCTAAGGAGTACTGCAGTGAACACATAAAAAGCCCCAGGTACACATGTCACTATAACAGAGGCAAACAAAGGGGAAGGGGGAGCTGTGTGGGGGGGGGGTAGTCCATTCTCAGTGCAGCCCATAAGGGGGTGCTCAGAGTGAGGGCTGGTGTCATGATCCCACTTTGGGAACTTTCGGCAGTGGCAGTATTCAGAATTTGCTGCTCTACTGGCATCGGGCCTTCTTCTCTGCCAGCTCCTGCTTTCACAGAAAAAGGAAGTAGGTAGGACCTGGCAGAGAGGAAGGCCTGACACCGGCAAAAGCAGCGAGTTCTGAACGCTGCGCTGCTGGCTGGGGCTGACAGAGGGAGGGAGGGGAGGGGGAGAGAAATGCTGTACTCGACTGGGGAGAGGGAGGGAGACCAGGGAAGGGAGAGGAGAGGATAGAGACACCAGACCATGCAGAAGGGAGGGAGGGAAAGGAAGGAAGGAAGGAAAGGAGATGTCAGACCAAAGGACAAATGGAAGAGATGCCATGGTATTGGGGGGAGGGAAGAGAAGGAGACAGAGATGCCAGACCATTGAGAAAGGAGGAGGGAGGAGATACCAGAGCATGGAGGAGGTGGGAGAGATGGAAGGGTAGGAGAGGATAGAGATGCCAGGGCAGGAGTGGATGGAAGGGAAGGAGACTGAGATGCCAGACCATTGGGAAAGGAAGGAAAGGAGATGCCAGAGCATGGAGGGAGAGGGAGAAATTGAAGGGAAGGCGAGGAAAGGAAAGAGATGCAAGTGCATTGGGGGAGGGGGGAGGAAAGGAGACTGAGATGCTAGACCATTGGGAAGGAAGGGAGGGAGGGAAGGAAAGGAAGGAATGGAGATGCCAGAGCAATGAAAGAGAGGGAGATATGGAAGGAGGATGGAGATATGGAAGGAGGAGAGAGATCCCAGGGCATAGGTTAAGGGAAGCAGATGCCAGACCATGGGGTGAGTTAGGATGGGAAGGAGAGAAGGAAAGGAGAAGAAAGGGATGCCAGAGCATGGAGGAGGGAGTGGAGACAGAAGAAAAAAATTGAAGAGACAGAGAAAGAGGGCAGATCCTGGATGGAATGGAGAGTGAAGATGATAAAAGCAGAAACCAGAGATGACAAAAGATAGAAAAACATTTTTATTTTGTTGCTTTAGAATAAAGTAGTATTGTAGCTATATTGATAAACATTTATAAATAGAAAATGGAAATAAGGTAATCTTTTTATTGGACTAATTTTAATACATTTTTTACTAACTTTTGGAGACTAAAATCCACTTCCTCAGGCAGTACCAAAGGGGGGTGGAGGGGGCTGTCAGCCTCAGATGTAGCTCCTAGGGGGTGGTCCTCCAATCCCTTTTTATATGGGGGGTGTTAAAAGATGATCGGCCCCGGGTATCACATACCCAAGGTACGCCACTGCACTATAACATGCTTATATTGTATGGCGAGCCCTTCAAACCCACGCAAAACCTACTATACCTAATCTTGGAAATGCTGGATTATTGCAACATCTTGTACCTAATGCCACAGCTATATTTAATTGTTACCAAGCCAGGCAGTGGATGGAACTTACAGATTATCTAGTAGTCAAAAACCTGTGGAGAAAAAAGCCTCAAACTTAAGTTGCAGCATAACTTCTAGCTGCCTTCAATCTTAACACTGGCATTAAAAAAACTCCACAGAGAACTTGCTTCATATTTCAAAAAGGTCCAAACCACTGTACAGGAAAGTTATAAAATCACTTATCTTTAGCTGGAGAAGCAACCACTCAGTTCATAATCTGCGCATGCGCAGAGGCCCTTCAGATATCGGGGAAGGAGATAAGTGGTTTGGCTGGGGGTGTGGCTGGGGGCGGAATGGGGCAGGGCTGGGGGCATGGCCAAGTGTCCTCATTTAAAAAAAATGAAATCTGGCAACCCTACTAAGGATTCAATACCTACTGGTGCCTGAGACCACTTAGGCATTGCTAGGTCTGATTCTATAAATGGCGCCTAGCAGATGATTAACAATTGCACTCTACAGCACCTAGGAGTTAGGTTCCATTTATAGAATCAGGCCCTTTGGGAGTACAGGGTTGTAGAATAGTGCATAGGCAAATTAACTCCAATTAACCTCAATTGGTTGTTAGTCTTGAAATGAAAAATTAGTTTGTATGTGCATCTGGACTCTGTGCCCAAATTTGGGCTCCCAACTTTTGGCTACCTATATAGGATCTGGAAGTACTTCAGAGCTTACAGGTATTCAGATCAACTGAGTCATAATTAAGGGAACTGAATCAGGACACTAACCTAAGGATGACATGGGGATTTAAGTTTGTCTTGGTCCCCGTGGTTAACTACCGGAAACCATCCCGTGTCATTCTGTAGTGTCTATCTCAACCCCAGTCCTTCTACACCAGCAAGGCTTCAATGCAAGGCTTGAGAGTCAGTGGCTGTGCCCATTCATACTCTGATTCTTACGTGAGTCAAGTAAAGGATAATGAACCTATTGTGACATCACTGATATGGAATGAGGCATTATGACATCACAATATCTGCTCTGGATACCAGAGACTGTCATTCTTTAGTGTCTATTTCAACTTTAGTTCTTCTACACCAGCATTCTTCAATGCAAGGCTTGAGGGTCAGTGGCTGTGCCCGTTCATACTCTGATTCTTCCTTTTCTCCTTAAAGAATGACACAGAATACTCTCACTTCTCACCACCTCATAATACCTACTCAAGAATAGACTTCTTTCTTATATCCTCCTCTCTCATTCAGGACCTGGCAAACAATGTTATTCACCCAATCTCTCTTACAGATCATGCGGCCACCTCCCTACACCTACTTATCTCTGCCCCCCGCAAAGAATTTTCTTCTTGGAGACTAAACAATGCTTTACTCTTAGACTCAGAAATAGCTGACAAAATTCAATCTTTCACTGCTGAATTCTTCGAACTTAACTCCAAAGATCCAGAAATTTGCCCATCCATTGTCTGGGAGGCTTATAAAGTCTCCCTTAGGGGTGAACTTATCAACCTCGCCTCTTGGAAAAAGAAACAATCCATGAAAAAAGAGAAAGACTTAGAATCTTCTATCAAAGAGTTAGAACTACAACATATGTCTACCCACTTACATGATCCATCTATTTTTCAACGTATACAAAATCTTAAATACGAATTTAACACTTTAGTTTCCAGTACTGCTAGACGGGATATTTTTATCTCAACCTCTGGACATTATATGGGAGACAACCTTATGGGACGCCCTTTGGCTAGATATCTTAAAACTAAATCCAAACGCCTACATATCACAGCCATTCAAAACCCATTGGGGCAGATGGTTAAAACCCGGTCTCTGATCTCTTCTCAATTTGAAAACTTCTATACTACTTTATATAAATCTGATTTTTCTGCTTCAGAATCGGGGATAGACTCTTTTCTTGCTTCTTTGGTTCATCCGACCTTATCGGACTCTGTGAAATTGAAACTGGACTCTCCCATTACTGTATCTGAAATAGAAGCCGCAATATCAGCTATGCCTACCGGCAAAGCCCCAGGTCCTGACGGGTTTACCAATGAATTTTTTAAGCAGTTTCGTAATCTTCTGGCTCCTCATCTTCTTTCTTACTACGAATTCCTCCACTCTGATCCAGACAAACAATTCAACTTCACTGAGGCCACTATAGTAGTCATTCCCAAACCTGACAGAGACCCTACCTTGGTTAAAAACTTTCGCCCCATTTCTCTTCTTAATTTAGATTACAAGATCATGGCAAAACTTCTTGCACTGAGACTCAACAAAGTGATCCCCTCTCTTATTCACAAAGATCAAACGGGGTTTATTAAACAAAGGTTCATAGGAGACAATATACGCCTCTTTCATCATATTAATGCCCATGCTAAAACACTCTCAGATCCCGTAATCGGTTTGGCCATAGATGCCGAAAAGGCCTTTGACCGAGTTGAATGGCCTTTTCTATTCCAAATTTTAAAGTGGTACAACTTTGGCCCGTTCTATACAGATTGGATTAAAACTTTATATCATCAACCCACAGCTCGCATTTTAATTAATAATTCTCTCTCCAACAAATTCTCCCTACATAGAGGCACTCGCCAGGGCTGCCCTCTGTCGCCGCTGCTATTTAATTTAGCGTTGGAACCTCTCCTCTCTGCTATCCGACAATGCCCAACAATAACAGGAATTGAAACCACTTATTGTCACATCAAATTAGCAGCATACGCTGATGATGTCCTTCTCTTTATCCGAGATCCTGTTGCTTCCCTTCCCTCACTCGTTAATATTGTCTCTCATTACTCCAAGCTTTCTGGATACTCAGTTAACTGGGAAAAATCAGAAATTTTCCCTCTTAATGATCTCATTTACCCCTCAGATCTCGCCCAATTTCCCTTCACGTGGTCACACGGAGCTGTAAAATACTTGGGAGTGTTAATACATAAAGATCCGATTCAAACTCAAGATCTAAACATATCTAAAATTAAAAGTTTAGTTCTTAACACCCTGTCTCGTTGGTCTCCACTCTTCCTTTCATGGTGGGGCAGAATAGCTTCTATCAAAATGACCCTCACTCCTCAGATAAACTATACCCTCTCAATGCTTCCCTCCTTATGCAAGAAGAAATTTTTTCATTGGTTGAATAAGAAAATATCTGACTTTGTGTGGAATAACAAAAAACCTCGTATTGCTCTCGACAAGCTGAAAGCCTCTAAAATTAATGGGGGTTTGAATGTACCAGATTTTTATTTTTATTATATCGCATCATTGGCCAAATATGGAGCCTATTGGATTATTAACCCTAATACCCAAGACTCACCAACCTGGTTTGACCTGGAACGGTTTTTATGTGCACCATTACATGTTTCATGCTTGTTGACGGTGCCAGTGCCCAAACTTTTGAGAAAATACTCCTTATTGAGTGCAACGCAGCATGCCCTTCATATACTAGACGTAATCGCAGAGATTTCAATTAAAGACAGTCCACTCTTGTCCATTTGGAATAACCCCAAAATCCAAATCAATAGTAAATCTCTTTCATGGAAAAGGTGGCAGCGGGCTGGTTTGTGGTCTCTCCATCAGATAACCACTCTCACTTCGTTTGTTCCCTTTGTCACAATTTGCTCTACTTACTCATTGTCTCCTTCTGCTTACTCACAGTGGCTTTCTCTTACTAAGACGTTATCTTCTATGTCTATACGCTTTGATTATATGACATCCATTCACACTTTGTATCACTGGTCCACATTGGCTACATCAAAAGGTAAAGCGATATCTCTCTTTTATAGTATTCTAAGAGATCACTCTTTCACATTTTCCTCTCATTCCATGAAACATTGGGAATCTATGCTGACAACCTCACTTACTGATGTTGACTGGGAACTCTTCTGGTCATCGACAAACCGACCTCTTTTATCATCCAGAGTCTCACAATCAATGTTCTTCATTATGTGGAATGCGGTATGGACACCCTTTCGGATGTGGAAAGCTAACCTAAAACAAGACTCTATATGTTGGAATTGTATGAAAGAAGCTGGGACTCTTGATCACATGCTTTTCCACTGTGCTAAAGTTCGTTCCTTTTGGACATGCATTTGGGACACCATAAAGTCTATTACCAATTGTTCAGAAGAAATTTCCTTTGACATTATAATTCTCCGATCTCAACACCCTTGTTTTACACAGTCTAACTGTCCTCCTAAACTCATTGATGCAATGTTTGTGACTGCCCTTATGCACATCTTGAAAAATTGGAAGTCCTCTTCATTACTAAACTATACCTTTTGGTGGAATTCTTTGAGCATGTATCATAAATTTGAATCATATGCTTATGAAAAGAAAAATATAATTCGACTTTCCAAAAGTTTGACACAATGTAAATCACCCTGGAAATTCCTGGACTCATATGTTCAATCTATTTCATAGACACTCCTCTCTTCTTCTTCTTCTTTTTCTTTACCTTCATCTTTTTCCTCATTTTATTCTTTTTCTTTCTTCTTTCAATTTCTCTTTCCTCTTATCTTTTCTTTTATTATCTTTTCATGAACAGTCCTAGTACTTTAGATCTTTTAAAACGATTCAATTCTACATTGCACAATATAACTGAATACTTGTTATACTAAATGTTTTGTTTTATTTTTTGATACCCTGTACTTGAACTGTTTCTTATATTTTTTCAAAAAACTCAATAAAAAATATTGAACGAAGAATGACACAGAGATGGTTTCCCATGGTTAACCATGGGGATGGGGACAGAGACAAATTCTATCCTCGTGTCATTCAGCTGTAACTTCTGCCATCTCCATTTTTACTTGAAGGAGAACTGAAATTAAATAAACATCTTTTGGAAAGAGACATATCTAGCACGACTGCCAAGAAATTCAAAAGTGCTCACAGCCAGTGTATACATTATTAAAATGAAATTAACAACAGAATCGGAATATTACATTTTAATTTCATGAAGACTAATTAAAATAAGCCATGAAAGAGCCCTTCATGTTAAAAAAAAAAAAAAAAAGGCTCAGCAAGAAAATACCACACTTTTCGCTTCTGAGCATTATATAACATTTGAGGCAAACCAGTGTCACAAGCCACTAAAGAGGCACTCAGGACCGATTCTGCTGACATCGAGATAACCCACTTTCCAGCTAGTACTCGATAGCCTAGTACTCCATGGAGCTCATTTAGCTATTTAACATAGTTTTAGAAGAAGCTATATGTACGAAGGATCCATTATTAGAATTTAGCCCTACACAGCATTATTGTTGTTGGCATTGCCATAAGAATATAAGAAAAGCCATGCTGACTCAGACCAAATCCATCAATGAAGATCTCTGTGTCACAAGTACCTGGCAACAGGACCATCTCGAGCTGGAAATCTACCCTATGCAATGTGCCCCCTTGTGCTCCTATCCTGTCTACTGCATTGCATTCAAGCAGGGGATGCAATGGATGGAGTGCATTTTTGGTAACCTAACCTCCCATGTGCCCTGTGATACTGTAATCCCTGCACATAGCTCGCTACAGCTCTGCCTGGCAATTTCACGATGTAGATTTAATTCTCACAGTCTAACTAGTGCCATCTTGGCACTGAGATTCCATTTTAGAATACTAAGTTGGCAGTGGTGTGCCCATGTTTAAACATGCTCTGAAGTTAGGCATTTATATTGGTACACCTAGCTGATCTTCTTAATTGGCAAAATTGGCATTGGCAGGGGAGTGTGTGGGACAGTGGTTAGAGCTACAGCCCCAGCACCCTGGGGTTGTGGGTTCAAATCCCACACTACTCTTTGTGACCCTGGGCAAGTCACTTAATTCCCCATTGCCCCAGGTACATTAGATAGAGTGTGAGCCCGCCGGGACAGATAGGGAAAAATGCTTGACTACCTGAATAATTTGTAATCCACATAGAATTGTAGGATATGCGGAATATAAATAATTAAATTAATTTTAAAGAGAAAAAAACAATTTAAAAATGATTAAAAAAAATTAATTAGCTGATAGGTATCTAACACAGTAGATGCCTACACTGAGGTGCCTACAACCAAATAGGTGTGGTTAAGGGCAGATCTGGGGCAGATTTTGAGCGTGGTTTAACTTAGGTGCACTCATTTAGGGCAAGAAAACCCTGGTTCAAATGGCAATGCACTTAAGCTTTCAGAGAGATAGTCTAAAACCGGTGCCTAAACTTAGACACCAGTGGGCACCAGTATCGGCTCCGGTATGCCTACCAGTGCCTAAGACCATTTCAACGCCTTTAAGGCGTGATTCTATAAATCCCACTTAACAGATGATTAACTATTGTGCTCAACAGCATCTAGCAGCTACAGTAGGTGCCATTTATAGAATCAGGGCCATAATTTATATTATCCTATAGACTACATATGTATTGGGTTACCAGATGTCCAGATTTCCCCGGACAGCTTTTCAAAACCTGGAACTTCGTCCGGGTTTTGAAAAGCTTCCAACAAATCACCATCGGGCAGTAGATACCCTGCTGCCCAACGAGAGCATGCAGCTGGGGTGGGGCTAGGGCGGGATTAGGGGCAGGACTGGGGTGTAATGGGCAGGGATGGGTGTAACTGAGCAGACCTGGGGGGGGGGTCTAGGGGGTAACACTGCACATGTAGCTAGGGGCCTTGCCCTAGCAGGTTTGTGCTCTGTCCACATATATGCCCCCTTGCAGTTAGGAGCTATGGCACTTAGGTTCAATCCTGTATCCTCAAGTATCAAGAAAACTAAATGCTATTAATAGTAACAGGTTATCAATTTCATGTTTTAGTTCTTTCAGGTCTCCAGAATGAATACCATCCAGTCCTGGTGATTTGTTGCTCTTGTCAATTTGATCTATTACATCTTCTAGACTTACACTGAAGCACTTTAGTTGCCCTGAAACATTAAAATCAAAGGAGGATTACAGTGTAGGTATGACTTAGATGTACACCTTATTAAATCCCAAGGCAAAGAAATAATTTATTTTTTTCTCCTATTACCTTATCCTCCTTGAGTACTCTTTTTACCCCTTGGCTGTCCAGCAGACCAAATAACTCCCTCATCAACTCTTTGCTTTGGATATACAGTAGAACCTTGGTTTACGAGCATAATTTGTTCCAGAAGCATGCTCGTAAACCAAATTGCTCGTATATCAAAGCAAGTTTCCCCATAGGAAGTAAGGGAAACTGCTTTGATTTGTTCCACCTCCTCCCCCCCCCCCACGAGGCTACCAGTGTTGCTCCATTCTCCCCCCCTTGAGGAATCCGACGCTGTTCCAAACCTCTCCCCGCGAACCGGCATCTCCCCCCCGCTCGCGTTGCCCCCCCCTCCACCGCGATCCTACTTTCCCCCCTCCCGAGCAGTAAATGACACCCTTTACCCGACTTGGCACCAGTGCTGGTGCCCGAAGATCCTCCCTCTTCTGGCGCGGCTGGGCGGTGCGTCGGAGATCCTCCTTCTTCTGGTCTGGGCTGGGCTGGGACTGGCTTTGAGCATTTGCACATGCTCAAAGCCTTCTGGTCTCGCTCTCTCTGAGATTGAGAGCGCGACCAGAAGACTTTGAGCATGTGCAAATGCTCAAAGCCAGTCCAGCCCAGCCCAGACCAGAAGAAGGAGGATCTCCAACGCACCGCCCAGCCCAGGCCGCGCCAGAAGAGGAAGGATCTTCGGGCACCGGCACTGGTGACAAGTCGGGTAAAGGGTGTCATTGACTTCTCGGGGGGGAGGGGAAGTAGGATCGCGGTGGAGGGGGGCAACGCGAGCGGGGTGGGATGCCGGATCGCTGGGGGGGATGCCGGATCACGGGGGGGGGGGGCACTCGTACTGCGAGGCAAGCTCGGTTTACGAGGCACCAAGTTTGCAAATGTTTTGCTCGTCTTGCAAAACACTCGCAAACTGGTGCACTCGTAAACTGAGGTACCACTGTACTTAATTTTTTTTTTAAAATATCTTTATTGAATTTTCAAACTACAATTGTGCAACAAGTAATTCATATACATAAAATATTACAAGAAAAGCACAATAACATTTTTTAGTAATAGTTCGTACTTCTGTATCAAGCTTCTTTTCAAATTCTCTGTTGGCCTGCTTATTTTTTCATATTTAATTTGTCTCTGTAACAAGATGACATCTGTATATACTAAATAAAGTCCTGTTTCACATTTCTGCTGCATCTTTTCTTGAATATGTTGCTTCAAACTGTAATACAAATTTGGCTCATATCTGTAACGATGTAAAAGTATTAACATTTGTGTCATCTGGGGTAATGTATAAATTGAGCTGGTAATCAGCCAATTCACTTCTGAATTAGCAAATGTCAATTTCACAGAAATAAATCCCTATAACAAAATAAAACAAAGAAAGAATCAAGGCGCATTTTTCTGTGTAAGATTCAAGTATACAAATGAAACATTTTAGCACTAGGTGTGGGTGAAATCCCATGGACAGCTAAGATCAGCATGATTGTAACAGGAATGACTGAGTGGATGTATTTGAATAGTTAGAGTTATCTTCATATATATGGACAGACAGATGGTCAAACCTTCTATTGCATAGAACAAAATATGCCTCATAGTTATCATAATTTGCCACCAATTGGCAATGTTGACAGAGAAACAAAAGATTATGCAAGCACATGGACAGTGACCTACCTCCTGGGTCTTAAAGCCAATTCCTCCAGAGCAGAGCTGAGGGCAGTGGCAGTGCAGTGGAAGAATTCAGTTTCTAATGGTGCACACCTTTCAGAATCATGTTCAGTAATTCAAGTTCTTTATTGCTTAATATAGCTCTTATCGAGGAACGGCTGGATAAATTACGGCTATACTCACTCGAGGAACGCAGAGAGAGGGGAGACATGATCGAGACGTTCAAATACCTCACGGGCCGTATCGAGGTAGAAGAAGATATCTTCTTTTTCAAAGGTCCGACGGCGACAAGAGGACATACATGGAAAATCAGGGGCGGGAAATTGCACGGCGACACCAGGAAATACTTTTTCACCGAAAGAGTGGTTGATCGCTGGAATAGACTTCCACTTCAGGTGATTGAGGCGAGCAGCGTGCCTGATTTTAAGAAGAAATGGGATCGTCACGTGGGATCTCTGCACAGAGATAAATAGGGGAGGGTCATTGGGGTGGGCAGACTAGATGGGCCACGGCCCTTATCTGCCGTCTTTTTCTATGTTTCTATGTTTATCAAAAAATAACATCTAAGTAATTTCTCAATCAATGCTATAAGACAATAAAATAAAGTCAGAAGAAAGGTATATGTGGAGGGCCATTTTTTAAAAGGACGTCTAAGTCTGACATTGACGTTTCCCGCTAAATGTCCAAAGTCGGAAGCATAGAAACATCCATTGTCAAAAGCCGATGTACAAAAATATGTATATATATATTTAAAATCGCCTAGTTGGATGTCTTGGCTGACAGGTTATCCAATCTTTAGGATGCCTAACTTTATACTTCATTTTCAACCACAAAAAAGTCCAAGTTGAAAATGTCCAAATCTATACCATCTGGACATGGGAGTAGCCATCACTGTGATGGACTGGCAACACAGAGATGCCAACAGAGCAGAACAGAGGACAACATAACCCCCTTATAATTTTTGCTCAGCCTTCCAAAACTCCCCCAAAACCTGCTAGACCCATCTGTCTACCATCTCAATAGTCCTTATGGCTACAGGTAGCACCTATAAGAATATAAGAAGATAAGAAAAGCCTTACTGGGTCAGACTAATGATCCTTCTAGCCCAGTAGCCTGTCTTCATAGTGGCCAATCCAGATCACTATCACCTGGAAACCCCCCAAATAGTAGCAACATTCCATACTGCCAATCCAGGGCAAGCAGTGGTTTTCCCCATGTCTGTCTCAATAACAGACTATGGACATTTTCTCCAGGAAATTATCCAAACCTTTCTTAAAACCAGCTACGTTAACTGCTCTTACCACAACCTCTGGCAAAATGTGCCAGAGCTTAACTATTATTCTCTGAGTGAAAAAATATTTACTCCTATTGGTTTTAAAAGTATTTCCCTGTAACTTCATCGAGTGTCCCCCTAGTCTTTGTAATTTTTGATGGAGTAAAAAATTGATCCACTTGTACCCATTCTATAACACTCAGGATTTTGTATACTTAATCATATATCCCCTTGGCTGTTTCTTATGCCTAACTAGATGTCTAGAAAATTGACTTTGAAAATCGGAACAAGGGATTGAGGGGTACAGATAAGAGCAGTGGAAAGTTTAGAGATAAGTGTTGAGGTAGGCATAAAATTAGTCAAGGACTGCAGATCAGGCAATATACCTGATGGGCCACCGCGTGAGCGGACCGCCGGGCTAGATGGACCTCTGGTCTGCCCCGGCGGAGGCGACTACTTATGTACTTATGTACTTATGTCCTGGCGATTAGGACATCCAAGTGTCGACTTATAATGGGTTTTGTCCATTTTTATTTTTTGATTATGAGCCCTATAACATACTTATTGAATGTATATAGAAAAAATAAAAATAAGACAGATTTGGCTTCCACTGAATAACCAGATCTGGTGCCTGTATTTGCCTGCAAAACCCAAAATATTTTTCAAATAAATACATTTTCACATCTAGTTTAAATTTTTTAGTGGATGATTCCAAACATAAATACATTTGTAAAGAATTGTATTATGATGGACCAATTACATTAAAAATAGTGGTATGAATTGAAATGAATTCTGTTAGTCAAAAAGAAGGGATTACCAGGAGCTTTTGTTGACAAGAATGTAAATTTATTGATGGTATATATGGTATTAATAATTCTGACTGAAAAGAGTGGTAAACCTGATGATTGTATTTTATGTGCCAGCATTTGGATCTTGTAAGGAATTTGTGCAGAAATTGCTAACTAGGGGAGTAATATGGACTCTTTGCTCCAGAGATTAATTTTACAGCAGTTCTCTATACCAGGGGTGGGCAACTCCGGTCCTTGAGGGCCGGAATCCAGTCAGGTTTTCAGGATTTCCCCAATGAATATGCATTGACAGCAGTACATGCAAATAGATCTCATGCATATTCATTGGGGAAATCCTGAAAACCCGACTGGATTCCGGCCATCGAGGACCGGAGTTGCCCACCCCTGCTCTATACTAATGAAAGTCTCCTTAAGCCCAGCTGTCAAACATGTTGGAATAAAGAATTACAGTAATAATTGGGGTCCACTTACTAAGCTGCAGTATAAAACGGCTGTAGTGTACCTTTATAAAGGTTTTTCCTATAAGCTAAGACCACTTTTACTGCAGCATTATAATGGATGATTTTGTATTTCTCCTTTTGATGACCATGCACTAATGTTACCGTTAGCATAGGCTATTAAAAAATATTAGCAGGTGCAGGGGCTAGAGCAAGATGGCTGCTTAAGGTGCTTCCTAGATGCCATTTGAACTTTTTTTCTTTAACTATCGATGGTAAAAAGGAAATCAAAGACCTAGGTTTCCCCCCATTGAAGCGACTTCTATTACCTCTGTTTCTGGGCCAATGGACAACTATGTGTAGTGGACTTCGGGCACCCAGAGACTGGAGCAAATCTCAGCTGGGGGATGCTTGGAGGCAGAAGCCAGCTTGTCCCTCCTCAAGGATGTCACCTTGTCTCAGGAGGACTGGAGTCTACTGGTGCACCCTCAGTCTAAGGAGGTAGCTATGGAGGCCCTCCTAGAACAAGATGTTTCCCCAGTACACCAAGACTGCGAAGGAGGAGTGGAATCTGCGGTTGAGGTGGAATTGGGAGAGTCATCAAGAACACTGGTTGAAAGCTTGCAACAATATTCCAGCTTGGAGTCAAAGAAGTTATTTACCCCTGTATTAGATTCAGGTACTCAGATTTGCTTAAAGGGTTCTAGAATGGATGCAAAGGTCCGTTGCAAAGGCCTAAGGCCTTTAATTTAGAAACATTATGGAAAGCGATTTCAGCTATGCAATTATCTTTGGCAAGTCAGATACAAATTCTCTCCTCTCAATGTACAATGGTTCTTTCAGAAAATTTGGTAATTAAAAATGAGTATCAAATATGGAATCTAAAATTGTGGATTATGGAACTAAATTGAATACTTTGGAGGCTCAAGCTTTAACCTGGATAAAAGATAGTGGTAATTTACACTTTAAAGTGGAAAATTTGGAGAATGCAGTTAGAAGATATAATCTCAGGTTAATCAATTTTCCTTGGGTACCTTCAGTATCTGCTCAAGATATGTTTTAAAGATATTTAACTGAGATATTGACAGTTCCAGAAGCTTCTTATCCTCCTCTTTCTAAGATTTATTACCTTCCTGGAAAGAAGAATCAAAGTTCCATTCATCAGGCTTTACCTACAGATAGTTTGGACTTAAGAAATCTTATAGAGGGATCAGATGTAGAGACATCAGCTTCAGCAACTCTTTTGGTTCAGTTTGCTATTGATTCAGATAGAGAATGGTTGCTCAAATTGTTTTTTAAGTATAGAGATATTTTGTTTATGACATTTAGGGCTCCTTTTACAAAGGTGCGCTAGCGTTTTTAACGCACACACTGGATTAGCGCGCACTATAGCGTGAACTAGCCGAAAATCTACCACCTGCTCAAAAGGAGGCGGTAGCAGCTAGTGCGTGCGGCATTGTAGCGTGCGCTATTCCGCGCGTTAAGGCCCTAGCGCAGATTTGTAAAAGGAGCCCTTAAAATAAGAATGTATCCCGATGTGTCAAGGTCAACCCAGAATAGAAGGAAACAATTTATTTTATTAAGACCTCGGGTCTTGCAGTTAGGCACTACGTTTGTTCTAAGATACCCATATAAATGTGTTATTACTTATCAAGCATATGATATGTGTTTTTTTGTACCTCAACACTTATCTAGCTTTATTTCTGGCATAAATCAAGTCACAACTAGTACTCTCTAAGCTGTTTGCTATTTCTGTTGAAGGTTAAGATTGCTAGATCTCTCTCAAGCGCCATCTTTTTTCCTTGTAACATTTCCTTGTATCGTATTATTTCTGCCATTTTCTGATAGCCTTTTCCCTCTTCATTGTGGTTTGATTATTACAATGTAGGCAAGATTGATATTTCCCTTTTTTTTCTCTGAGAAGAGAGCATTATGTTCTTTATCTCAGATTTTTTTTCTTCTCTGTACATTGTTAAAATTGCCTTTTGACTGATATTGTAATATATATTTAAAAATTGCAATTAAAAAAAAATATTAGCATGTGAGCACTTACTGCAGGTGGTAAGGGCCCAGATGCTAATTCTATGCTAATCATTTAGCTAACTAATTAGCATAGAAATGCTCATTTTCTGCCCCCAGACATACCACCTTCGCAATAAAATTAAAAATATTTTTTAGTATGCTGTTTGGGCCATATTATTTAAACAGCGCCTAAAATATTAGGAATTTATCAGGAAAGGAATGGAAAACAAAAATGAAAAATGTTTTAATGCCTTTGTGTGTAATCACACCTTGAATACTGTGTGCAATTCTGGCCACCGCATCTGAAAATATAGCAGAATTAGAAAAGGTACAGAGAAGGGCAATGAAAATGATAAAGGGGAGGGGATGACTTCCCTATGAGAAAAGGCTAAAGTGGCTAGGGCTCTTCAGCTTTGAGAAGGGATATCTCATGAGAGATATAATTGAGGTGTATAAAATACTGAGTGGAGTGCAGTGCATAGTGAGGGTGAGAGGTGCCCAGAGCGGTGTTGCCCCTCCCCTGCCCTCTTCCTTGTCTTCCGCTTCTTCCTCACCCCACTGCCATGCACACGTGCCCACCTCTTCCCTACCCTGTACCTTTTTTAACTTCCCTGGCGCAAGCAGCTTTGCCAACTCACTACTCACATCGGCGTCAGCTCTCCCTCTGTCATGACTTCCTAAGCACAGGACCCAGAAGTGACATCAGAGGGAGAGCTGACGCCGATGTGGGGGTGAGTTGGTAATGCTGCTCGTACTGGAGAAATTAAGAGGTACAGGGTAGGGAAGGGGTGTGTGCGGAAAAAGGGTACAGGGAAGGAGTGGAGAGAAGGAGGGGTGCTGGTGCCCTTACTAAGACAGTGCCTGGGGCAGACCGCTTCCCCCTTACTATGCCACTGGTGGAGTGGAGTGGATAGATTCGAATCACTTGTTTACTCTTTCCAAAAATAGTAGGATTAGGGGACATGCAGTGAAGCTACTATATAGTAAATTAAAAACAAACTAGAGATAATATTTCTTCACTCAACATATGATTAAACTTTGGAATTTTTTACCAGAGAATGTGGTGAAAGCAGTTAGCTTAGCAGGGTTTTTAAAAAAAAAGCTTTTGATAATTTCCTCAAAGAAAAATCCATAAGCCATTGTTAAGATGGACATGGAAAAATCCACTGTTTATTTCTAGGAACAACAGCATAAAATCTTTTCTACACTTTTAGTATATTGCCAGGTACTTGTGACCTGGATTAGTGACTGTTGAAAACAGGATGCTGGGCTTGATGGATCTTCGATCTGTCTCAGTATGGCAACTCTTATTCTTAAGTTCTTACCCAAGTACTATTGTATAAATACATGTTTTGCACAATGTATATTTGTAAGGCTGCATACATATGGGGAGAATGTCCACTTACATATAAGTATAACTTACAAAATACTGGGTTACACATGTTTCTGCTACATGTAAGCAAGTTTCAAGTTTATTTATTATTTGATTAATCGCCTATTCCAAATACTAAGCGATGTACACATGGTAAAATAAATTTCTAAAATATACATAAAATAGACCATATCATTAACAAGGGTATAAATCACAAAAACAAACTAATTAAAACAGAACAAGCATACAATAGGACAGGTGGGGTAGAAATACAATCTTAGATAGGAAAGAATCAACAATTAAAGGTAAAACAAAATAGGAGTAGGAGGACAAATAAATAATTAAAGATAAGAATAGACAAAAGAGCAAATAGCGAAAGAGCAAATTAACATTTCAATTAGGTAATGAACGCATCTTTAAAAAGAAAGCTCTTAAGTTGGCTCTTAAATTTTTCCAGATTCTTCTCCTCTCTTAAATATAGCGGGAGTGAATTCCATGTCTGAGGCGCAGTAACAGTAAAAATAAATTGCCTTCGAGTGTTGATAATTTTGAGAGTAGGAATGACCAACAAAAGTTGGTCATTTGATCTTAAATATTTGGGAGAATTATATGGTATTAATGCTTTATAAATAAAAGCAGGGGTTTTATATAATAACGATTTAAATGTAAGTAAAGATAATTTGTATAAAATACGATGTGATACTGGAAGCCAATGTGCATTTTGAAGTAATGGAGTTACATGGTCGAACTTCTTAGCTCCCATAATTAATTTGATAGAGGCATTCTGAATTATCTGCAATCTTCTAATTTCTTTTTGAGCCATTCCCTTGAATAATGAATTGCAGTAATCAATTTTTGAAATAATCATTGAATGAATTAATATATTCAATGATTTAGGACATAGAAATTTTGAAATGGCCCGTATTTGACGTAGTCTGTAGAAAGTAGCTTTAACCACATAACTAACGTGGTCATGGTAGGTTAGGTTTTCATCTAAAATCACACCTAAAATTCGAATCTTATTTATCTGTTTAAGAGTAACCCCTTGGATGGAAATAGGAACAGCGAGTTTATGATTGTCTTTTCAAGGGAAGACAAAAGGATATAGGCTGGTATGTCAAATGTTTATACCCGTGGAGCTCTCAGATACCTACACCGTCAAATCATAAACGATTGTTCAAACGGCTCATGTAGGTATAAGTATCAATCATTGAGCTCCACTCCAATGATTGATACTTATACCTACATGAGCCGTTTGAACAATCGTTTATGATTTGACGGTGTAGGTATCTGAGAGCTCCACGGGTATAAACATTTGACATACCAGCCTATATCCTTTTGTCTGCATCCAGATTTATGAGGCTGGGAGCCATTATATCTTGATTGAGTGTTTCCAAGGGAAGAGCAAGGTATTAGTTTTATTAATATTTAAGGATAATCTATTGTTATCAAGCCATAAATGAATCTGGTTTAATTTCTCATTGATAGCTGAAATTTCAGACAAACTATTAGGGTCAAGAGGGGATCACTGCTAGGGGTAAGCAACCTTGAAAGAGACCTGGGGGTGATGGTGGACACAACATTGAAAGCATCAACTCAGTGTGCAAAGGCCTCAAAGAAAGCGAACAGAATGTTGGGTATCATCAAAAAGGGTATCACAACCAGGACGAAGGAAGTCATCATGCCGCTGTATCGTGCAATGGTGCGCCCACATCTGGAGTACTGTGTCCAGTACTGGTCGCCGTACCTCAAGAAGGACATGGCAGTACTCGAGGGGGTCCAGAGGAGAGCAACTAAAATGATAAAAGGTATGGAAAACTTTTCGTATGCTGACAGGTTGAAGATGCTGGGGCACTTCTCCCTGGAAAAGCGGAGACTTAGAGGAGACATGATAGAAACCTTCAAAATCCTGAGGGGCATAGAGAAAGTGGACAGGGACAGATTTTTCAGACTATGGGAAACCACTAACACAAGGGGTCACTCGGAGAAATTGAGAGGGGACAGGTTTAGAACAAATGCTAGGAGGTTCTTTTTTACCCAGAGGGTGGTGGACACATAGAACGCGCTTCCGGAGGTTGTGATAGCCCAGAGCACATTGCAGGGTTTCAAGGAAGGTTTAGACAAGTTCCTAAAAGATAAGGGGATTGAGGGTTACAGACAAAAAGAAGAGGTAGGTTACAGAAATGGACAGGAACCACATTACAGGTCATAGACCTGACGGGCCGCCGCGGGAGTGGACCGCTGGGCGCGATGGACCAATGGTCTGCCCCAGTGGTGGCAACTTCTTATGTTCTTATGTTCTAAGAGGATGTAAAAGTTGTATATCATCTGCATAGGCAAATACGGAGAAGCCAATGGATTGGCAAAGAGTCATAAGAGGAGCAAAAAATATATTAAACAGAAGTGGGGACAGGATAGAACCTTGTGGAATACCATATGTGGCTGAGAAACTAGCAGAAATAGAATCATTAAAGGAAACTATAGAAGAGCGGTTGTCCAAATATGATCTAAACCAAAGTAGGACTTGCTCAGTAATGCCTATGGATTGTAGTCTATTCAATAAGAGATTGTGATCAATCGTATCAAAAGCTGCCGAGAGGTCAATCGAGATCAAAAGAACAGAAGAATGATGATCCAAATGATAGAGTATAGATGATGTCATGCCTATCAAAGAATGTTCAGTAGAGTGGTGTTGCCGGAAACCCGTTTGATTTGGGTGTAGAATATTTGTTTGTTCTATAAAGTTTGATATTTGGTTGAATACTATTTTCTCTGTTATTTTTGCCAAAAATTGGATATTTGAAATTGGCCTATAGTTTGATTTCTCTTCGATACTTATTTTGTGGTCTTTGACAATAGGGTAAATAATGGAGGTTTTCCAATCCCTAGGCATAATGCTGTGCTGTAAGCTTTCATTGATCAGAAAAAGTATTGAGGGTCCAAAAATATCAAAGTACCGTTTAAGAATAAAAGGGGGGATTGACTCAGTTTGCATACCCTTTGCGTTAATTGTTTTGATCAGAGATTCAAGTTCTTCAATGGAAGGAAGATGAAATTGCGCGCATTTTGCAGATAGTAAAGAAGAAGATTCTACGGCATCTTGTTCAATCATTATCATTCCATTTTTACTAAACTTTTCCCTAATGTTTTTAACTTTATCCATAAAATAAGTTGCAAGTTCTTGTGCTGTTGGTAGATGGCTGGAAGATTGATCTAGTTTTTGGAAGAGGGAGTCACTGATTTTAGAATTTTGTATAGAGAAGAAACGTTTCTGGCTTTTAAAATTTGGTCAGAATAATATTTCTTTTTGGCTTGATTTATTTTTTCCTTGTAAATATTTATGGCTGGCATAAGTACAGGCACCTAGATTACAGGCACACTGATACTAGGATATGCTTGAGTTCTATAGTAGAATCTAGGCAACTTGATTATGTTACAGGATAAGCTCCTATATAGGATAAGCTCCTGTTACAGGATAAGCTAACGGCACCTACATGGGGGCACCCAGTATTAGAATTACCCCCTTATTGAAAATCAGTGCTTAGATCCTAATGTTTTCCCCCAAGATAAATCCATCCCTCTTGACACCCATTTTTTAGGGCCCTATAGTTAGGGTTAGAGAAAAATCTTTAGCATCAATTTAATAATTCAGCCCTCATAAATGCTTATAACAGACAATTTAGGAGTATTAACGCTCAAAGTTAGGAGCATAAACCCTTTGAATATCAACCTATACATTTTTCTAGTAAAAATGATGTTAGTTATACCATATCTGGTTGCTTATTTATTTAATTGATTTAAAGTTGGATTGAATTTGATATACCACTTGAACATAAGTATTAAGTGGTTTATAATACTAATACATAGGCATTGAGCTATTCTCTCTGTCTTGAACGGGCTCACAATCTAATTAAAGCATATAAGAGAAGACAGAGATATATAATTAAGAGAGAAGGGAAAAAAAGTACCCCAGTGAAAATATAGAACATTTGAAACAAAACAAACTCCCCCCCCCCCCCCGAAGATCCAAGAAAATGAAGTATTATAGTTCCACTAGTTTTTTAGCCCGTTACATTAACGGGTGCTAGAATAGATGTGTAGACTTAGGCATTTCTTTCTTTCTTTATCTTTCTTTCTTTCTCCCTGCCCCCTGCATGTCTGTCTTTCTTTATGTCTCTCTCCCTGGCCCCCTGTATGTCTGTCTTTCTTTCTATCTTTCCCCCCTGTCCAGCAGCACCCCTTCCCTGCTCCCCCTGTCTAGCAATACCCTTCTCCCTTCCTTTTACCTCCCCCCTGTCCAACAGCACCCTTTCTCTGCTCCCCTGTCCAGCAGTAGCCCTTTTCCCTTCCTTTTCCCTCCCCCCCATTCCAGCAGCACCCCTTCCCTGCTCTTATCTGATAAGTCTCCCGTGTTTTCTGAAGCAGCTCTGCCAGGACCCACTGTAGGCTCCTTATTCAGCAGGCTCCTTTTTCAGCTGGGGAAACCGCTGCATGCATCGCAAACTGCCACCGCTGCTGGGGAAACCGCCGCATGCATCGCAAATCGCCACAGGCTCCTTCTATTGTTCATGCGGTGGCATGGCCCCACGGATCACGGAACACGGAGATTGAAGTGCGTATGTGCGCTAAGGGTTTTATTATAGCGGATTAAAAGGAAAAAATAACAATATAAATTTATAAATATCAATGTCATGAAAATGAGAACGATTAAAAATTAAATTAAAGTAAACTCTAGACAGTTTATAGTTCCAAGCTTCATTTTGGACTAAAAACAGAACAAACGCCTCAATTTTATTATTCAAGAAATTGTAGGGTTATCCGAATTTCCCTGGACATGTCCTCTGGCACTCTGTCTGGGTTTTGAAAAGAAATTGCATTGGGAGGGGGCATCTGCGCATGCGCAGATGCAATGTGGTGGCGGGGTGGGGATGGGTAGAACTGGGCAGGCCTGGGGGGTGGATCTAGAGGTCCAGATTTTACTGATGTAAAATCTTGTAACCCTAAGAAAGTGACATCCATAACATTGGAATACTGTCATTGAAGCATTATGGACAGGACTATGGTGGTAGTGCAATTGTTGATATTCTGCTGCTGCTGCTGCTGCTGCTGCTTTGGTTGAGAAAGACCTGAAGCTATCTATTTATAATCAGTTACTGGCAGCTGTTATGCTCTTATGCCAGAGCTATATCATGCAACAACATGGAAGGCATAGAACAGTGATTCTAAACCTCATTCTTATAACCCCACAGTCCAGGGGTCGGCAATCTGCGGGTTGTGAGCCATATGTGGTTCTTCTTGCATGTGACTGCGGCTCTCCAGGCCCCAACTCTTTAATCTCCCTCCAAACTCCCCCATCCCCCCTCCCCTGGGCCTACTGATGTACCTGGTGGTCTAGTGAGGGTCTTTGTGGCAGGAGCACGACCCTCTCGTTCCTGCCTCTTGCAGTTGCTCGCAGAATTTCCTGTAGTACCACAAGCTGCCGCAAGAGGTTACAAGCAGTCATTTTAGAAGGCAGCCATGAGGAAGCAGGAGCAAGCGGGCCACACTCTTGCCACAAAGACCCCTGCTGGACCACCAAGTACCTCGGTAGGCTCGGGGGAAGGGAATCATAGGACTGGGAGGGAGATGAAAGGGTCAGGGCCTGGAGAGGGGAGAGAACCTTGGCTATGGGTTAGTGGAAGAGGCAGGGGATGGAGAGTGGGTGGGATGAGAGGTGCAGAGTCCTGTGAGGGGGATGGAGTTGAGAGAAGCTACACCTTGCAGTTCTTTGTAAATCTTGGGTCAAACATTTTGGATAAATTGGCTCTTTGTTGTAAGAAAGTTGCTGACCCTTGCCATATTCTATCATTTTATAGACATTCTCAGTTATTATTCATGAGATGAATCTGTTGTGCATATTTTAGATTTCCAGTGAATACCATGCATCTCATGATTCTTCTTTCTGCATATCGTGCAATCTTGATGGGTTGCGGAGGCACAGGGACAGGTTTGGGGTATGCCTGGAAGCTTAACAAGAAAAGATACAAGCAGAAGACATATTCTATAACCCAACAAAGTTCTCTCAGTTAATTGTTCATCATTTCTATTGGGAAAAGCAGAGATAGAAGTAGTATAGGAAGCTGGTGCTGGAAATTAATCAGAGAAATGGAATATCTGCCAGAAGAGCAGAGACAAGATTACTAGATGTTAATTGAAAATGTTTGTTAAGTAATTGCTTAATTTTGCTATGGTCACATCTTCCATTGTGATCTGCAGCAACCACAAAGATGCAGTTTGGATCATGTAAAAGGCAATGATTTAACACAGTTACAGATTAGTAAAGGGGCACGTACTATAAATGCAGCTATAATGATCGGGGCAACCTTCCAGTGTGACTCTCGGTCCATGCAAAACATAAGAGAATCAAATCAAGTCCCCACAGGGGGATAATTCTGTCATGCCAATGCTGAGCATTAATGCCTGGATTCTCTAAAAGTCACTGAAAGTTAAGCACCATCAGGCACCTAGATTGTACCTATTGGCGTTTAACTTAAGTTGTTTTACTTGGTTTTGAGTGGTGCCATGAAAAACCAATTAAAAACGGATTTATAAAAAATGAGGCACTGCTAGGCACCCTCTGGGACTGGCACATTACATTACATTGGTGTCTTCTATCCCGCCAATACCTTTCAGTTCTAGGCGGTTTACAACAAGAATTGGCCTGGGCATTCTCATGGAGATTATAAGGTTAATAGATGTAGTATGCGTCGAGATCTGGGTCGATCAGGTTTAGTTAGATCATTTGACAAATTTCTTGAGTAGAATAGTTTTAAGTACTTTCCTGAATGTTTTGAGTTGGGCATCGTGGGCAGCAGATTGGAGAGGTGGCGGTCTAGTCTCACTACTCTGGTGGCTAATAGTCCGCCATATATTGTTTTGCTTTGTATGCCTTTGATTAGGGGGTGGATAAAGTGTGCTTGAGTTCTCCTTGGTCTGGATGTGTTTGACCTGATTAGGCGATTGCTCAGACAGCTTGGTCCGTTTCCATTTAGGGCTTTGAATAGGGTGCAGTAGAATTTATAGTGTGATTCTCGGAAAGCAGTAATAATGTGGTCATATTTTTTCAGCTAGTAAATCAGTCTAAGAGCTGTATTTTGGACTGTTTGTAATTGTTTCAGCATGTTGGTAGGGCATGACAGATACAGTAGTCCAGGAGTCCTAGGATTAGCGATTGTACTAAGAGTTTGAATCGTTTGTTGTCGGAGTATTTTCAGATTTGCCTTAAGTTGCGCATGGCTTTATGGTGCCTTAAGTTGCACACTGGGTTCATGGTGCCTAGTGGCGCCTAGTGATGTCAAAGCCTAGAAGTGGTTGTGTTTAAGGGTGGCACTGGACTTCAGAATCACTAGGCACTACTGACAGAATTTAGCGTTATTAAAAACAAATGCTAATCCAAAATATGCTGAGACCAGTAAAATGGTCTTCTGCGGTGCGGGGGTCAAATTATGGACTCACTTGTCAGTCAATTACGTAAATGTTATGACAAAGGTAATTTCAGAAAACTATTAAAAGCGCAGTTATTTGTTAATGCATGTTTTTAGGAACTAATCTTTGCGACTGTTCTTCTATCATTAAAGCATATGCTCTAATACTTAATTTTAATCAGACTGTACGTATAGGTCGTAATCTCCTTTACCTCTTTTCCACGTTTTCCATGTTTAGCCATGCTTTCAAGATTAATTTCTATTACCCTCCAGTTGTTTTTCCCCTAAACGTATCTCTATTTTCTTTAAAGATTGTAGTTCACCCTCCTTTCCTTTTGTACTGGTAATTATTTGTACGTATACACTGTATGTTTACTTGTATAAAGTTGTTTTATTGTTTGTTTCCTAATTTTAAATTGTCATACGCATTGAAGTATTTGACATTGCGTGTACAACAAATTTTTAATAAACTTGAAACTTGAAAGGCACTTTATGTGATTTTCTGATGATTATATGCTAATGTTTGTTTTTATTTGTCTTACTGAATTATGTATGTAACGATATGTAAACCGTTTAGGTTCAAACGGTATATACAGTTTTAAAATAAATAAATAAACGTAGGCTTGTAAAACCTGGCCTATATTTCCAGAGCCTAGGATCCTTTCCAGTTGCCAGTATCCTCGATTCTGGAAGCGGTGCCTGTCCATGATTGATGCGTAGCAGGCACCGCTTACAGAATCAGCCCCTAAGTGCCAACTTTATAAAGGCATCTGCTAAGTGCTGTTCTATAACGAGTGCAAGCCTGGTGTAAGTCCTGGTGCCCAAGTTATGCCCGGAGACCCATTATTCTATAAAAGCAACAAAGAGAAGGTCAAAATACACTCCACAAATGTCCAATAAAAAAAAGCACAAAGGGCCTCAATGAACTGGAAACTAAACTAGTTTCCAGTTTATTGAGGCCATTTGTGGTTTTTGTTGTTGCCGTTGAACCCATTATTCTATAACATTGCATGCAACTTTTTGGAATATCCTGGACCTGCTCATGCCCCTTCTATGGCCATGCTCTCAGATTTAAGCACCCGATGTTATAGCGCAGCACGCAGCCAGATGTGTGCGCAAAAACAAATTGGTTCCAATTAACAATAGTTGATTGTTAGCATCCAAATTATTGCTTATTTAACAGCCAATCATGCACCTTGGAAGCATGTCCAACTTTGGGTGCCCAAATCTGGATGCCATATATAGAATCCCAGGGGATGATATAATATTCTATAAGCAGTGGCGTACCAAGCTAGAGGGGGGGAGGAGGGAGGCGGTCCATCCCAGGTGCAGCCCATAAGGCCGGGTGCTCCCAGGGCCAGCATCATCAGGGAACTTCTTCCGGCGGTGTTCACGATTCTCTGCTCTGCCGGTCCTGCCTTTTCGGAAGCAGGAAGTAGGCGGGACAAGCAGGATCAGCAGAGCGGAAGACCCAACGCTGTCAAGAGTAGTGAGTTGTGAAACATTGCCCGCAATAAAAGGCAAGTTTTCAGGAGGGGGTGACAGAGAAAGAGAGAGATCATGAGAGTGGGGAGTTCAGATGAGGGGAACCCAAGAGAAAAGAAGGGAGGGGGTAGAGAAGATAGATGCAGGCCATTGCATGGGGGTGAGAATGTAAGAGCTTAGTGCAAGTGAGCCTCCTATTACTGCTGGTGAGGGGGGTGGGGAAGGTCTGCAGAGGGAGAGGTGAGAAGAAGGAGCAGAGGCGCTGGTAAGGAAGAGAGGCACAGGTGCCAGCTGAAGCATGTCCATGCGAGAGGCATGTCCTGTAAGTACCGGTAGTCAGCCAGCGCCAGCGCCTTTCCTCCTCTCTGGCATCTCGGGGCAGGGACACACTAGTGTCCTGTAGTACACTTTCTGCGATACACTGGCATAAAGTTTCAGAAAGAGTGCATCCTTTCTCCAAATAGTGCTCCTCTTTCAAAAGTATGTGCAGTCAACAACTTTGCTTCTGAACTGAAAAATAATTGACCAATAAAACAACTGAAACAAGCATGACATGAAACAAACATTTCCTCACTGTCCACCTCTAATGATAACCGTTATCATGCTTTGATAGCATAAAGCCAATTAATTTGCTGCAATGGTATCTGCCACTTACTGTTGCAATTATGCCCAGCTGATCTATAAAAGAAGCTTAATGCCACGTGACTTTCTGACAGATTTATAACTTTTCTCAGCGTTTGCAATACAGACTGGAATCCTGATGGTTTCAAATATAGAAACAATGGCTAATTGAACAGATGTAATATTATTTTCTTTTAATAATGATGTATGCAAATGAAGCAGAAAAGGAATGATTAGAGTTTGATGTTTTTCAGTTGCTGAAAACAATGATATTCAAGCTGGCTGAATAAACTAGTGGTGACTTTGACAGCAATTTGCAGGTGGGTGCAAATGCTCTATGGGGGAACAGAGGCAGAAGGAGCCAGAGGCTTCTTGGAAAAAAAGCTCATAGTTTGCATTGCAAAACGAGAAATTTTTCTACAGAAATAAGTCATGTTGACTAACTTTCAAGCTGCTGCATTTGTGTTGCCAATAACAAGAATATTTTCCCAACTAAGAACCTCAAGGTAGAAAGAGTGCCTGCATTATTACAAACCACTAAACATAAATGTTTTGGTAGTCTTTGTTCTAAGAAAGGTTTTGGTTAGTGTCTCTCAAACTGTGTGCCATGGCACAGTGGTGTGCCCTGAAGAGATTCCGGGTGTGGCACGAGAGATTCCAGAATTTTACTATATTTTTTAAAATTCTCATCATAAGTATACACTAGAATAGTGCACGTCGCATACGCAAGAGTCTGTTGATCAAATCGTGCACTCAGCACTGTTGCTCATACCCTTCATGGTCTAACGTGGCACAATGATGACACTCAGGCGCTTGTCAACTCAAGTGGAATTTATTTGGCCGCAGCCATAACAGCACAATTACATCAAACTGTTATCAACTGAACATCATAATCAAGCATAAACGGTGATGAACTGTACACAGTAACCGCACTTCAGAAAATGGCATAACACACAATGTACATCACCAGGCAACATATAAGGAACTGATGGTCAGGCGCACAGCATCTGGCTCTCTATCCCGCACAATGTGGGGCGCCGTACAAGCTTCCCCATCTCACCGGACCCTTCCCGTTCAAGGAGGTGTCCCCTCGTCAGCTGTACGTTGTTGTGAAGATCATGGCCTGGCCCCCTGCCGTCCAAGCAAGGCGACGTGCCCCATGTCTTAACCACTGTAAAGATGTCAGCCTTCTACCCATATGCTGTGCTTACCTGCCACTACCCGTGATAGCGAAACCTCGCTTATCGCGGGTTCCCCCCAAGTGTCATGGCTGCGGCCCCGCACACGTTAACATATGCCATATATCCAGACCGATGTCGGAGCAGTGTACCCCGCCAGTACAGACGCGGACCTTGTGTTTTATTATTATATATACATCCACCTATTGAGTTTCTTGCGAGTTAGTTATCTCCACGGCTGTGCGAGATCTCACACCTTTTATACTTACCGGGGTATAATAGTTATCTCCACGGCTGTGCGAGATCTCACACCTTTCATACTTACCGGGGTATAATAGTTATCTCCACGGCTGTGCGAGATCTCACACCTTTCATACTTACGGGGTATAATAGTTATCTCCACGGCTGTGCGAGATCTCACACCTTTCATACTTACCGGGTATAATATAGGACCACAATAAGGTAGTGTGGGGAAGCCTGCTGTCTGAGGATATTATTGGTCTGTGGGGAAGCCTGCAGGCTGAGGATAACATTCGTCTACATTTTACTTGTTGAGTCCCCACAGAATCAATGTACTGAGGAACTTCCGCTGTTAAAACCATACCCAAGGTACCTATACCCTGCAACTGTGACCCTAAGTATCCCGTCACCACCCTAATCTCAGCATGTGAGACCAGTAAATGCTTTCGCAAACGATCATTCATGTAAACCCTAATTATCTCTTGAGGTGCTGTAAGCCGTAAGTTAAACCTCGTAATGTAAAACGTAAGTATGAAGGTCCTTGAGGTACTGTGCGCCCAAATGTGAGGCAACATCCCTCCCTCAACCTGATGTAAACCGAATAGTAACATCCATAAACCGAATGTATATCCAACATCCATCCCTCCACCTGATGTAGAACGAATAGTAACATCCATAAACCGAATGTATCCATGATTTTCGATTTGTAATTTTGCTACCAATCTAGGGAAAACACTGTTGAGGAAATGTCACCTGATAGGGAAGGTTCTTCGGCTAAACTATAAGGTAAACGATGTAAACCCCACAATAATGTAAGGTAGTGCCACTCTTGAGGTTATGTAACCTGATATAAACCATCCACGATGTAAACCGCGCATTGTAAAATCCATCACCCAAATGTAGACCCCTGACCCGAATGTAGACCCTGATTTACAAACAGCAATAAACTCTATGTGAGCCCTATGTAGCGCCCGATCATCCGCCCCATAACCCTTCATAACCTTCATAAAACTGAGCGTTCGTCGGGGACTCCTTACGTTATTTCCTTCTGAGTAGGGGACTCCTTACGTTCTTCTCTCCCAGATGCCTGTGAGTGATGTAAGCTGGTCCTACGGCTAAGGTCTCCGGTAATCAGCGAGGTGATAAGGGATGATAGTAAGGCCATGTAGCTGATGACGAGAGTTGAGTGAGGCAAGAAAAACAGTTAATATAGGAGGTACACACACTGTTGTCAGTAGCATCACCCCGTATAAGGGCGCGGTATGGTCAAGGAGACCTCAAGGAAGGCAAATGAGGGCTCAAGGCCTACGTCTTACTTCCCGTTCTGCAGGTAATAAGGTCGTAAGCACAGTGGTATTGAGTGAGGCACAAAAACAATTAATACATGCATGAGGTACGCATGAAGTGAGGGCAACACAACCCTTGCCTGTAGCCCCCGTATAAGGGGCCACCATGGTCATGGAGAAAATCAAGGAAGCCAAATATAAGTAGGAATTCGTAGATGCATGGAGGAAGAAATTGATACAATGGAGACCAAGAGTCTTATTTGAAGAGGGATTGATACTACCTGGAAATGGTCCCCTCGATTGTAGGATTCAGGGAGGATGAAAGTTTTTAGTGGTGAACTGACCATGTTAAGGATGGTACCTAGATGCGTACTCCTGGTGTACGAACGATCCGCTGTTAGGCCCAGTTAAGGATGGTACCTAGATGCGTAATCCTGGTGTACTTAAGATGAGGAGCTGCTCCTGGCGCCCAACTCATGGGCGCCCCTACTCGGAACAGATCCGCTGTTAGGCCCAGGAAGAGGACATAGTAAATCGTTGGGTAACATATTAATGTATTAATGATGAAGCAATTATGAGCTAACATTTATGATGTGGAAAAGGCTGGGATATGAAAGCAGATCTCATTGTGTGTCTCCCATAACCTCACATAGAAGAAGTTGGTGGCTAAGGAAAGGGGTCTATCTTTGTGACTCAACCAGCATGAGTTGAATCTCTCGGTCTCAGGATAGATAATGGGGGAGTCTAGATGGTCCTGACGGGTCTCCCTCGCCATCCGGTTTAATGAGATACAGGGGACATCTTTTATTACTTCACTATAAACTAGGTGGACTTGATGAGGCTTCTTACAGGGGAGCAGTATCGCCGAGGGACTTGGGGCTGAAAGGCCGAAGGGAAGTAGATGAAGCTGTCCGTGAAGACGTCACTCTCGAGCGGGCACTCCCCATAATTGAAAGGGGACCGGAGGGCAGGAAGTTCTCCTTGACCCAGAGAGCGGTAGAAAACCGGAACAATACTCCGGGATCTATCATAAGGGAAAAACACCCTCCATGTATTCAGGAGAAATCCAGACAAGTTCCGCTGAACCGGAGCCTATACAGGCAGAGCCGACCAGAAGGCCGCCGCCCAAGTGGACTGCTGGGCACGCTGGACCGCCGGTCCGACCCCGCAGCCACAAATCCTATGTTCTTAACCTCGGTGCTAAATTAATAAAGAAAAGATACCTATGTGAGAGAACAATCAAGGCAGTTGTGTGAGGAAACAAGGGTAACATGAGTCCAGAAAATTTTTTTTTTTTTTTTTGATTGTTTTGGACACTTAAGAAGAGACTATCCCATAATACCAACTGTCCAAATTGCTATGTTAATAGATTTAAAGGTCCTCCGCAGTCAAATCCCCCGGATAAGAATTATAGTATCATTCTAACATGATGATTGGACAGATGGCTAGGCTAGAGATAACCCCGAAAGCAGTGAATTTAAAGACTATGTACTTTTAACAGGCTGTGGCTTTCCCCATGTCTTTCTCAAAATCAGACTATGGACCTATCCCTGGAAACCTGTCCAAACATTTTCCAAACCAGCTCCAGAGCCCAACTCTTATTATCTGAAAATATTTCCTCCTATAAGTTTTAAAAGTATTTACCTGTAATTTCATCCCTCAGTCTGTAATTTTGAAAATTCGATCCGCTTCTACTCCACTCAGGGTTTTGTAGACTTCAATCACATCTCCCCCAAGCAAACAGATCTGAAAGCAACAATGGGCTTAATTCCAAAATGTAAAATTATAATCTTTTATCTTGGAGAACTGAATTTTGGAGTTCATCCTGGGGACTAGAAATAAAACTAAAAAGTTAACGCATGTAAAGAATATAACAGGTTATATTAACAGGTACCGTATTTTCACGCAAATAACACGCACCCGTATAAAACGCGCACACGTGTATAGCGCGCAGAAATCACGATGATAAGCACAAAAACTTTGGTATAACGCGCTCACGATTATACCGCGCATGCTGCCCGACTCTCCGTTCACCCCCCTGACTTCCGTGCACTGCCCCGCCTCTCCGTGCGCTGTCCCGACTCTCCGTTCACCCCCCCTGACTTCCGTGCACTGCCCCGCCTCTCCGTGCGCTGTCCCGACTCTCCGTTCACCCCCCCTGACTTCCGTGCACTGCCCCGCCTCTCCGTGCGCTGTCCCGACTCTCCGTTCACCCCCCCCTGACTTCCATGCACTGCCCTGACTTTCCGTGCGCTGTCCCGACTCTCCGTTCACCCCCCCTGACTTCCGTGCACTGCCCTGACTTTCCGTGCGCTGTCCCGACTCTCCGTTCACCCCCCTGACTTCCGTGCACTGCCCCGCCTCTCCGTGCGCTGTCCCGACTCTCCGTTCACCCCCCCCCGACGTCCGATTCATCCCCCCCCCGGCAGGACCATTCGCACCCCCACCCCGAAGGACCGCCGACTCCCCGACAATATCGGGCCAGGAGGGAGCCCAAACCCTCCTGGCCACGGCGACCCCCTACCCCCCACCCCGCACTACATTACGGGCAGGAGGGATCCCAGGCCCTCCTGCCCTCGACGCAAACCCCTCTCCCCCCCAACGACCGCCCCCCCCAAGAACCTCCGACCGCTCCCCCAGCCGACCCGCGACCCCCCCCTGGCGACCCCCACGACCCCCCCACCCCCCTTCCCCGTACCTTTGGTAGTTGGGCCAGAAGGGAGCCCAAACCCTCCTGGCCACGGCGACCCCCTAACCCCACCCCGCACTACATTACGGGCAGGAGGGATCCCAGGCCCTCCTGCCCTCGATGCAAACCCCCCTCCCCCCCAACGACCGCCCCCCCCAAGAACCTCCGACCGCTCCCCCAGCCGACCCGCGACCCCCCTGGCGACCCCCACGACCCCCCCACCCCCCTTCCCCGTACCTTTGGAAGTTGGCCGGACAGACGGGAGCCAAACCCGCCTGTCCGGCAGGCAGCCAACGAAGGAATGAGGCCGGATTGGCCCATCCGTCCTAAAGCTCCGCCTACTGGTGGGGCCTAAGGCGCGTGGGCCAATCAGAATAGGCCCTGGAGCCTTAGGTCCCACCTGGGGGCGCGGCCTGAGGCACATGGGCCCAACCCGACCATGTGCCTCAGGCCGCGCCCCCAGGTGGGACCTAAGGCTCCAGGGCCTATTCTGATTGGCCCACGCGCCTTAGGCCCCACCAGTAGGCGGAGCTTTAGGACGGATGGGCCAATCCGGCCTCATTCCTTCGTTGGCTGCCTGCCGGACAGGCGGGTTTGGCTCCCGTCTGTCCGGCCAACTTCCAAAGGTACGGGGAAGGGGGGTGGGGGGGTCGTGGGGGTCGGCCAGGGGGGTCGCGGGTCGGCTGGGGGGGCGGTCGGAGGTTCTTGGGGGGGGACGGTCGTTGGGGGGGAGGGGGGTTTGCGTCGAGGGCAGGAGGGCCTGGGATCCCTCCTGCCCGTAATGTAGTGCGGGGTGGGGTTAGGGGGTCGCCGTGGCCAGGAGGGTTTGGGCTCCCTTCTGGCCCGATATTGTCGGGAAGTCGGCGGTCCTTCGGGGTGGGGGTGCGAGTGGTCCTGCCGGGGGGGGGGGATGTATCGGACGTCGGGGAGTCGGCCGGGCAAGAGGGCTTGGGCTCCCTCTTGCTCCGATCGTGGATGCGGGTGCGGGTGGGAGCGCGTGCGAGTGGTCGTTCGGGGTGGGGGTGCGAGTGGTCCTGCTGGGGGGGTGAATCGGGCGTCGGGCGGGGTGGGAACTATGTTTGAAAACTTTCGTATACCGCGCTCACGCATATAACGCGCGAGGGGTATGCGCGGTAGGTAAAAACGCGTATAACGCGCGCGTTATATGCGTGAAAATACGGTAACTCTTTGTTGCAATGTACAAACATCATATACTCTGTATATCATGTTAATAATTTTATAGATGTAAATTACTGTCCATATTTATATCTGTGAGTGGAACAGGGCATGCCAGGACAGTAGTTATAGAAAATCAGTGAGAGCTGCGTTCAGGCCCCAGGAACTAACAACAAATCAGTGCAGAGACTAGATTTGGTAATCACAGCCCTTCACACAGCTTTCCCAAAGAGAAGCACTGAATACGTGAACTAATTCCATCTCCTCTGAGCCGGGCATACCCTCAGTCCTTCTATCGCCAGAGCTGAGTTACCAGAAACGTAGAGCACCAGAACCTTCCAGAATTTACAGCTGCTTTCCGCGAAACGAATAAAGAGAACTATAGAGCAACTGCTTTTCTGTCTAAAGGAAAAAGCCACAGGAATGCTGACATAGCTTGACTTGAATGGGAGAATGTCACTTTAAAGACAGACCACAGACAGAACAAGTTTTGCAGCAGTCGCGAAACACGTCAGAACCCAGAGTTTTTCAAAAGCGATTTCATTGACATCGGATAACTTGAATGTTCACTGAAATATTTGTGAATGGACAAATACTACGCTAAATAAGTGCAATGATTGAGAGTCCAGACACAGATTTTTAAGAGCTTGGGCGTGTCCCATAGTTTGGTCTGCGATTTAAAACTCTGAGCATTGTTTAAAAGGAGCAATTGAGTCCTGGTGTGATATTGTGAAAGCATTATCTATTGTGCCAGGTGTGTGTAATTACTATTGATAGTTTGGATCTGGCCGATTTACCTAAACTTCCATTAGTTTTGTGGGCATTTCCTAAAACTGACATATTATAATCAATAAATTGAGAAAAATGTTTTTTCAACCTCTGATATCTAAGCATTGCTTTTATTCTTTCCAAGGTCTCCTGTCTTCTTGACCCTTCTTTTCTCTACCTACTATGCATCTTTTTTTTTTTTTTTTTTTTTTGTCCTTGTCCATCCTGTTCAGTATCTCTCCTGTGCTCCTGTCCTTAATCTCACCCAACATTCAGCAGCTTCTCTCTCACTATCCCTATCTTCCCTCCATAATCAACATCTGATATCCTTCTCAGCAATAGAATTAACCTTATTTTATATTATATTTGAAAGCACTTTAATTCCAACACTTATTATTATTACCCGATGAGGAAATCAAACTGAACGCCAAAATGCGCTACGGCGCCGCCCACCTCCCGCCAGCTAACCCCGACGTGGGAAACGCACACCGGGCCACCCCACCGCCACCGCCCGAGGTGAAGAACCCGCTCCACCGCGGCCGCCGGATCCCTCCCCTAGCCAGACCGGCAGCGCCGAGAAGCCGGCACCGGATGGAAGCCGGGCCTGGGCCGCCAAGGGCACCCGGTCTGGATGGCCTCTCGCGCTCGCATGGGAGCACCGCGTGCGCCACGTGGCCGATGGTGACCTGCCACCCCGCTTCCGGTCGGCTAATGCTCACCTTTTGTACGGCCAAGCTCTGCAGGGGCACAGGAGCGCTGCAGCGCTTCTTTGCCAGCGCCTCTGCAGGCCGGGGAAAATGGGGCAGTCTAGGGTGCAGCAGCAAGGCTGTCCCCAGGACTTCAGCATCGGGACTGGGCCAGCCACTGCTGTCTGACGTGGGGCGCACTTGTAGGCAGCAACAGGATAGCCGCTCCAGCCGCCGGAGGAACCCAAAGCCGTTCGTCTCGGCGGGCTCTGGCAGGCCGCGGCTCAACAAGGGAGAGTCGGGGTGGGTGAGACGCGACCCGCGCGACCCAGCAGGAGTGAGCGCACGCAGAGCGAGCCGGCGAAACACATGGGGAGACAAACCCAAGTCGCGTCGATCTCTCCGGACCGCCGTCGGGAAAAGGGGCGACCTCCCTTCCGCTTCCCCCTCATCTCTTAACCCTCCCCTCCCCCCTCCCTCGCTGATTGGTGTTTCCTATCCTCCTCCCCCCCCCCCCCCTCCTATCTATTCGCTCCGGCTTCCGGCCGATTTGGCCTAGCTCCTCCCTATACGGGATCGGAGCTTGTTCTATCTCTGGAAATATAAGTGCTCTGTGCAGTGGTAGAAGTTTGGGTAAAAGAATTTAGTTGAAGGTTGATAAGAACATGATCTGACCAAGGGAGGGAGTAAGTTTGGAATTCTTGAAAGATATGGCTGATTGCTATTGGGCTAAGTATCATAAGAACATAAGAAGTTGCCTCCGCCGGGTCAGACCAAAGGTCCATCGTGCACAGCAGTCCGCACCCGTGGCGGCCCATCAGGTCCATGACCTGTAAGGTGGTCCTTGTCTAAGCCCTTTAATCCCTCTCATTTTTTCCTATCGATACTCTTTTTATAACCTGCCTCTACCTCTATCTGTATCCCTCAATCTCCCTATCTATCTATACCCTTTCTATAGCCTATCTCTACCTCTATCTGTATCCTATCTGTACCCTTTCTATAGCCATCATGTCAGTGGTATGTCCGGCAGAATGAATAGAAAATGAGAGTAGTAGAGTTAGGGAGAGATCTGAAATTAAAGTTGGGAGCTCTGATGTGTTGGGGTGATTAGGCAGATTGAAATGTATCAAGGGTCCCCCATGGCCGCTATTGTCATCCGACTCTAAGCACTTCAGGAGTCGGAAGACAATAGCGGCCGTGGGGGACCCTTGATAAAGCACACCAGTGCGAAACATGTCGAGTCATTCCCTCCCGGGTCACGCTTTATAAGATAAGTGAAATTTAAAAGATAAGTTAGCAAAAGCCTATTTATGCCTATTTAAAGGTTATTAAATGATATTTATGGAGTTTATTATTAAATTATTTGAATTACCGGTAAATTAAAATTAAAACACAAATGCAGGGGCTAGTGATGAAGAGCCACATAATTCTTCCCGCTTGAAATTCTTGTTAGGTGGTGGAGTGGTGGGTCTGAGGCCTGTATGCTAAATAAGGTCAAATGACGATTGGCATCTAGCACTGCATTGGTATTGATATGTAGGTGCTGGATATATTTTGGCTTTAACATCTAAGATTTTGAGAATTTAGTTAGGGTCACTAGATTCTGCAATTAAGGCTTTTAGCGGCACCTAACTTAGACATGTTTAGAGAATCTGGCCCTCTGGGCTCACACACTAACCGGTCTCCCCACCCCCTTTTTATAAAACTGTAGCATGTTTTGTTTATTTTTTTTGCACCGGCCACGGCGGGAACAGTTCTGATGCTCATACGAATTCTATGAGCGTCCGAGCTCTTACCATCATGGCCGGTGCTAAAAAACGCGTTACAGTTTTGTAAAAGGGAGGTGTTAGTGCAAAGCACAGAACACACCTACTCTCCATCCCCAGATACCCCCGCTAATACTATAAAATAAATTCTATTTTTTAGTGCGTGGGACGTGCTTGCTGATCCCCCAAACTACCAAAGGATGCCTGAGCCTGCCTTGCAGTAGCACTTTTTAACCTATAGTAAGCATGCAGCTTAGGAAAGGAACCTTCAAATATTTTGAGATATAAAAGTACTGTATCTGATCTAAAGTTATTAAACAGTTGGGACAAACATAATGTGAACAATTAAAAATTTCATAATAATAATAACAACGTATATACTGCAGTACCATGAAGTTCTGTGCAGTTTACAAAAGATTAAAAATACAATTGAATAAGAGATAGAAATAAAATGATTAGAATAAAATGATACGAATCTAAATAGATTACTAAGCTTACAATTATCCAATTTGATTCATTTATTTCATAAACCACTCAAAGAGATAAAAATATCAGGCAGTTCCTATTGCAGAATTAAATACCAAAAATAACTATAATAAAATATAATATTAACAGAAAATTCACCAAGTTCAATACAAATAATCATTATAAAATGCATAATACACAAAACATTAGGTTTTTTTTCCTCCCTAAACAAAGGGCTCCTTTTACGAAGTTGCAATAACGGTTTAAAGCGCGTAATAGCGTGTGCTAAACCGCCAGCCGCACTAGCCGCTACCGCCTCCTCTTGAGCAGGCAGTAGTTTTTCGGCTAGTGCGGGGGTAGTGCATGATTAAATGTCGCGTGCGTTAAAGCCGTTACCGCGGCTTCATAAAAGGAGCCCTAAGGATGTATAATTCAGATTTTCCCTTAGGACTGTACTGAATTCATCATCAGATTTCCATTCCCCCCTCCCCCCAAGACATAGATCTATAGAGAGATTCAGAGAAAGAGAGAGAAATAGAGAGAGAAGATCACCCAATCGTCCATATATTTTTTTAAACACTAGGGTGGAGGTTAAATATATTACATATTACTCACCACGATCATTATGGTTAGCAGTGCTAAATATATGTAGATTAATAGTTTTAAAATTTTGATAAACCACCCTTCAATAATATATCAGAGTGGGATACAACATTGAAATATCAAATAAGGAATACAGTTCCATCTTAATTACAGCTTAGTCATATCCCCCTTTTCACGAAGTCATACTAGCAGCTGCCATTTGGCAAAAGCCCCAAAGCCCTTTAAATCCCTATGGGCTTCAGGGCAGTTACCGCAGCAGCCTGCGCCATTAGACTTTGTAAAAGAGGGGGATAGTTAAATATGTAGTGATTACTGGCCGCATAAACTCTATGGCTAATGGTGACATTCAGCTGATATTCCTATAACTATCTGCATAACTAAAGCCTTGTTGCTATCTGCAATACAACGAAGGCCCCTGGGGATCTGTGGCAGCTCTATCATCAGTGGCGAAGTAAGGAGAAAGCTGTTTTCATGGATTGTTTGAAGATTTTGCACAGCAGTTTTTAACATTTTCTTATTTAGGACATGAATTAACACTTCAAGGGATTTAATTAATTTATTGATCACGTGGGCTATGCCGGCAGCGATTCATCTTTAAACTGACAGCACTTCGCTTACTACCTGAAGACACTCTTGTAACAGTGAGACGAGCTAAGTACCAAGTCTTCAATAAGTTTTGATCTGCAGTTATTGAATATTGATATGGGACAATTTAGCAATAATATTGGCAGGCAGGCAGGACGTGCTATGATGCTTAAATAACATCCACACAATGCACTGCTGCCGGTGCTGGATGGGTGGTATTGACTGTGCACATCATATTTGAAAATATTTTTTTTAATTTTTTTCCATTATACAATATTTTGTTTTGTTTTGCATGTTCAATATTGAATGTTTAGTTTTTTGAATTCCAATAATATTTATAGTTAGGTATTGGGAATTCGGTATTTAATTTGAGTATTCTCCTAAACAGATTTTATATTGTAGTAAGGAGGGGCCAGGGGGGAGATCCACCCCAGGTACCATGTTGGTGGGGGTGCTGGCACCCCTCTTCCCACTCCTCCCCTCGTCACGTATGCACCCCCTTCCCTTCCCCATACCTCTATTTGTTCACCATCATGAGCAACAACTTCAGCATGCTCCTCGTGATTGCATCGTCTCTCCCGCTGATGTCACTTTCAGGTGCCACTCACAGGAAGTGATGTCAGAAGGAGAGCCAACGCAGTCGCGAGGAGCACGTTGAAGTTCTTGTTGCTTATGGTAGTGAACAACTAGAAGTATGGGGGAAGGGAAGGGAGCGCATGTGTGGCAAGGGAACCGGGGAAGGAGTGGGGGGGCTGGGACAAGGGTGGGGGAAGGGTGCCACTGCCCCGGGCACCTCTCACACTTGCTACACCACTGCCCATCATCCTCATCATCGTGTAGGGAGCTCAGTATAGAAAAAAAATAAAAAGTAAAAAAACTGCTCCAGCCTCTGTGGCCCTAGGTGGCAATGCACACATCAAACTCATATTACTTCACATTGACTCACTTGGCACAGGCATTCAATTCTTCACTTTTTCACTTATTCCTCAGTCCACACGCAACAGTGATTCTGTTTCATAGAAACATGACGGCAGATAAAGGCCAAATGGCCCATCTAGTCTGCCCATCTGCAGTAACCATTATCTCTTTATCTCTCTCTCAGAGATTCCACGTGCCTATCCCACTCTTTCTTGAATTCAGACACAGTCTCTGTCTCCACTACTTCTTCCGGGAGACTGTTCCAAGCATTTACCACCCTTTCTGTAAAAATGTATTTCCTGTGATTACTCTGGAGCCTACCACCTGTTAACTTCATCCTAAGCCCTCTCATTCCAGAGGTTCCTTTCAATTGAAAGAGACCAGACTCATAGAAACATGATGGCAGATAAAGGCCAAATGGCCCATCTAGTCTGCCCATCTGCAGTAACCATTATCTCTTTCTCTCTCCGAGAGATCCCACCTGCCTATCCCAGACCCTCTTGAATTCAGACTAAGTCTCTGTCTCCATGCATCTACCACCCTTTCTGTAATAAAGTATTTCCTCAGATTACTCTGGAGCCTATCATCTCTTAATATCATCCTCTGCATTCTTGTTGAAGAGTTTCCTTTCAAATGAGAGAGACTCGACTCATTCTATATCCTCTTATATTTATGCTGATAATGTTTTGCTTCTCTAGTACCTGATCCTGATGTTCTTAACTCCCCTCCAGAACTGTTCAGATTCTGGTGCCCACTGGCTGTCTTCTAATAGACTTGTCCTAAATGCAGATAAAACCATTTCTTGTTGGAGTACTAGAGATCGATCAAAACTAGACTTACTGATTAATTTCATGGGTTCTTCTATACCCTCCGTTGACTCTTTTTGCTACCCTGGAGTCTTTCTCAGTTCCAGGCTCTTGTTCATTCTGCAGATTTCCTTTCTATCAAGTTCTGTTCTTTACGCTTTGTCAATTATGTTCCATTAAGTGCTTTACTCATGCTTTACTCATGATTTGTTTCATGTTCTTTTAATGGCTCTACTAATAACTAATTTTGATTATTGTAATATTATCTACTCTGTCCTGCCAAATTATTCTCTAAAGAAATTATAATCTTTACGAAAACAGTGCTATTTACCTACTCTGCCATGCTATAAGATCAGATCGTGTCACATCTGTGCTCAAACATCATCATTGGATACTAATGCCTTACTGCCTGGAACGCACCTGAGCAGGAAGCTCCATGGAGCACTGCCGTGCCCACTGAATATGGTCCCCATCCGCCTACGGAAGCCTAGAAGAGAGGAGGACCCCAGGAGGGGGCAGGAAAGAGACAAGAGTAGACTCTGCACTGTATGCTTGGGAGAAGGGGCAGGAAGGAGGCAGGGAGGACCACGTAGTTTTTCATATGGGTCTCCCTCCTTCTCTGGCATACCTTATGATACCTTATATTCCCTTAGGCTCTGCTTCTTCACTGAATTGCTATCGGATGGTGATCTCAGGTCCAAGACATGCCCAGCATGAATTGACAAGACACAGTGCTTTCTTTTTCACCGTGTCTGCTCTTTGCGATTCCCTTCCCTTAGAAATCTGTAGGGAACTCTTCCTGCCCCGTTTCAAATCAATTATAAAACTCGTTTTTTTAAACAAGTTTTCTGTTTGCCATTGTGATAGAACCTGTGTAAGCGATTACAGCTTTGTACGCTTGTCCCTCCTTCATCTCTCCTAATGTTACCTTTCTTCCCCTCTTGGTGAACTCCTTTGGATGAGTGCCTGACCTATCCTATTTGGATATCGTAGTTCTTTTTTTTCCGTTCTCTCTTTTTTTTTTTTATTCATTTTCAAATTTACAATAAGTGTAACAATATATTCAAACAAATTAACAATAAATATAACACTTAATAATCATCAATGGTACAAATAATATGCTCTTATCTCCCACCCTTCCCACCCTTTCTTTTTTTTTTTTTTAATTCTTTATTTATTGGATTATTCATTACAATACCTTAGTAACAAACATTCAAGAATGAACACAAAAATTGCAAGTGTAAATTCCATTCAAGGAACAACAAAAATATATGAGGAAACTAATCAACCATATCCTAGTCCACATTATTACTGGTAGCCAGTATTTTAAATTAAAACATCAAATCTTTATATGTACTATCTAGGAACAGGCAAATGGCTTTTATATATATTATACATCATCCTCCAAAAGTAAACTCAATATTAAAAATTAAACTTTCAACAAAGGTTTATCTTTAATAAAATCTTCCACCTGGGCTGGATCAAAAAACACATATTTATCACTTCCATATGAAATCAAGCATTTACACGGAAATTTCAAAAAAAAAGTAGCTCCGACTGCCAAAACCTTAGGTTTTAGCTGAAGGAACTGTTTCCTCTTGAACTGAGTTTGTCTAGAGACATCTGGAAAAATTATCACCCGTTGACCACAAAACATTTCTTGTTTTTTTCAGGAAATATAATTTCAAAATATCTTGTTTTTCAAGCTCTGTCTTAAAGGTCACGAGAAGAGTTGCTCGTTTATCAATTATGTCTTTAGATGACTCCAAAAACTGTGATACATTCAAACTATCAGGTAACACTATTCTATCCATTCCACCTTCATCTACCTTTTCCTTGGTATCTCTTGAGATCTTCCCACCCTTTCTTATCATATAATCAATACCTTATACAATATGTAACAATAAATTTACCCTCCCCTCCCCCCTCACAATCAAACTTGGAAGCATTGGATGGTAGCAGGAATACGTTTATTAGATGATGTTATCTCTAATGGTAAAATGCTTGAATTTTCACAGTTGCAACATAAATATAGTCTTAATAAATCAAAATGTTTTAGATGGTTGCAACTGAAGCAAGCCATTCAGGCGAGGTTCCCTGAATGGAAAAACCTTAGTAATCATTTTAGTATGGAGTTCTTATACTTTCAGGCAGACTTCTTGGGTCACCAGGCCGCCCAGTGGTATAAATTGCTGACTGGATTTATTAAAAAGAAACTAAACACTGGTCTGAGAGACATTTGGAGTATTGAGATTAAGCACCAAATTACTGTGTCTTAATGGCCACGAATTTGGACTTGGAGGATGAGATGTACAGTGTCGGCATCTATGAGACAAACTTGTTTATTTCTGTTACATAGAGCATTATGGACCCCTGTTCGATTACAAAAATGTGATAGCTCTAAGTCTAATAAATGTTGGCACTGTCATCTCGAAGCAGGGATTTTAGATCATTTATTATTCTATTGTCCATTTATTATGAATTTCTAGAAATCAATTTGGGACCAAATTAATTGTTTATTAGACAACACAGTGGCATTGTCATATGATACTGTGCTATTTGGTATGGCAATGAGAACAAAAAGTCAGATTTCTACAAATAATAACAAATTATTACATATAATGACTGGGGTTGCCATTCAACAAATTACATATAATTGGAAAAACTGGAGTATATTAAATTGTAATTTCTGGTGGAATTCCTTATGTCATGTTTATAAAATGGAAAGATTTATTGCAATACAGCGCGGTTTTTTCAGGAAATTTCAGGATGTGTGGGAGCCATTTACAAAGTATTGTACCGATTAGATGACATTTTATTTTATTTTTTCTGTTCTCTGATATTTAGGGCTCCTTTTACAAAGGTACGCTAGCGTTTTTAGCGCACGCACCGGATTAGCGTGCGCTAGCCAAAAAACTACCGCCTGCTCACGAGGCGGTAGTGGCTAGCGCGTGGGGCAGAGCAAATCTGAAATAAGAATAAAGTGCAGCAAGCAGCAGGCATATTACTTTCACAGCAGCATCAATCATTGTCCTGCATTCTGCCCTATGCACTGAGAAGAAATGGATCAGTTAAAACTTCTATCATGCCAGGTCAGTGAGTCCATGCTGGCCTGATTGTCAATCGCTCTGTGTGTGTGTGTGTGAATGAGATTGACTGTGAGGGACAGATACACAAAACTCTGGTGCTGTTCCTCTACAGTGCCAGAGAAACACTAGTCTGATTTTAGCGACTAATATTCAACACTAACAGTATGCAAATTATATACACGCTATTAGTGTTGAGCATTGGTCACTAAAGAAGTCAGAACTTCCTAGGGCATGCCCACAAGATAGGGTTATTAGATTTTACTTTAGTAAAATCCGGAACCCCCTAGACCCGCCCCAAGGCCCGCTCAGTTCCACCCACCCCCGCTCCGTTACACCCCAGTAGCCTCACCTTAAAAAAATCCATGGTGGTCCAATGGACCTCCCTCCAAGCCAACCCAACCCCCTCCCCATCCAAAATATAAATATCTCTAGTAAACTCCTGACCTGACCCATTCCCCCAGACCCTCAAAAATATTCTTTGTGGTCCAGTGGCTGGGCCAGACTGGGCCATCCAACTCAACAACCCTCCTCTCCCAAACCATGTGGGCCATGACCCCCATGTGGGCAGGAGGGATGCCCACTCCTTCATGCCTCAGGGACCACCTCTTCAAAATGGCAGCACCCCGCCCCTGTCTGGTGCATCCTGGGATGCACTGGGAGGGGCCTAAACACCATATAAGGAGTTGTTTTTGGGTTTTTTTTTTTTTTGCTTAACTGGTGCTTAGGCTCTCCCAGTTCATCCCAGGGTGTACTGGATAAAGGCATGGCATCACCATTTTGAAGAGGCAAGCCTGAGGCAGGAAGCAGTAGGCATCCCTCCTACTACTACTTTAGAAAAGGTACAGGGGAGTCGGGAATTTTGAGAGGTCCCGGTTCACATGATTGAGAAGGGTCAAAGGGTTATTGAGCTGGGGGCTGGGTCAGGGGGTGGATCAGGGGGAGGGCCCACTGGACCACCAGGGATATTTTATTTTGATGCAGGAGGGGTCAGTTTGTGTCAGGGGTGGTCCGCTAGACCAAAAATAAATATATATATAGGACCAGAGAGATTACCTATAATTTGGAGGGGGTGGAGCCGGGCCAAGATGGCGGCGCTGTGCTAGGACCCTGAGACCTGCTCTCGTTCGGAGGAGTTTTTGTACCTGAGTTCTATTATGCCGCACACAAAGCGAAAGGGTACAGTGAGGGTGTTTTCCTCCTCAACACCATCAGCGTCCTTAAATCAACCGACAATCGAGCAATGCCTAGCAACACTTGCCTCAAGACTGGGTGAGTTAAGCCCCGCAATGGGGGAGAGTCAGAGGCGCTCAACCCTGCTGGGGCACGAGATCTCTCTCTCGCCCTCACCGGATGTCCCACCTCCCTGTCTGGCAGAGACAGCTGCACTGGAGGATGAGAGCTCGGTGGCCAGAGATGCCCCCGATGTCTCCGTGGAGAGTGGCTCCATGGCAGAAGAACCTCTGCAGGTGTTGACCAGCTCTGGGAACTTGGCTCCTGACAGAGAGGACACTTTAGGAGTCATCTTGGAAACACTCCAGAGAGTGGATGTAGCGACCTGGAAGACTTCAGAAGAGGTAAAGAATTTGGGGAAGGAAATGGATAATTTTACAAAGGTTTTTGAACAGACAAATACTGAAACAAAAAATTCCATAATTAAATTACAAAATGAAGTCCAGACTTTACAAGTTTAAAGAACCGCAGCAATAAAAGACAGTGTTATGTTACAACAGAAAATAGAAAATATAGAGAACTTTAATCGCCGGTTGAATGTAAGGATTCTAAATTTTCCGAAAACTCCTGGAATTTCTTCAAATGAATTTCTGTTGTTAAAACCAGGTGTTATAGCTCTAGGGGCAACTTTCTTTCTTCATCACCCATGTAAATGCGTGATATTGCATCAAATGCAAAAATATGTATTCTTTGAACCTAGTCAACTTATAGCCTTCTTGGCAATGGCTCCCCTGAAAAAAGGAGGAGAGATATGAGTACTCATTGATTATATGACCTTCTAGATCAGCCTATACAATCCTTAATCATATAGATTGCTATTTTGTAATTTCTTATTATATTCTTCGCCGATTCTACATCTTGGATTAGATGAGGACTTGAGTTAAAGTTAAGCTATATATGTATATATATGTATATGTTTATGGATATTTGTGTTATGATAACAGATAATAATCTGTTTTGTTCTGTATTATATTGTAATCTGCATTATATTTTATTTTCTGCCTAACTTTACCTTTCTGTACAAGTTTATACTTGTTATATTAATTGAAAAATTTTAAAAAAATAATAATAAAAAAAAAATATATATATATGGTGGAAATTTTGAAATATTCTTCTGAACATATACTCCCATTGAACAAAATTTATTATCTTCCACCATTTACAAAAAAACTTCAGGAGGTTAAGGAAAGAGAGGGTGAAATTAAACAAACTCCGCAAATTAATATGGAAAATATATCTGCTTTTTTGGAAGAATCTGAGAGAGCGGAGAGAGCTACAATATTGATTTCCTTTGTTTTCCAACAGGACTTGGACTCATTTATGAAACAGTACTTTAGATCTTCAAAATCTTTATTTTATGGGGAAAATAAATACTTGGATGTTTCAAAAACAGCACAGGAAAGATGAAAACCGTTTTTATCTTTAAGGCAGGAAACAATGGCATTAGGAGCCTCTTTCCTGTTGGCATACCCCTGTAAATATGTTGTAAAGTATACACAAGTTAAATATGCATTCTTTCTTCCTGACCAGCTAAAGTCCTTTCTGGAGTTGAAAAAGATAACTTGAAGTTTGGACCCAGTGTAATTAGAGTGGCAAGTTAATTGTGTTATGGCCTTTCTTCATAAATTGTTTTCTTCTTATTTATTAAGCTTCTTTTCATTCTGAGCCAACTCCTCCTTGATTTGTGGTCTAAGGAAGGATAATCGGATATGCCACAGGCTTTGTTTTCTTTTGAATGTATAATACATCTTTATACTGTATTTCTCTAACAAGAAGTTAATTTTCTTGTAAACTTGTTGAAAATAATAAAGAATTAAAGTTAAAAAAAGAGAGATTATCTATAATTTCACAAAAATACTTTTCATGTGTAATCTTCAATCTTTGAAAAATAAATACAGTGATAAGCATTCTGCTATTACACTTATCTCTGATGAACTAATGCTTATAACGTTAATTGTCTTAATAAAGAGGAGAGGCCTCAGATCCCCTTGTGTTGTCAGTGAATTAACTCACCAACCACACTAGATAGGGTAAGAACCTCATCGGCACTCTCCCTCTCCTGCCTATTGGTACCACAAAAAATCTTTAAAAATTTCTTATATGATTCATATAAAGAACTTAGCTCTCTTAGGCAGGGGATTCTTGTTATTCTCTTTATCTCTTCTTGTTTGTCTTTTGCTTCTAGTCCATTCCCGCCTAGCTGGCGTTTCGCTATATAGCTGCGTCAGGGCGGTTGTTGAGTTAATTCACTGACAACACACAGAGATCTGAGGCCTCTCCTCTTTATTAAGACAATTAACGTTATAAGCATTAGTTCGTCAGAGATAAGTGTAATAGCAGAATGCTTATCACTGTATTTCTTTTTCAAACAGATTGAAGATTACACATGAGAGGTATTTTTGTGGTCCGCTAGACCCCCACAGATATTTTAGTTTTGGTTGGAGGTGTGCTTTATGACTTTCCTGTTGTTGGTGCCTGAGCCAATCAGCAGTCAGATACTGACAGGAAAGTAAAGGTAGGGAGCCCTACCAACAGCTCTGAGCTATCAGTAATTTAAAAAGGGGTTTTGTGTGATCCATTTTGGGCATTGCACAGAATCTGCTAACTTCATCGAGTGTCCCCTAGTCTTTGTAATTTTTGAAGGCGTATTAATGACCCCATTTTACTACCATTTTAATATAATAACATAGCAAATGAACAATCCATCCAGTCTGCCCATTAGTTATACCCATTAAAAATACATGATTAAATTAACTTGTCTCTTCTTTGATATTTCTAGGTAATAGACTGTAAAGTCCACTTAGTATTGTCTTAGGTTCCAAATGCTGAAGTTGCTGTCCAAGGTCACTCCAGTTTATCCAACCATCCTGTTTGCAGGATATCTACCATAAAGTTTGGCTAGTAATGTCCTCATGTTCCATGTTAATGAAGCTCTAATTGATGCCCTCCCCAGCCCATCCTACACTAAATCACCACATATGGGGCACAGACTGTGCAAGTCTATCCAGTACTTGGCTTAGTTTTATCGTTTACATCCTTCATTTTCTAATTAGAGATCCTCTATATTTATCTCGTGCTTTTTTTTATTCCATCACTGTTTTTCTCTCCACCACTTCCCTCAGGAAGGCATTCCAGGCATCTGCCACCCTCTCCGTGAAAAAGAATTTCCTAACATTGCTCTTGAGTTTTCCTCCCTGCAACCTCAAATTATGCCCTCTAGTTTTACCATTTTCTCTTTAAACGTCTCTATCATATCTTCCCTGTCTCTCCTCTCCTCCAGAGTATACATATTTAGGTCTTCCAGTCTCTTCTCATACTTCTTTTGGTTCAAACCCCTTACCATTTTCATCGCCTTCCTCTGGACCACTTCAAGTCTTTTTATTTCCTTCACCAGACACAGCCTCCAAAACTGAACACAATACTCCAAGTGTGGCCTCACCAATGACCTATATAGGGGCATCAACACATCTCTTCTTCTGGTTATTCCTCTTTCTATACAGCCTAGCATCCTTCAGGCTATAGCTACCACCTTATTACACTGTTTAGATGCCTTTAGATCCTCAGACACGACCACTCCAAGGTCCCCTTCTCCGTCAGTGCTTATCAACCTCACACCTCCCAGCACATATGGTTCCCTCGGATTTCTAACCCCCTGCCCCCTCAAATGCATCACTCTGCACTTCTTCGCATTGAATTTTAGTTGCCAGATGTTAGACCATTCTTCTAACTTTTGCAGATCCTTTTTCATTTTTTCTACTCCCTCCGGGGTGTCCACTCTGTTACAAATCCTGGTATCATCTGCAAAAAGGCTAACATTATGTTCTAAACCTTCAGCAATGTCGCTCACAAACATATTGAACAGAATCGGTCCCAGCACCGATCCCTGAGGCACTCCACTACTCAACTTTCCTTCCTCCTAGCGAATTCCATTAACAACCAGCTTCTAATCCAGTTCACCACTTTGTAATGACCTCGTTGTACTACATTTGCATGGCAGAGTCAGAGGCCGCTAGGAAGCTTAGAAAAGACCACAGTGAGCCATTCTGAGAATCAGGTGGTAAAATACTGCCATGTTAAACTGGCTGGAAGATGTTTAGCGAGCATTGTTAAAGGCACTGTGAGTTTTGAGAATCTGACCCTCAGTACATACAACTGTTTAAAAATTTAAAAAAAACTTTGGGGTCTTGTCCGTATTTTGGCTCTTGTTAATTATTTTAATTTTGATCCCCTCAGTTTAATTGTATTGTATTGTATATCGCCTAGAATGTTAATTATATTTTTAATAAAATCTTGAAACCTTGAAAAGGTGATGTTTCTTTTGAAACCTAGTCTGCGTTTGCTGTTGCAGGAGGGGGGGAGGGAAGTACTTTTTCTTTCAACTATCCATTTAAATATAGCTCACATAAAACATCTTTTGAATCCTTGTTTTTTTTTTCTTTCTGAATCAGACCAGTTTAAGGTCTTTCTGCAGACTCATGGCAGAGCTGAATGCAATATATATTTGAATAATATATTTGTATTATACTTTGTACAACGTGTAGTTTCTCTATATGGATCTGTAGGTACCTTTCACTCTTCTTTTGTCCCTGTTCTCTGGTTACTCCAGGCTGGATGAACTCTTCCTCCGGTCATTTTTTAGCCTTGAAAGAATGGAATACTTTCTAATTCTGTTGAAGAAAACATTGGATTATGAAATAGGAATGAAAGAACTTAATGGACAAATTTATAATCTAGGTGGCTGCATTTACATGCCTCTTGTGTGCATAAATGTACAGAATACTATCACTTATACACTTAAGAGAGCGATTATATAACTGACCATCCCTTTTATAAAACCACAGAAGCAATTTTTTGTGCAGGCTGGTGTGCTGAATGCTCTATGCTGCTCCCGATGCTCTTAGGGACTCTGTGAGTGTCGGGAGCAGTGCAGAGCATTCAGCAAGCTGGCCTGTGCTAAAAAACGCTTTCGAGGTTTTGTAAAAGGGATTTGTGTGAGTGTTACAAAGTAGGTGACTAGGTGCAGCATGCATAATGTGACCATATGTCCTGTTTTGAACGGGACTGTCTCATTTTTAGATTCCCTGTCACGTTGTCCCCACGCATAGCTTCGGGATGCCGAAATGTCCTGTTTTCAGAGATAGCATCTCGAAGCTGTGCGTGGGGACAATGGGATAGGTGCTCGCAGAGCCTGGGCTCTCTCCCTGCTTCCCTGCCGCCGATGCAGCAACAGGGCCAGGTGAGGTGAGTGCAGCGACTGCACAATGGCCGGCCCACAAGCCTTCTCCCCGACTTCATAGTGCCGCTGAACGACCAAAGCTAAACGGGGCGTTTCGGGAGGCGTGTCACCTGGCCTCCTGGCATAGGAAAGCCTAGTCGTGCTGCACAGAGGTGTCTTAAACCGTCTTGGGGGTGGGTTAGGGACCCATAGAGAGATGGACCCATGCCCATAAGCCACTGTAATCACTGCATTGATATTGAAACCCTTTTGTACTAGCATATAAGTGGCTCCTGCAGCCATAAGGGCTATTGGGGTGGTAGATAAGTGGGTCTATGGGATTCTGGAAGTGGTTTGGGGGGCTCACCATAACCTATAAGGGAGCTGTAGGGAGAAGACATGGTACCCTTTTTGTGAAGTTCTCAGCAGTGCCCTGTAAGATACCCCATTGTTTAGGTAGCATGTCTGGGTGTGCAGCCCATCACTTTGCAGACTCCTCCCACATCTAACAGGGCTTGTTCTAGGCGTTTTGGACTTGGACGGAAAGTTGGATGAAAATGTGGTATAAAGAGAGACGATTTAGTGGCTTGGACGATCAGATCGGCAGGACGATTAGACGATTGGACGATTTTCAAAATGAAAAAAAAATTTGGGCGTATTTTTCGAAAATGTGTCTTAAGCTCTTTTTAACTTTGGACGACTTGTGAGATGGATGTAAACGGACTTAGATGTCCCTTTCGATTATGCCCTTCTACGGCTTTATTTGTTGTTACTATCTCTGATTATGTGCCAAGTGGAATGAGATTATCTTTAAAACACAGTAAAGTTACAGACCTTTTTAGTGTGACCTCCTAATTGAGCAGTGGTGCTGTTTACTACGAGGAACCCTTTTCCAATGAAATGCTGGCCATTGTTGGCATTAGGGCCTCAGTGAAGAGATCAACCTTTCTTTGAACATGATGCTAATTCACTAGGAGGAGCTGGGAACCGAATGTAAAACAAACTTGAAATAAAAGTCACTGTGTTTCTGCTGATTAAACTGAGTTAATTGAACTGTGTTTTAGCCTATGATCTTTGTGACTATCATACAGCGCCCCCTACACTTCTGGAGGATTTTATGCCTTTGAGGAGGCACTGTTAGATCCATGAGGACCCTTGAAGTCCTGAGCTGTGCCCTGAGGCGTTTCCTCATTTAGGCATATCATAACTTGATATTTATCTAACAAATATTTATTGATATTCATAACCTGGACATTAGTTGTCTGTGGAGTAATGTATAGCAGAATTTTGTTGTGGATGAAACTAAATGATGGCTCCCAGTTCTAGAATTGCCCCCATAATGTAACAGTAGTTTTTCATGAAATTAATAATAAGCCTTCAAGAAAATATGGAGAAAGCAGCAGTCTGGAGAAGGCAATAAGTAAGCCAGAAGCTAGGGGGGAAAAAAAGAAAGAAAGAAAGACGTGCTTTGGAAGATGAAAAATGAAAGTTTCAAGAAGAAAGGGTTGATGAATTTGTCTTTATGCTTAATAATGCATGTATGAGGCCTGTTTGTGTAATTTCTCAAAAGACATAGTCTGCTTTCCAGCGCAGCAATTTAGAATGCCATTACATAACAATGCATGCAAAATTCAATAAGACTTCTCCGCCTGTCAGTCACCTGAGCAAAAGTAAAATTAACAACGTATTGCTGTGCTAAAAGGCCAGAAAAAAATAATTCAAAGATTGAAGTCCGTTGCAGAGAGTTTGACAAAGGCGTCTTTTGAAATTGCATGGATTTTAGCAAGACGTAGAAAGGCATTGAGATTGTCAAAGGGTGATTTTTGGCTACAGTGGAAATCCATTTTGTGAGTTTCAATAACAGTTAATAGATAGTTTAACAGTAAAATGCTTTATGGAAGTGGATGAAAGCACAGATATAAATGACATCTCACAACTGTATGGTAGGTCCATTTCATCAAATAAGAATTATTTTGGGAAGAACTGTTGACATTTGAAAGACATCTCACCTTACTTGATATTTTTTTTGCAGAGAATAAATTGATTTGGGCAAACCTAACATCTGTGTGGACAGATTGGTCTAATGAGGAAACAAGTGGAAATGCCAAATTTTGCTGCATTTCTTTCCATCATATACCAAGAAACAACTGTGGGAAAAGAAAAAAAAATGCAGTGCAACGTGACATACAGCTAGAGATAAGAGTGGTCAATTTTCTTATTAGAAGAGCTCTGAATTACTGACAGTTCCGAGTCTTTGCAGTAGAGTTTGAGACAGAGAACAATAATCTGGTTGTACATCATGACGTAGATGATTATTTCGTGGAAAGGTCTATGAAAGATTTTTGAGTCTCCTTCTTAAGTTTCATAAATATCTTGAAATGTAGGGGAAGAAAGAAAAAGAGTTGGAGACCCAAATTATATATCCAAGCTGTTTTTTTTAAGACTGACATCACATGTCATCTGGATGCACTAAAGCCCTGATTCTATAAAAGGCACCTAGAGTGGAGCGCCTACCGATCTAGGCGTCTAACAATTTTTTTAACTGGATAATTAGCTCTGATGATTGAAAGTGGTATTAAAAATGATTAAAAATTTTAAAAAAATTAATTAGTTGGTAGGCGCCTAATTCAGTAGGCACCTAACACCTTGCAGTAGATGTCTAAACCGAGGCATCTACACAGAAAGTAGACATGGCTAGGGGCAGAGTTTAGGCATGAATTGAGTTAGGTGCCAGCATATTAGTCTAAGATAACCCTTAATATACTGGCGCCTAAGTCAATTTAGGCACTGCTAACTTTGACTGGCATGTGGTGGGTGCCACTTTGCTAGGCACCTGCCAAGTTAGTCGCTGTTTGTAGAAGGAAAATAGAGAAAGTGCCCAGTAATATGATGTAAGCTATAACTGCTTTTGAAAAGTTTCAAGTTTATTAGGTGTTTATGTACCGCCTATCAAGGTTATCTAAGCGGTTTTACAATCAGGTACTCATACATTTTCCCTAAATAAGATTACAGCATTTTTCAACCTAGACTTGCCACCAGTGGCATAGTAAGAGGGGGGGGGCGAGGGGGACAGTACACCCCAGACACCATGTTGGTGGGGGCACCAGCACCTTTCCTCCTCGCTGCCCACTCCGCCTCTTCCTACTCCTCTCCTCGCCAGGCGTGCGCCCCCCTTCCCTTCTCCATACCTCTAGTTGTTCACTGCCATGAGCAACAACTTCGACGTGTTCTTTGCGACTACGTCAGTTCACCCGCTGATGTGATGTCACTTCCAGTTTCCACGCATAGGAAGTGACATCAGAAGGAGAGTCGCCGGGGTCATAAGGAGCATGTTGAAGTTGTTACTCATGGCGGTGAACAACTAGAGGTATGGGGGGAGGGAAGGGGGCACGTGCACGGCAGGAGGGCTCAGGGAAGGAGTGGGGGGGGGGGAGATGAGGGTGGGAGGGGCACCTCCACCCTTCACTATGCCACTGGTGGCCACCACAGAAAATCTCAATCTTTTGAAACATTTCAACTATAATTTGTTTGCACAGGTATTGGAAGAATTGAAGGGAGAAGTTTGAATCTAGATTTAAGGAGATAATGGAATGCAAAGAGAGGTCACTCTGTGGCACTTATAAAAAGATATGAATAATAGCTGAATATGGCTATCTGGATAATTTCATATCTTCTTCTTTGCAACTCTCCTTTCCACCACTATCCCTATAATTCTATAACCTTACCCCCAAATTTCATATATCTCACCTATAAAGTTGGCAACAACTAGTGCGGTGCTAAGTATGATTATATACAAGGTGTGAGCCCATTGTGGATGCCCAGTCACCTCTCCTGCCCCCATTTAACTGCTGTCCCACCTCTCACCCACCCATCTTGAAATTCCAGTTAACCATCCTGCCCCCACTCAATAAAGCCGGGTTTTGGACGTATTTAAAAACGACCTAGCCCTTCATAGTGCCGCTCAACGTCCAAAGCTAAACAGGAGGCATGTCGAGGGCGGGAGTTGGGCAGGACGTGGGCCGGCTTAGACTTAGTCATACTGCATGTATAACCGAAAATTTAACAACAGAGCCTACATGGAACTTGGACGTTGTGACTTAGACCATGTAAAACATGGTCTAAGTTACAAAAACCCACCTAAACTCACCAGATTAGCACTGCAAACACATAACACAGACCCCCACACACTACCCCAGTGATCACCAACCCCTCCCCACCCCCATAAAAATTTTATTCACAACTTAAAATTTCAGCCTCCAGACCATCATCACCTGGCCGCTTGGCATAGGAAAGCCTAGTCGTCCAGCCCAGAAGAGGCTTAAGTTATCTTGGGGGTGGGTTAGGGACCCATAGAGAGGAGGACCCATGCCCATAAGCCACTGTAATCACTGCATTGATATTGAAGCATGTGCACTTCCCTATACACCCCCAAAACCATTTTTTACTGGCATATAAGTGGCTCCTGCAGCCATACGGGCTATTAGGGTGGTAGATAAGTTGGTCTAGGGGATTCTGGAGGTGGTTTGGGAGGCTCATCATGACTTATAAGGGAGCTGTAGGGAGGAGAAGCCATGGCACCCTTTTTGTGAAGTTCACAGCAGTGCCCTGTAAGGTACCCCACTATTTAGATGGCATGCAGTCCATCACTTTGCAGACCCCTCCCACGTCCAACAGGGCTTGTTCTAGGCGTTTTGGACTTGGACGGAAAGTTGGACGGAAATGTGGTATAAAGATAGACGATTTAGTGGCTTGGATGATCAGATCGGCAGGACGTATAATTAGACGATTTTCGAAACAAAAAAAAAGTTGGACGTATCTTTCAAAAATGTGTCTTAGGCTCTTTTTAATTTTGGACGACTTGCGATATGGACGTAAACGGACTTAGACGTCCCTTTCGATTATGCCCCTCCACAGATCTAAAATCAGACTTGCCAGCCTGCCCATTCATATGCTTTTGTGTACTTTAACCAAGAAGGCTATAAGTTAACTGTTACCCCAGGCGCACATAAGTTCAGAGTACTATGAGTACTACACTTTTCTTGACACTTTTTGTTTAATTTTATATCATTGAAACAAAATGTGTGGAATAATTTGTAAGTTTCATTGCTCCACATTATTCTCTTCTTCGTTGGGCTGAGAACTTTTCAGCAGCCCCTCGTATTCCAATAATTGGCAGAGGGTATGATTTTCCTTCAGAACAATTGAATTGTCTTTAGGATAGAGGATAAAATATTTAAAAAGGTATTCTTGATTTCTCTAATGGAACAATGACTACTGTTATCAGTTTCAGTCAATCATCTTATCTTCTATAATTCTATTCCATTGCATTTTGCTATCTGTACTGTTGACATTTAATAAAACACAAAATACAGAATTGCGCTTCCATGCACAGACCTGGAAACCTCTTGTTAATTTAAATTAAAATGCTTATCTGGCTTCTGTTGACTAGGTTATAGATCAATATTGGCTATGGCTCATATCAAGCTCAGATGTTGGTCTTTGCACCCATTGTTAGCTCCTATGTGCAATACACTATAAGTTGACACAATTATCAGTCTTTATTTTAAACAGATACTGCCATCTACACAAATACCAAATGATGACAATGATCAGCTTATTCTTCTGTTTGCTCTATCCAGTCTGCACATTTTCTATTTGATGAGTTTGAATTTTGTGCTTGTAAATGCGAGGGGACTACAAGAGCTAAAAACATGCATTATGGTGGTAGGAGCTGTAGGCTTTCAATAGGGGTGTACAGGGTTAAAAAAAAAAATAATAATAATTTTTTTAATGTCGTGTATTGTTTATAGTGGTGTATCGCAAACTGTGTGCTACAGCACACTAGTGTGCCCTGGAAGACTCCAGGTGTGCCCCGAGATGCCAATGAAGAGAGTTGCCAGTGCCAGCTGACTGCTTACAGGATGTGTCTCTTGCGGCAAGCGGCACGTCCTGTAGTCAGTCAGCTGGCACCTGTGCCTCTCTTCCTTGCCGGCACCTCTGCTCCTTCTCCTCACTTTTCCTTCTGCAGTACCCCCCCATCCCCCTACACACACACACACTGGCGGTAATAGGAGCCCCAAAGCCATGGCTGGAGGACATCCATGCATGCATAGACATCGACGTAATGATGTCATACATGTGTGTGATGTCATCGCATCGACATCCATGCATTTCCAGGCTCTCCATCTGCAGCCCCGAGTTTAGTATGCCAGCAGTTTAAAAAGTTTGCAACACACTGGTTTATAGAAATATATATTTTTTTTTACCTTCTTTTAATTATGAGGGTAATGTTATCAATAGCATGCACTATTCACAGCAGTGCACACAACTACTCAAAAAGCCCACACTATTATCCAATAGTGGGCTTATTCATAATTAGGGTGCATTATTGTGCAATAGTGCACATTATCCCCTGGATTCTATACAGATTGCCCAAGTTTGGGTGCAGATCCTAAATCTATGCACAAACTAATTAGTTAATGAGTATTCATTTTCCAGAGGAAAAAGAAAAATAGATAAACCAAGAAATTTTTATCTCCTAAATAGTCCACAATAAGAGGGGAGTGAGTTCACAATAAAAAGAGTATCAATTGAAGGGAAAAAAAAAAAGAAATAAAGAATAATGCATCCACACAATTCCAGCAATATATCTCTTACTTGAGCATTTTACACTTGACGGCAAACAATCTTCTTGAGATCAATAAAAGATTTCAACTGTTCAGGAATAAAAAAGCAACATAATTCAAGCCACTGAAATGTATGAGGCACTTACATGGATAGAGCAACATAAATAAGGCCTCCAGATCCAAAATGTCCTGTTTAAAGTTTAAAAAAACCCTCCGACATTCTTGTGTCACTTTAGTCACATCTGGGAAGACCCAAATTTTCTGTCCAAGAACGAGAGCATTTGAATTACGAAGGTTATCATGCCGCTGTACTGGGCCATGGTACGTCCTCACCTGGAATACTGTGTCCAGAACTGGTCACCGTACATGAAGAAAGACACGGTAACACTCGAAAGGGTCCAGAGAAGAACGACTAAAATGGTAAAGAGGCTGGAGGAGTTGCCGTACAGTGAGAGATTAGAGAAACTGGGCCTCTTCTTCCTTGAAAAGAGGAGACTGAGAGGGGACATGATAGAAACATTCAAGATACTGAAGGGAATAGACTTAGTAGATAAAGACAGGTTGTTCACCCTCTCCAAGGTAGGAAAAATGAGAGAGCACTCTCTAAAGTTAAAAGGGGATAGATTCCATAAAAATGTAAGGAAGTTCTTCTTCAACCAGAGAGTGGTGGAAAACTGGAACGCTCTTCCAGAGGCTGTTATAGGGGAAAACAGCCTCCAGGGATTCAAGACAAGGTTAGACAAGTTCCTGCTGAACCGGAACATATGCAGGTAGGGATGGTCTCAGGGCACTGGTCTTTGACCTGGGGGCCGCTGTGTGAGCGGACTGCTGGGCATGATGGACCACTGGTCTGACTCTGCAGCGGCAACGTCTTATGTTCATATGTTCTTAATATTATTCAGATCTTGTTCAAAAACAAAACCAGCAACTAAAATAACTCATTGAAGACTTTCAGTCACTGATTGCTCCAAAATCTCAGATAAATTATTCAAATCCAATTTCTGATTTTCAAGGCCAACAGAAGATTGCATTGGAACATCACCATCTTGGGTATTTCTCAAATAAAATACTCTATTCATAGTAGGAGCCATCTCCAAGGAAAAATGTAGAACTTCCAAAAAGTATTTTTTTAAGCAAAACTTTTGGCAAAATCCCAGGATCCATAGACGAATTCAAAAACCGAAGATTTAATCTTTCTGTTGAAATTTTCAATCTGCTCTATCTTTCTCATTATCTTTTACGGCAACAGATCTGAATTCTTGTAGAGAAGAAATATCTAATTGAAATTGTTGAGGAAAGAGTAGTTAATGAACTGTTAACAATCAATAATTGTTGTTACTTGGTTCTCATTTGGGTTTACATGTGGATGTGCCCTTCAACCTGTTCTGTAGAGTGTGTACCTAAATTTTGTAGCATGCAACTCAGAATGAGCCTTGCGCAGGTCAGGGGAGTTCCCAGAAATGAGGATCAATGTTATAGAATAGGGCCATTTATACGCCCTCCTGCAATTACTTGCATGCCGGCATTTACATCAGATTTCATCAGGCATAAGTGCCACACCCAACATTAGGCATGAAATCTATGCTAAGCAAGTAGTCTATCAAGGGTACCCTGCGCAGCGCCTTCATAGAATGCTAGTTTAACAAGGACCCTCCTTGCGCCTAACTCTGCATGCCATTTATAGAATTCCCCCCGGGACATCAGATTTAAAGACAACATTGTGCAATATTTCCTGTTGTTCTTGATTAAAAATGCTATGAAACCAAGAGCACCTCCCCCACAACCACAGAACAGCAGCTCCCCATTGAGGTCTAGCCTCCAATGTCCAAATTGTGTCCTGGAAGTTTTCTACAATGCTTCCATGCAGGGCTGTGATGTTGCTGACCAGCATGTGCCAGTGACATCCATCCCTATCAGCCTGTGTCTCTCAAACCTCCCTCCTCCCCACCTAGGTTTATGCCACAAGTCTCTCTCTCTCTCTCAAACCTTCCCCACTTTTCAACACCGTACCTGTGTACCACTGCTTTCTCTCTCAAATCTCTTGTCTGACAACTTTCATCCAACCACTACCATAGAAACATAGAAATAGACGGCAGATAAGGGCCACGGCCCATCAAGTCTGCCCACTCCAATGACCCTCCTTATCTATCTTTGCGGATAGATCCCACATGTTTGTCCCATTTGGCCTTAAAATCTGGCACGCTTCTGGCCTCAATAACCTGAAGTGGAAGACTATTCCAGCGATCAACCACCCTTTCGGTGAAGAAGAACTTCCTAGTGTCACCGTGCAGTTTCCCGCCCCTGATTTTCCACTGATGTCTCCTTGTTGCCGCGGGACCCTTGAAAAAGAAGATATCCTCTTCCACTTCGATGCGACCCGTGAGGTACTTGAATGTCTCGATCATATCTCCCCTCTCTCTACGTTCCTCGAGTGAGTAGAGCTGCAACTTCCCTAACCGCTCCTCGTATGGGAGCTCCTTGAGTCCCGAGACCATCCTGGTGGCCATTCTCTGGACCGATTCCAGTCTCAGTACATCCTTGCGGTAATGTGGCTTCCAAAATTGCACACAGTACTCCAGGTGCGGTCTCACCATGGATCTATACAGTGGCATAATGACTTCAGGTTTACGGCTGACGAAACTCCTGCGTATGCAACCTTTGATTTGCCTTGCTTTGGATGAAACTTGCTCAACTTGATTTGCAGACTTCATGTCTTCCCTGACAATCACCCCTAAGTCTCTTTCTGCTTCAGTTTTTGTCAAGATCTCACCATTTAGGGTATAAATCTTGCATGGATTTCGGCTTCCCAGGTGCATGACTTTGCATTTTTTGGCATTGAAACTGAGTTGCCAGGACCTAGACCAGTGCTCCAGTAGAAGTAGGTCATGCATCATATCATCTGCCATTGAATTATTGTCTGTTGTGCTCTTGTTCACTACATTGCTTAGCTTGGCATCATCGGCGAATAATGTTATTCTTCCTCGGAGCCTTGTAATAAAAACACAAGTCTACTGATATATTAATATTAACTGGGTACCAGAATATAAATCTTTTGAATATTGTCCCCATATGTCCAGTGTATGGAATCCCACCTCTTCTTGAAAACTCTTCAGCATAGCTTTGAAAGGTGACTGGAGGCTGGCACAAGGTATCTTCTGGATCTGGTGTCCAGAGATCAGAATTGGGTCACCTTTGGCACTGGAGACTGTAATTTGTGTTATTTTGGAACTTCTAAATTTTTGTTGAAGAAATTGTAGACCATTCAAAATATTGTCGCAGAGCTGATTTTTTCAGCTCAATATTCTGACAGTCATGCCTCTCCTGCTGCGATCCTTGCACTGATTGCCAGTTGTGGCACTGATATAATTTAAAATATGTACTTTTGTTTATAGGACCTTGTGTGATGTGGCACCTTCTTATTTATCCCTCCCCCCTTTTATAAAACCATAGTGTGTTTTTTTAGCGCCAGCCACTATTATATTTATTAGTACAGATATTTCTCATAGGTCAGCTAGAAACTCGTTTACTTGTTTTTCTCCTAATCCAAGAGTGTTTTTATTAAAAAGGGATTTTTATGCTTCTTTGTCTTATCAAGCCATACATATTTGGAATTCAGTTTCTTCAGGGATACAAAGAATTAGCTCTTACCTATTGTTCTGAAAAATTCTAAAAGTGTATCTTTTTAAAGAAAATTATTTTGGTTGATTCTGTAATTTTAAATAGATATTTTTTAGTGATTTGCTATGTTTAATCTCCATTGAATGTTCAGAAAATAATAATTTTTGGTCTGCAAGGAACCTTGCAGAATATATGGAATATAAGATTGTATTGTTTTATTGTACCCAGGGTCAATTGTGATTCATCATAGTAAAATTGGCTGTCCTTCAACCAGTCTAGCTTAGAAGTACATGTGGGTTTTGATGAGGAGGTTGGAGAATGTAGGAAGCTTGAGAAAACAATAAGTAAGCTAGAAGCCACATGTCCTTTAAGCTTCAAAAATAAGATTTGTGAAAGCATTCCTGTGGCTCCTTCACTTTGTTGATGCAGAATTTGCAATCTGTCATTGTAATTCAAGTAAGGTAGCCCAGATGTTCAATGGTCAATTTTTTTCCTTTGCTTTCTTTTCACAGTATTTATTGATGAAAATATAGCTTTACAGGTCTACATACTGATGAAAACTGATAGTACATTTTGCACAGTTTTCAGAACTTTCCAGAAATGAAAAAAACAGTCTTAAGTTCAAGTTTTAATACAACATTTGGCTGAAGTTCCAAAGTTTCGTTCTCCAGTTTAAACACAATCAGATCTTCTGAGATAACCACTCTGAGTTTTGGAACATGAACGAGCTGTATGCGGAGGGTGAATAATGATGTAATCTTGTTTTCATAAGCAGTTACACCTTACAACATATTACTGGGAAGTTTCCATTTCCCTTGCAAATGGAGATTCAATGCATTCAAATGACACATGATGTCAGTCAAAAACACCAGCTTGATTATCCAGTCTAGATTATCCAGCTCTTTCTCCTTCTTCCTCTTCATTTCAAAGAATTCATGAAACTATAAAAGGAGACACCTGCATTTTTCATAGATCTTTCCACAAAATAATCATCTTTTTAAGAACATAAGAATAGCCTTACTGGATCAGGCCAATGGTCCATCTAGCCCAGTATCCTGTCTTCACAGAGACCAATCCAAGTCACAAGTGCCTGACAAAAACCCAAATAGTAGCAGCATTCCCATACCACCAATCCAGGGCAAACAGTGGCTTCTCCCATGTCTGTCTCAACAGCAGTTTATGGACTTTTCCTCCAGCTACATTAACCGCTCATACCACATCCTCTGGCAATGCATTCCAGAGCTTAACTATTCTCTGAGTGAAAAAAAATATTTCCTCCTATTGGTTTTAAAAGTATTACTCTGTAACTTCGAGTGTCCCCTAGTCTTTGTAAATCTTGATGCAGTAAAAAAAAATATTGTACCTGTTCTACACCACTCCGGATTTTGTAGACTTCAATCATACTCCTCACTGCCATCTCTTTTCCAAGCTGAAGAGCCCTATCCTCTTTAGTCATTTCTCATAAGAGAGGAGTCCCATCCCCTTTATCGCTCTTCTTTGAACCTTTTCTAGTGCTGCCATATCTTTTTTGAAATGAAACCAGAACTGAATGCAATACTCAAGGTGAGGTCACACCATTGAGTGAAATAGAGGCATTAAGAACATAAGAACATAAGCAGTGCCTCCGCCGGGTCAGACCATAGGTCCATCCCGCCCAGCAGTCCGCTCCCGCGGCGGCCCGAACAGGTCACGGCCTGTCTGAGTCACCAGAAGGGGCCCCCTTGCCACCTTGGTTTCCCATTGAGTCCTATCTTCCCATCGAAGTCCTAACCCTCCGGTCTTGCACATCCACGACCTGGTTGGATTTCTATACTTATTTCCTGGTTAGCTTTCTATACCTGTGTTACATCCCAGAACCTCTCTCAGTATCCCACGATCCCCCTATCCCTCAGGAATCCGTCCAATCCCTGTTTGAACCCTTGTACCGTACTCTGCCTTATCACTTCCTCTGGTAGCGCATTCCAAGTGTCCACGACCCTTTGGGTGAAAAAAACTTCCTTGCATTTGTTCTGAACCTATTTCCCTTCAGTTTCTCCGAATGCCCCCTCGTGCCTGTTGACCCCTTCAGCCTGAAGAATCTGTCCCTATCCACCCTCTCTATGCCCCTCATGATCTTGAAGGTCTCTATCATATCTCCCCTGAGCCTCCTCTTTTCCAGCATTCTATTGCTTTCCAAAGAGTATAGCAAACAAGTATCCACTTGTATCGAAATACAGATAAAGAACCTACACAATTCATAAGGAAAAAACAAACAAAGTAAAAACAAACATTATCTTCCTTTGACCTCAAATGGGAAGAGGGTAGAAGCTTAAGAAAATAAAGGAGTATACAAAGGAAAACATTATATCACAAAGGCTTAACACTTAAAATGGTGGAATTATCTAATCTCCAGTAAACATTCTTAAATTATACATTTCATATCTATGAAGGTTTTCAACTGCTCAGGTGAAAAGAAAAGATATTTATTGCTCCGATAGTGGACTCTTCATTTACAAGAATATTCCAGGGAAAAAGTTGCCCAAAGATTTAAAGTATCTTGTTTTAAAGCAAGAAAAGCTTTCTATGATCTTCAGTGGATTTAGTGACATCTGGAAAAATCCATATACGTTGTCCAAAAATTAAAGGGCTCCTTTTACTAAGCTGCAATAGCGTTTTTAGCGTGTGCAGAATTTTAACATGCGTTAAACCCACGCTACGTGGCTAGAACTAATGCCAGCTCAATGCTGGCATTAGCGGTTAACACACGCGGCAATTCTGTGTGCACTAAGTGCGCGCTAAAACCGCTATTGCAGCTTAGTAAAAGGAGCCCAAAGCATGAGCATTTTGAAAGTAAAGTTTCATAATTGCATTTAAATTTTGTTCGAATACAAATGAAGCAATTATTGTTGCTCTCGATGTTATCTCAGTGACAGATTCTTCCAAAATAGTTGATATATCACTAATATCAATGTTATTATCATTTAAGTTTCCTACCAAAACTTGCCCCAGTGGATGCTTAGTAATATGTGGAATAGAGTATACCTTATTCAAAGGTAGAATCATTTCAGAGGAATATTTCAAAACAAGAATCAAATATTTCTTAAACGTCTCCAGAGGAGAAATCCCCTTGGCCATAGGAAACTTCAAAAAGCGAAGATTTAATCGCCTATTATGATTCTTAATCTGTTCAATTTTTCTGTGAATAGTTAATTTATCTACAACAGTTATGTTCATAAATTCTTGAAGATTCATCACGTTGCTGTACAAAATAATCATCTTATGTCATTACATACAACAAATCGTTGTTCTCTGTCTCAAATTCTGCTACTTGGACTCAGAACTGTCAGTAATTCAGATCTCTTGCTGAATCTGCAAAATGAAAAAATTCTATGTTTAATTAACTTATTCTTAAATTCTCTGACATTCCACTCATAGTCAAATGTGAAAAATGATGTTTTCTCCAGAGATCCTCAAAATGTCAAAGCCTGTACTTAGCTAGTCTAAGACTAGATATAAACAAGGGAACATTATCAACAGTGGTATAGCGAGGGTAGGAGGTGCCTGGGGCAGTGGCACCTACATGCCCCCTCTCTTCCCTCCTCGCTCCTTCTACACACCCCCACTCCTTCCCCACCCCACTACACTCGTGCCCTCCCAGTGTGAGCAGCTTCTCTGGCCTGTTGCTCATGCTGGTGTTGGCTTTCCCTCTGATGTCGCGACCCAGAAGTGATTTCAGAGGGGCACCAAGTTGGTGCAAGCAGCAGGCTGGAAAAGTTGCTCGTGTTGGCAAAGATTTAAAGAGGTGAGGGAGGTAAGGGGGAAGGGAGGGTGTGAGTGTGGCAAAGGGAGGTGGAGAGGTACTGGCACCCAGGGAGGTCTGTCCCCCCACTCCCTGTCACCCCTTATTACGCCACTGATTATCAATACTTTAATCTGATACTACCTGCAAAGGAGCTATAGAATTTAAAGTGCTCTCCAAGGTATGATTCCATTCATGGGCCTGTTCCTTCAATCAAAGAAAAGGACGGTATTAAAGTTGAGATTAGTAAGTTGTGTAAATGAGTCAATTGTTAATAAATGAAAATCCCTGTGCCTTCTTGGTGATGATATTGATACAATCTTTGGGGGGGGGGGGGGTGAAAATCAAATTTCCAGAGGATAGCAGGCAGTGATGATCTATCCAAGGCAGCAAGTAAGATGAACAGTGTAAGAATAAATTAATCAAATGATAAGAGAAAACCCCATTATCTATAGTGCCCAGCAATATCCACAGGGATATCCACCATAGCTATCAACACATCTACTAAAATAGAAAAATCCCTATTACACAAAAAGGAAAGATCATCAAAGTATATATTAAAGTCATCCACAAGAACTCAGGGCTCTTTTTACAAAGGCGCGTTAGGACCTTAACGCGCAGAATAGTGCGTGCTAAATTGCCATGTGTGCTAGCCGCTACCGCCTACTCTTGAGCAGGCGGTAGTTTATCGGCTAGCACGCGCTCTAGCGCATGCTAACCCGACGCGTGCGCTAAAAAACGCTAGCGCACCTTCGTAAAAGGAGCCCTAAGTTTCTAACTCTATTTCCATGACTCTATTTCCATAGAAATCAAGTCAATTCCTTGTAAAAATAGAGAAGACATGATGGATGGGGAGAAAAAAAAATCAGAAGAAAATCCAGTTTGTGTGAAAGGGACAAACTGACTTCTAGTTTTTCAATAACGAATGATGGGAAGGAGGAACATACTTTTGCGTAAGAATCCACCTCTTGGAGGGAAAGTTAGGCTCACATAAATACCCAGCAACCCAGCGGGGAAGGGTCTTTTGTTTTTTCTCTCTGATCCCTTGCCAGAATACCTCTATGCAAAGGGACAAGATTTTGGCAGAGTCCCTGGCCATGTCTCTAACATGAATGCAAAGGGACTACAATATAGTTGAATCTCCAAGCTGCAGCATCTTCTAATTTAATGCAGAGAGGTCTTTGACTCGCACAGTTGCTGACCCTGAGGGAACCAGCCTCAGAGCCTATAAATCTGCTGGATGCTTCCAGGAAACACAGGAATGGGGAGCCTGTTTTTCTACCACTGCCGAAGAGAAATAGAAACAGAGGCAAAGAAAAGATAAGAAGTGCTAGATCCAAGCAACTTTTCGAAGATAAAGCATCACTATACCACAGATGTTCATCAGAGCAAAGTCTATCCTGAGAACTGCAAATAGGAAAGGAGAATAAGGAAGAAAAAAAGCATTACCTCTTGCTTTAATTATCTTCACTGGAATATACAAGAGGTTTAAATAGTTGGAGACATTATCCTTGTTAATTGGCTATCCAAGTTCAGTAAACACTCCATAGTATTGAGCATATTAAATGTGGACTGATTTATTGACTATAAGGAGAGCATGGAAAGTGCAGATTCTGTGCCAACTAGCATTCCACCTACCCTAGCCTTGGATCTGCCCTCAACCAATCCAAATAAAAAAATACATCTGTATAGGCCATCTGATGTCAAACCCAAACTTAGGGTTACTTTTGCATTTTTGCTGGCCTTTTAACAGAGCAACACGTTGTTCGATTTTTCTTTTTCTCATATGACTGATAGGTGGATAATTTTCAATGAATTTTGCATGCATTATTATGTAATGAAGTACTAAATTGCTATGCTTGAAAGCAGACTGTGTCTTTTGACAAATTAAACACAATCTTGATGCATGCATTATTAAAGTACAAAGACAGACTCATTAGTCTACTTTTCATGAAACTTTCATTTTTCATCTTCCAATGCACATTTTTCTTTTCCAGCTTCTCTTATGGGGAAATTTTATAAGAGGTGCCTAAAGTTAGGTGCCTATCTTAATTAGTAAATTGGCTTCAATAATGAGCGTTAACAAGCTCATAATTGAAAAAAAAAATACATTTAATTGGAAGGTAGGCATGGGTTAAAGACTGGCTCAGTGGTAGACTTCAGAGGGTGGTGGTAAATGGTACTCCCTCAGAAACGTCGGAAGTGACCAGTGGAGTGCCGCAGGGCTCGGTCATGGGTCCGATACTATTTAATATCTTTGTACGAGACCTGCCTCAGGGACTTTGAGGTAAAATTACATTATTTGCCAATGATGCTAAGCAATGCAACGTTGTGGACAGCGCAACTGTGCCCGACACTATGAGGCAGGACCTACTTTTACTGGAACAATGGTCTAATACTTGGCAACTGAGTTTTAATGCCAAAAAGTGTAAGGTTATGCACCTTGGTAGTGGTAACCCCTGCAGAACATATACCCTGAATGGTGAAAACTTAACAAGAACTGTCGCAGAACGGGACCTGGGTGTAATCATTAGTGAAGATATGAAAACTGCCAATCAAATGGAGAGAGCTTCAGCCAAGACTAGACAAATGCTGAGTTGCATCCTAAGAAGTTTTGTCAGCCGAAAGCCTGAAGTTATAATGCCGTTGTACAGCTCCATAGTGAGACCTCATCTGCAGTACTGTGTTCAGTTTTGGAGGCCTCATTATCAAAAGGTTGTGAAGAAAATAGAATCGGTTCAGCAAATGGCCACTAAGATGGTCTCAGGACTCAAGGATCTCCCATATAAAGAACGTCTAAGCAGGCTGCAGTTATATTCTCTCGAAGAACGTAGAGAGAGGGGAGACATGATAGAGACATTCAAATATCTTACAGGCCGTACTGAGGTGGAAGAAGATATCTTTTTCCCTACGGGTCCCATGGCAACAAGAAGGCATCCGCTCAAACTCAAGGGTGGGAGACTTCATGGTGACATCAGGAAATACTTCTTCACCGAAAGGGTGGTTGATTGCTGGAATGGTCTTCCACGTCAGGTAGTTGAGGCCAGTAATGTGCTCGACTTCAAGGGACGATGGGATAAACATGTGGGTTCACTCTGGGGCAGTGGCGTACCTAGCATATGTGACACCCGGGGCCCATCATTTTTTGGCACCCCCCCTATCTGTACAAAAAACATGATTTTTAGTAACAAGCTACATGTCACACATGAGTACCTAGGAAAAGGCAGCATCTTACATACTGCAGTGAGCAATACAACATCAATACACCCATTGTAAAACTAAACAAGCCAGACTAGTACAGATCAATCCTACACCGACAATCCTAACAGAAAACCATGTCTTTCGAACACACAGAACACAGAAAACACCTTCGCTTAGTATGGAATATGTCATCACAAACTAACCCCTCCCCCTTTTACAAAACTGTAGTGTGAATTTTAGCCACGGTGGTAAAAGCTCCAACACTCATAGAATTCTGAGCATCAGAGCTGCTACCACCACGGCTGGTGCTAAAAAACGCTACACAGTTTTATAAAAGGGGGGATAAAATAGAAATACATAGACAAAGGTTAAATTGAACCAGCAAGAAGCTGGCCTCTGCATACAATGCAACACCACAGAAACAGTGACACAGGTCTCCTAAAGCAATAAATAAATAGAAAATTTTTGTTCTACCTTTGTCTTCTCTGGGTTCTGCTTTCCTCATCTTCTTGTTACTCTCTTCCTTCCATCCACTGTCTCTCTTCTCTCTGCATCTTCCATTTGCTCTATTACTGTGCCTTGCTCTTTCTCCCTCCTTCCAAATTGGTCTGGCACCCATCTTCTTCCCTCCGCTCCTCCCATAGTCTGGCATCTCTGTCTTCTTCCCTGCCAGCGTCTTCTCCCAACTCTCTCTTCCCCATTTCCCTTCAGCGTCTTCTCCCCACTCTCTCTTCCCCATTTTCCTGCAGCATCTTTTCCCCACTCTCTGTTCCACATTTCTATTCAGCATCTTCTTCCCACTCTGTCTTCCCCATGTGCTTTCAGTGTACTTCTCCCCCCTCTGTCTTCACCATGTGCTTTCAGCGTCCTTCTCCCCCCTCTGTTTTACCCTGTTTTCCTCTCCACCCCACCTTTTTTTCCTTTCTCCCTCCCTGCCCCCTACCTTTCTCCCCCCCCCGGCCCGGACAACAGGCCCGGTCCAACAAACCTCCCTGCCCTGTGGCCGGCGATGTCTAAAATGCCTTCTTACACCAGCCGGAGCATTGTAGTTGCATATGGCTGCTGTAAAGGTTGTCTCTGATGTCTTTATCTTCCTAGCTCCTTTCCTATAACCCTTCATTGTAGCTCCTTTTCAACCTAACCCTGTAAACCGTGCCGAGCTCTACGCTTGTGGAGATGGCGCGGTATACAAACCTAAGGTTTAGTTTAGTTTAGAATGAAGTAAACATGCTGCCTTCAGTGACCCAGTTCTGGCCTCCTTTTTTTTTTTCAGTGACACCTTCTAAAGCCGCCGCCACCCCAAGCTTGTCTTCCCTGCATCGGGCCGACCAGCCTTCCTCTCCCCGACATCAATTCAGCCATCGGAGAGGAAGTTCAGCCCAGCTAGGCAGCGATTGGCTGGCCCAAACTTCCTCTCCGACGGCAGAATTGACGTCGGGGAGAAGCAGGCTGATCGGCCCGGTACAGTTTTCCGGACCTGGCCGGCTGTGCACCCCCCCCTAAGGCTGCACCTGGGGCGGACCTCCCCCCCACCCCCCCTTAGTACGCCACTGCTCTGGGGAAATGCTTAGGGGGAAGGGTTCTTTTAGAGGGAGGGTTCTTTGAGTGGGCAGACTTGTTGGGCTGACGGCCCTTTACTGCCTTCATACTCTATGTTTCTATCTTCTTAGGCACAATTCTACAAAAGATAGGCACAATTCTACAAAAGATAGGCGCCTGTTGCATGGTGCTTATGGGTACCTAACACCAAAGTAGGCGTTGAGAAAGACTTAGGTGCTGCAAGATATTGAATGCCTCACCTTCTCCACTGGTCATACCAAAAGCCACACCTTTACCCTGATCTACAGAGCTCTAAGCTTCTCTACGAATGCCCTAGATGACCTCAAAAAGGTCATCAGCAAGCTAATTATCTCCCACCAACGAATCACCATCCTTGGCAATTTCAACTTTACAAACTATCCCAAGACAGCCAGGACACCACTCGAATTCATAACAACACTATCAGACTTAGGTTTCTACCAGATCATCACCTCAATCACCTACGCTGCGGGCCATAGTCTAAACCTAGTCTTAACACAAAAACTAAACTAAAACTTGTTTTTTTAGACTGGATCATCAACCAAAATGGAGCTCAACTCGATTAACACTAAGTAAAACATAATACAAAAACGGAAACAGAGACATAATCTGAATTAGAGAAACAAAATGACTAATTTCCAAAATGTTTGGCAAACAAAAAAGTCTTCAGTGCTTTTTGGAATAATAAGAAGGGGCCAAAACTTCTTAATGATAGCGGCAAATTGAAAGACCAAACCACCAACCCTCACATCCAGCATTACATCTCTGAACCAGTACCCTGGTCCGATCACTACTTTATTACGTTCCATCTCACAAACACAGAAACCGTGACCAAAAACACCACCCCACTCAAAAAGATACTCAACCCTAACTCCGTCAACCTAGAAAAGCTATCATCCAGCATCTTTAAAGTAGCTGAAATGACTGGGCCCAAACCGACACCCATCAAAGAAGTCACATCAAACTGACACACACAAGTCAAGACTCTGTATGAAAACCCTCTCCATCTATTTCCAAGAAAAAAATCGATTGCATACATGCAAATCTTGATTCAACACCTCAAAGCCCAGCAAACTCCCAGAATTACCCCCCCCCCAAATGAGAGAACCCAGAACTGAAACCCTCAATCACTTTGAACCAGCCTCTCATGACAACCTAGCAAAAATAATCACTGCGCCAAATCTCCTGATGGCCACAAAAGACGCCTTCATTAAATCAGTCCTACCTCTAATAAATTCCTCCCTGCAATTGGGAACAGTACTGCAAAGCTGGAAATCAGTAATCACCAGGCTGATCATAAAAAAAAGACCCTGGATCCGAATGAACCTATCAACTACAGACCAGTCTCTAACCTTCCCAAGATCCTTGAAAAGACTGTACTATTGCAACTCCAGACCTTTGTTGACAGACAGAATACCTTCTCCCCTTACCAATCTGAGTTCAGAAAATTCCATAGCACAGAAACAGTCCTAACAAACATTATCAATGACTGCTGGATCATGCAAGACAATGAAAACGATGGACTACTGGTCCTTCAAGATCTCAGAGCTGCCTTCAATACCATTTATCACCCCCGTCTCCTTGCCAGACTTAAAAATATTGGAATTAATGATCAAGCACTCGGATGATTCTCATCATTCCTGAGCAATAGGACCCAAATAGTGCTATATAGTCTATCACAACCTTAACCAATAAAATATGGAGTACATGTCCTCTCTTCTATTCACCCTCTACATCAGACCAGTGGTAGACATCATCTTAAAATACCAAATAAAGATCCACTTGTTTGCTAACGACACACAACGGTACCTACTGCTAGGGCAGGATTAATTATTTGAGGGCCCCTAGGTACACAAGTACACTGGGCCCCCTAGCCATGACCTGCCCCTGCCCCACCCATACCCCACCCCTGCCCCGTTCCATTTATTTACCTGTTTCTTATTTACTTCTTTATTTCCACTTGTATTTCTTTTTTTCTTTTATTATAATATTCAAAACAAACAACAAAGATTACCATACCAGTGCCAGTGTACAGTTTTAGTTCTATGCAAGCCTCAAACATCTCTGAACAAAAAAGATGGAGTCGGTCCAGAGGAAGGCTACTAAAATGGTGTGTGGTCTTCATTCTAAGGCGTATGGGGACAGACTTAAAGATTTAAATATGTATGGACATTAGCTGCTGAAAATATATGCAAACTATGTAACGTGTAGAAATATTGACACAGAACTGTTACTCAGATGTTAAAAAAATCAAAAAATATATATAAGGAACCGGATAGTGTTATGTACTAACACAGCACCTGAGAAATATGCAGTAAGCAAAACCAAAGGACCTGACCTACCAGCCAGAAAAGATAATAAAAGAAATAAATATTGTAGTGCAAACTAGCTGTCTTACAATGTGAACAAGGACCCTAAAAATGTGGATAACTTCAATGAAATATAAGAAGAATTAAGGTCGCAAATAAGCCACAGAGAAAGTCTTATGAAGTTGCAAAAAACATAAATAAATTTGCTGTCCATATGGATTACAGGGGGTTATGAACTCACTCTGCAATGTGCAATTAGAAAAAAACCTCAACATACATATATTTAAACAACTGCATAAAAATGCCATGCATAATTAAAAACCCAAAGACACTGAGTGCTTGAGACAATAATCTAATGAGATAGTATGGAAACCAGATCTGTGAAAATCTATTTAAAAAAAGTCAGAGCTGCATATTTAAAATACAGTCAAAACTACATATATTTAACCAGCTGTGTAAAAAAAGCTGTGCATAATTTAAATACCAGGGACGCCGATTGCTATGCCGGCTATAAAAAGTGCACAGTTAAAGAAAACGAGAAAACATTTGTTATTTTTGTTTTGCTTTGCTTTCTCTTATTATTTTTAGCCTACTTTTATTCTATTTTATGTTTTTTTTCTGGTTTTTTGATTTGGTCTGGCTCAGTTTGTTTGGTTTTTTTTTTTTGTCCCTGCTGTTCAGCCTGGTAGCTGTCTGGCTGCTGACTACAATGGTCAAGTCAGCCCTTCTGCCTACCCGCTGTTGTTCTGAGATGGGAGTCCATCCCCCGGCTCTTCTTTGCCAGCCTCCTCTGCCGCTTCTTCAGCCTGTCCAACCAGGCTAGAGAGGAGCTGCAGGAGCGACGTCGGTGCCGTGTTAGTAAGTGCAGCTGGCGATCGGTGTTAGGGAGAGCTGAGCACATGGAGAGCGTGAAAAGAGGAAGACTGACAGGAAGGAGCAGGAGATGCGAAGGAGCCAGCCGGATACCCCTGCTGCCTACAAGCAGCCGCCTGAGACATATCGCCACCTACCACCACAGCCCGTCCAGGTGTGGAGCTCTCCCCAGCCCATCTTGCAGCTGCCAGCACTAACCCAGTTTCAGCCACCACAGCTGTAATGAGCGCGGAGAGGCCTGTTGCCGATCTTACCCGCCTTGAGGAGGGGGGCACATTGCCAATCGATGCTGGGGAGGGCCATGTTTGGAAAAAAATTTTGAGTGGTCTGTTTGCCCTCCTTCAGCGGGCCCCCCCCATACCATTTCGGGCCCTAGGCACGTGCCTACTGGGCCTATCCTTTAATCCGATCCTGCCTACTGCTAGGCTCAAACCAAGATGCTCAAATCTCCCAACTACACAAATGCATCTCTGAAATAAGAAGATGGATTACCCAAAACAAGAAGCAACTAAATGCAGCAAAAACTGAGCTCCTCTGGATATGGAGAGGTGACCCCAAGTTTGCCTACCCGTCAGTCTCTTGGGACTCGGTCACCCTGATGGCCAAAGACAAAGTACACAGCCTAGAGGTGATCCTTGATGGCGATCTTTCATTCTCTGACCATATCTCCCAAACAGTATCCGCCTCATTCTATTACTTCCGGCAGCTATGGAAAATCAAATGATACTTCTCGGAATTGGACTTCTCTCAGCTACGCTATGCCTTTGTCCTCTCCCATATGGACTACTGTAACGTGCTCCATCAATTACAAAGAGTGCAAAATACTGCCATCTGACTCCTAAAGAATCTCCGCATATGAGACCCAATCGCCACCTGGTGGCAAGCTGCCCACTGGCTGCCAGTCGACAAATGATATATATTCAAAGGCCTAGTAATGGCCTCCAAACTCTTCCACAACATTGTAGCAGCCTATATGGCTTCCAAACTTCCACTCTATGCCTAGAACTGACTGCTTTGCACGCAAGAAGAAAAGCAATTGCACGCGCCCTTGGGACATGCCCTCCACCTTGAGAATCTGGTGTAGTGATTAAAGCTGCAGCCTCAGCACCCTGAGGTTGTGGGTTCAAACCCATGCTGCTCCTTGTGACCCTGGGCAGATTGCCTGATCCCCCATTGCTCCAGGTACATTAGATAGATTGTGAGTCTGCCAGGACAGATAGGGAAAAATGGTTGAGTACCTGAATAAATTAATGTAAACAGTTCTGAGCTCCCCTAGGAGAATAGTATAGAAAACTGAATAAATAAATAGATGCAATTCTCTAAAGGATTTAGGAGCCTACATTATAAGTACCTAAATTTTAAGTTAGGTGCCACTAAGCATGATTCTGTAATGTGTGCCTAAGTGTGATTGATATGCAATAGATGCCTATCTTTTTAGGTGACAATTACAGAATCTGGCCCTCAGTGAACATTTCTTCTTAATCTTACTGCATTGCATAGGGGAATTAAGTGAAGAGGTAAGTTTTTATTGCTTTCCTAAAGTTTAGAAGCCTTTCAAGAGATCTGATCTGTGGGGGCAGTTGATTCCAGTAGCTTGGTATGAAATGCAAGTAGTATCTTCGCTCTGAAGTTGAAGGGCATGACCAAGGGGGTATTTGGAGATGTGTTTCTTCCTGGGAGCAAAGCGGCCTGCCTGGGACATATGGAGGAATTTAGCTGACATAACATAAGCATTGCCTCTGCCGGGTCAGACCAGTGCCCATCAGAATCCTCCTGCGGCGGCTCCCCAGGTCCATGACCTGTAAGTGATCCTTTACCTAAATCTTTTATTCCCTAATCATTTAATATCCTGTATAGTAACCCTCTATATATACCCTTCAATCCCCTTCTCCTTCAGGAAATCATCCAATCCCTTTTTAAAACCCAATATCGTACTCTGTCCTATCACCTCTTCTGGAAGCGCATTCCAGGTGTCTACCACCCTCTGAGTGAAGAAGAACTTCCTAGCATTTGTTCTGAATCTGTCTCCTTTCAATTTTTCTGAATATCCTCTTGTTTTTGTTGTCCCCGCTAGTCTGAAGAATCTGTCCCTCTCCACCTTCTCTATGCCTTTCATGATCTTATAAGTCTCTATCATGTCCCCTCTAAGTTTCTATTTTTCCAGGGAAAAGAGCCCCAGCTTCTCTAGCCTTTCAGCATATGAAAGGTTTTCCATGCCTTTTATCATCCTTGTTGCTCTTCTCTGGACCCTCTCAAGTATCACCTTATCCTTCATAAGGTACGGCGACCAGTATTGGACGCAGTACTCCAGATGGGGGCACACCATCGCCCGATACTGTGGAAGGATAACTTCCTTTGTTCTGGTCGTGATACCTTTTTTGATAATGCCCAACATTCTGTTCGCCTTCTTTGAGGCCGCTGCGCATTGTGCCGCTGGCTTCATTGTTATATCCACCAATACCCCCAAGCCCTTTTCTAGGTTGCCTTCTCCCAGTACCATCCCTCCCATCGTATAGCTATACATCGGGTTCCCTTTCCCTATGTGCAAGACTTTACATTTCTCTACATTGAAGCTCATCTGCCATTTTTTTGCCCACTCACTCAGTTTGTTCAGGTCTCTTTGTAGTTCTTTACATTCCTCAACAGTTTTAACCCTACTGGAGAGTTTTGTGTCGTCCGCGAATTTTATAACTTCGCACTTCGTCCCTGTTTCCAGGTCATTAATGAATATATTGAACAGCAGCGGTCCCAGTACTGACCCCTGTGGGACACCACTCATGACCCCTTTCCAGTCAGAGTAGTGTATACTAGTATCAAGCCCTTGAAATGCAGAGTTTGGCTATGGGTAGCCAGTGGGCTAATGATATAACCTGAGAGATGAGGTCCTAGGTGTGCAAATTCTTTAGGATTCTGATTGCTACATTTTCTATACACTGAAGGCATTGTACATTCTTTGTCAGTCCAATGAATAGTGAGAGAATGAAGGCATAGATGGATAAAGTCAGCTTCTGTGAAGTAGTTCCTTCTTTTCCAGAGTTGCTGGAGATAGTAGAATGAGGAAGAGACCGCTTGAGAAATATGGCTGGAGAGAGATAGGTGTGAGTCGAGGAGTATCCCTAGGCTGCGTGCATGGTCTTTCACACTCAAGCACTTTCATTTTCACATAACTTCAACAATCTTTAAAGCTCAAACAATTTTGCAAAAATGTGCTGTATACCTGCAGATACAAAATTCAAAACATATCAATTTAAACTCATTAGAAAATGCAGCCAATACTTATCTTTAAAGTAGACCTTTTTCTGCTGATGTATTGCTAAAAATTTGGGTTTCTTTTTGTGGATAGTAGTGTAGTTTATTTTTTATTTTAATATCTTTATTCATTTTAAAGCTTAAAATAAGTGCAACATATTATACAGACATTTTACACTTTAACATGTAGTGCAGTTTATTAAAACACCAGGAATGTGTTCTGAGTGAGATCTGTTGTATAAGTGCAAGGCATTCCATCATGTTTAGTAAAATATGTATCCATTAATTTTAGAATAATGTAGTACAGATTTTATTTATTAATATAGGAATGCAGAACATTTTGTAAAGTTCAGCTGAAAAAGAAAGAAAGCTGATGACGCTTTCAATAGAACCCCCAAGGTAAAATCTGAATTATAAATCTTTGCTTTAGTGAGAACAAGTAATGATTTTGTGTGATCTCATTTTAAATCCACAAAGAACCCAAGGCTGTTTTTAAAGATATTCCCTGTATCTTTTGATGTTTTATTTATCAAATAAAAGATGAACTGTGTTTGACTGGAAAGTAGCAGATCAAAGACATATGTACAGAATGAATATACAGGTTCTCACTGAGTTTCACGTTAGGACCTGGAATCCAAATGCAAGAGCTGTGGCCTTTAGATCCCAATCAGGCCATACACGTATTCTAATGATCATCAGTTATGTGTCATATAAACATCAATCATTTGGAGCTACGGAACATCGAGGTGCGAGGTGATCAATTGAGAGACCTTTCAGGGAAATACCTGGAAAATGTCACAAGCACCCAAGAATATCAACATGAAAAATGAATGTTCCTAATTAATTACAGAGACACAATCTTTATTTAATTTCAATTTGGAGGGAAAAACAAACAATGGGTAATTAAGGAAGGCTGGCTGTAAAGGATTGACTAAAATGAGTACTTTAAAAATCTTATATGTTCTAAGAAGCAGTCGTAAATCCTGACATTGATATACTGGGACACCACATGTATCCCTTTCTGAAATAAGAAATACGCATGTAGTTTTTGGTTTTACCCAATCCAAGTTCAGATTACATCTCCTTGTAATCTACACATAGAATGGCATTTTCCAAATCAGAACCTTCCAAATCAGAACATTCCAAACAGACTTCTGCCTCACATGTATTTTTGAAAGTGAGATGGACAACCATGTACTGGAAACATCCAGCATGAATATCTATTTTACAGACTGAAACAGGGAAAAACAGGAGACATGGACATCTGCATAGTAGCATTCATAGAAAATGGCCACACTGATATCAATACAGAACAGAGGGTCAGTCTAGTGGTTAGAACAGTAGACTGTAAACTAAGTGACCCAGGTTTAAATCTCACTTTAATTCTTTGCTATGGGGAATATTTGGCCCATGACATCAGCGGTTTTTTAAGCTTTTGAACTGAACCTGGATATTCAATGCCAGCCATGTCCGGGCTCGAGCATTAAAATATCCAGCTACCCAAGCCAGCCAGAAGTTAACTTTGCACCATCTGATATAGACTGGTGCAAGATTAGGTTGCAAAAAATATTAGGACTGGTTTAATTCTTTGTTTTTTGTAATTGTGAGCTCTCCAGGAACAGAAAAATGTATCTATTTTATTTCGATTTTTATCCCGTCCTCCCGGGAGCTCAGAATGGGTTACAATACGACATTCACAAGTAAATTTAAGGACAAACTGGTTGTAAACAAGGAGGATTCTGTCTGCTAGTGTCAGTTTAAGCTGAAGGGGTAGGTCTTCACTGCTGTTCAGAAGGCCATCAGTGGTGTCTACTATACCTGAATGTAGCCTTTAGGCTTGTAGTTAGCTTACATATTTAGGTATAGTAGGTATTTTCTGTTTCTGGAGGACTCTCAAAAAAAAAAAAAATTGAAGTGGGATTTGAACCTGGGTCCAGTGGAGTTCCAAGGGGGAGGGGGTGGTCCATCCTGGGTGCAGAGAAAGAGGACAGATGCTGGATGGAAAGAATAGAATGATGAGAAGAAGAAAGCAGAAACCAGAGATGACAAAAGGTAGAAAAACATATTTTTGTTGCTTTGGAATAAAGCGGTATTGTAGCTGTATTGATGTACATTTATAAATATAAGATTGATATAAGGTATTCTTTTGTTGGACTAATTTTAATACATTTTTTTTTTGCTAACTTTCAGAGACTAGAATCCCCTTCCTCAGATCAGGACAGGATAACAGCTGTATTTGCATGCCTGTCACCTCTATTATTTGCAAATCTACCTCATACATATTCATTACACACTAAACAATTTTGGAACTTATCATATCAATTCAATAGCTCTACTATACTAGAATATATTTTATAAACACAAAGAGCTATATTTGCTACAAATTTATAAACTAAAATTTCCACACATTCATTAATCACTTCTTTTTATTTTATACTGTTTGTTAAAAAAAAAAATTCACCCCACACATGTGTTAATACTTCATATCATATAAATATACACATAAATAACTTACTAAAACCATAACAACCTACCCAACTAACCCAATAAATAAGTTAATATCAAAACCACTCTATTGCAGTATTGTCCATATACTGGCCAAAAAGTTCTTGATATTGTGCAAACATCACTTCATGAATGGTAGTCCAATAGATGTTATCTTCATATTCCTTGTATCGCTGTTCACCATAAACTGAGCACAATTGCCCAACACAAATCTGTGTTACGCCTGTTGGCAACGTCTGGGGCTACAGGCTGATCTTGGCTTCAGTAATGAATCTTAGTTCTAAAAATACATAACACACACTGCTTATAATCCTAATTACAACATGCCAAATTATAATCCTCATAATTAAACATCAAAATCATTCATCAAAATCATATAATGTTCCTACCTTGTTATTCATTATACAATATATTTGTGTACCACACACCAGTGGGTGTTAAAAAATGCTGGTGCCCAATCCATGACATTACTGTGAAACAAATATGACCAGAGCATAAGCAGAGTCATGTAACTTTAAACGCAGGAAATCATTTTCCTGTCCCGGCGAGTTCTTTTCCTGTCTCTGCCCCATTTCTGCAAGCTCTGTCCTCATCTGCACAAGCCTCAAACACTTTAAAATCATACGTATTCGAGACTTGTGTGGTTAAGGCAGAGCTTACAGGAATGGGGCAGGGACATGGACAGCGACAAAACTCACAGGGACGGAATGAGGAAATTGAGTTCCTGCGGAGACGGGGAAAAATTTATCCCCTCGTTATACTCTGCTGACTACCCTAGCCAGCAGTTTAACCATTCCCTCTGACTGTAACCCCTACCCTGGCTCCTGCTTGTCATTTTTAGATTGTAAGCTCACTTGAGCAGGGACTGTCTCCTATGTGACTCTGTACAGTGCTGCGTACATCTGGTAGCGCCCTAGAAATAAGTAATAGTAATATGGAGGACTCAATTTCATCACTGTGCAGTGTCTGCTGTATCTGAATATTCAGCACCAGCTCCTATCCAGATACCCGTGCTAAATATCCAGATTTTATTTAAACATCATAGCCAGCATTTAAAAAGATCACCAATCATAGAGTTTAAATATAGACCAGATAGTATGTTATTGTTGACAAAGATCTTGAAGCTGTCAGCAGCATGGGATTGTGACATGGGTGCTCACATGTCGTGAATCTTCACTAACATTTGCTGTAGAGTTTTGGAGGCAACGTCAGCTGCCTGTTGTAGAAATGATAAACTCGCTATTGCTGGCAGCATTGCTGTTTCTCCATCCAGACATGCGGGGCTGTGGCTGTACCAGTAACACAAGGTACTCGTGTGCATGTTTCTCATTTATTAATAAAAGAGCAGACGAGGATGAGTCAGTTTGTTCTCAGCTGCTACCACCATGTAGTGCTTTGTTTTCTCTTAATCCTACAACATGATGAGGTTAACTCTAAATTGCACAGAAAATATGCTCATAGAATTTGAAATGTCTAACTATGGAAGGTTTAGTCAGCAAGACTAGCAGGTTAGGTAGCACTGCTGAACATCCACATTGAAACATCCACATTAAAGGCAAAACAAACAGTGATGACCATCAGTGAAGTGGCAAAACAGTCCAAAGAAACATTGAAAAATGATCTTTAATAATAACAAACAGAACCCAACATGGCCATGTTTTGGCAAGTGTTGCCTGAATCAGGGAGCTGTAAATTCCATGCCATATATCCATATATCAACTGTTGACCAATATCAATTTACAGCTCTAGCATCCAACTTTCTCACTGCTTGCCGGAACAAAATATTAGTAGCAATCAAACTTCATGCAGTGCACTGCTGCTCCCCAAAACTGGGCTGGTCAGGGGCAGACCAAGGGAGGAGCTGGGGCTTATGCGGGCCTAGCGATATTAGGCAAGGTGAGTTTAGGACAGCTTAAAAGCTATTCTTTATATACCCACTACCTTTATGCAGGCCCCAGAAGAATATCAAGCCTTTTTTGTTTTGTTTTCAAGTGCCCCAGAATCCTCAATCCCCCCCTCCCATTTCCCCACAACAATATTCTGTTCTCCCAGCCCATGGCCATACCCTAAATACCCGGTGATCCAGTGGGGAATCATTGGGGCTGGAGCAAAGTTCCCTCATTCCTACCCTTTATCTGTGCCTGGGAAAATGTCTGCTGCTTGTGGTACTGCCCCCAAATACCGCCCCTCCCCCACACACAATAGACCACTAGGTATTTAGGTAGGCTTGGGGGTCCTGAGGGGAGAAAGATTTGGCTGTGGGCTAGGGGTAGGGAGCAAGAGGAGGGAGCATTGTTGATGGGGGAGGATTGGAAACCCAGCTGAATATTGGCAAGCCTGCATAAGCTCCAGGAGGACAGGCCACCTAGCATTATGCCCTGATATTTACTACTGGTGCCTGGAAATAGCCCGGTTTATGTTTGCCTAAAAAAGGCTAATTTGATTTTCTCATTTACATTCCAACATAACAGGAAAGGAGTAAAAAGCAAGAGCATCAGATATTTCTACTTATCTTTTATAGTTAAGCTCTTTGTTAATGTCATTTCTTGTTGAGAACTTCAGAGTAGGAAGTCCACAAAAATCCGAGGGTCATATATTAGATCCAGGGATCAGTGGCATACCTAGCATATGTGACACCTGGGGCCCATCATTTTTTGACATCCACCCCCCATCTTTATTAAAAATATGATTTTAGTAACAATCCACATATCGCACAACAAGAGGAAAAGGCAGCATCTTAAACACTGCAGTGAGCACTAGAACACCAACACATACATTGTAAAACTAAACAAGCCAGATCCCACACAGTCAATTGATCCTGTAGTCAATGCCAACTGAAAACTATGTTTTTTTCTTACACACAGAACAGAGATACACTCTCGCCCAATATAGAATAATCACAAACTAAAAATAGAAATATGTAGACAAAAGTTAAACTGAAACGCCAAGAAACCAGACTCTGCATACAATACAACTTCACAACACCACAAAAACAGTAATACATGTCCTCTAATACTGTGCAAAGTATAAAGACAGTAGATGTAAATTTGAAAAAACTGATACATAACAATCACCACTTTACAAATTAACAAATAAAAATAAAACAAATAATGAGAAATAAGAAAATACCATTTTATTGGACTAATCCATTTTTCAATTAGCTTTCAGAGGCCACATCTTTCTTCAGAACAGTACAGTATATTGCTGTTATGGTATCCTGTTCTGAGGAAAGGGGTTTAGTCCCAATAATTGCCTTATTTCCATTTCCTATTTATAAACTTTTATCAATACAGTTACAATACTACTTGATTCTAAGTAAAGCAACAAAAAAATATTTTTACCTTTTGTTGTTTCTGCTTTAATCATCTCCTCTTTGCTCTCTTCTGTCCTCTCTCCCTTCCATGCAACATCTGCCCTCTCTTTGCCCTTTCCACCCAGCTTCTGCTCTCTCTCCATCTACTGCCCACACTCTCTCTGCCCCTTCCATTTACTATCCACCCTCTCTCTCTTTCATATGGCATCTTCCCTCTTTCTGTGTCCCTTCAATAAACTGTATATCGGGGTCCCTTCTCTCCTTTGCACATGATTCATTTCAGCTTCACCCCCTCTCCATATTCCTGTCTACACCCTATCCCCTATGCTTTGGCATTTCTCTCTTTCTCTTCTCCTTTCCTTCCTTCCTTCCTACTCCACACCATGGTGTGGTATCTCTATCTCCTTCCCTTCCCTCCCCCATGCCATGGCATCTCTTCCTCCCCTTCCATGGTCTGGTATCTCCTTTCTTTTTTCCCTTTCCCTCCCTCCCATGGACTTGGCATCTCTGGTTCCTCTACCTTGTCTTCCTTCTCCCTCCTTCCCTCTCTCTCTCTCTCTCCCCAATTGGGTGCTGCTGCAGCAGCATTTCTCCCCCCCTTCCCTGTGCAGCATCAGCATTTCTCCCCCCCCCTTCCCTATGCAGCATCAGCATTTCTCCCCCCCTTCCCTGTGCAGCAGTAACATCTCTTCCCTGACCAGCATGTCTGGCCGATTCCCCTGCTCAAAGCCGAGGGCGTCTACACCTCATGGGATCCGCGGCTGTGTTGGAAGCCTTCTCTCTGAGGGAACGCTTCCGACGCAGCCGTGGATCGTGCGAGGAGCCGACGCCCATGGCTTTGAGCAGGGGAGCCGGCCAGAAGTGAAACAACCGCCAAAGGGAGCACAAGTTGGGACGTGGACACCTCTGTTTACAGAAGGGGTGCCCACACTTTTTGGACTTGCAAGCTACTTTTAAAATGACCAAGTCAAAATGATCTATCAACAATAAAATTTTTAAAAAAACACAAAGCACACTGTACGCAGAGAAAATGTTAATTATCATTTATATTCGGGGTTTTTTTCAAAGAGGTCAAGGCAGATGACTCTATGCAATGTCACCTCAGTAACAACTATACAAAAATAGACAAATACCCCTGTCCTTTTTACTAAACCGCAATAGTGTTTTTTAGTGTAGGGAGCTGTGATGAATGCCCCGCGCTGCTCTCGACGCTCATAGGCTCCCTGCGCTAAAATCCGCTATTACGGTTTAGTAAAAGGGGGCCATAGTGTAAAATATAGACAGCAGTTATAAATTCTCAAAACGGACACATTTTGATCACTAAATTGAAAATAAAATCATTTTCCTACTTTTTTTGTCTGGTGATTTCATGAGTCTCTGGTCCTTCTTCTGTAAACCAATATTTCTTTCTTTCTGCCTATCTTTCTCTCTCCCCATGCTCCCCCCCTTTCTTTCTGCCTTTCTTTCTCTCTCCCCCTGGCCTCCCTCTTTATTTCTGTCTTTCTTTCTCTCTCCCCCTAGTCCCACTCTTTATTTCTGCCTTTTTTTCTCTCCCCCTGGTCCCCCTCTTTATTTCTGCCTTTCTTTCTCTCTCCTCCTGGTCCCCCTCTTTATTTCTGCCTTTCTTTCTCTCTCCCCCTGGTCCCCCTCTTTATTTCTGCCTTTCTTTCGCTCTCCCCATGGTCCCCCTCTTTATTTCTGCCTTTCTTTCTCTCTCCCCCTGCTTGCTTGTCTTTCTTTCTTTCTCTCTCTCTCTCACCCTGGCCGCACCAAGCCATCCTGCCGATTTTTCCACTTCCCCGATTCTTTCCCTACTCCCACCCCTAAACCAGCAGCCGATTTCTCCCTGCATCTTCCCCGAGCCAGGCCTGGCACATACATGCGCCGGGCCCACAAGATTTCACCTCCGGCGTCAGTTCTAATGGGGAGGAAGTTCCAGGCCAGCCAGACAGCGATTGGCTGGCCCAGAACTTCCTCTCCGATGTTAGAATTGATGCCGGAAGTGAAGTCTTGAGGGCCCTGCACTTTTTCCCCACCCACCAGCCCGCCTCACCTTTTGCCTCTACCTACCACGCAGCAGGCCAGCAAAGCACAACCCATGAGAGCCCACACGATGGATTGAAGTCATGTTGCCGGCTGGGTTAAGTTCGCCCTGGGGTTTGGAGATCGCCTCGCTGGAGTGACTCTGCGGGGGAGCCGGTGCCGGGATGCGGTGGTTAGATGGAGCACTTTTCATAGGGAGGGTGACTGGCTGTGCACCCCTTTGGGGCGTGCACCCGGGGCAGACCGCCCCCCTGCCTCCCCTTTGTACGCCACTGCCAGGGATCAATCCAATGTCCGATGGGACCCATTTCACCCCATTACAGGGGCTTCCTCAGGGAAAAAAGTTGGGTTTTTCTTCATGAGCGTACTGCTTCTATCACAATTCTCCAGCCAAGGTCACCATGGAGCGATACAGAGGCATTATAAAATTCTTAGTCTTATTAACCATCCCTTTTTAAAATAAATCCTAGCATCCCGTTTGCGTTTTTGGCCACCGCCGCATATTGGGCGGAAGATTTCATCGTATTGTATACGATGACACCCAGATCCTTTTCATGGGGGCTAACCCACAAGGTGGACCCTAGCATCCGGTAACTGTGATTCAGGTTATTCTTCCCAATGTGCATCACTTTGCATTTGTCTACATTAAATTTAATCTGCCACTTAGATGCCCAGTCCTCCAATTTCCTAAGGTCTGCCTACAATTTTTCACAATCTGCATGTGTTTTAACAACTTTGAACAGTTTAGTGTCATCTGCAAATTTAGTCACCTCACTCGTGGTTCCAATTTACAGATCATTTATAAATAAGTTAAACAGCACTGGTCCCAGTACAGATCCATGTGGCACTCCACTATTTACTCTTCTCCATTGAGAACGGCTCAAGAAAAAGGCAGCCAAAATCAGAACAGTCGATCAAGCATGGTCCCTACTAAAAAATACCTACATTCCGCAGATATCCAAAGGAAGGAAAAATAAAAACAAAGGAGAACCAGCTTGGCTAACTAAAGAGGTGAAGGATGCAGTAAGGGATAAGAGGAACTCGTTTAAAAAATGGAAACGCGAACACACAACGGAGGCCTGGAGCAGTCACAAGGTCAACCAGAAGAAGTGTCACAAGGCGGTAAGAGACGCTAAAAAAGCATATGAGGAAAAGATAGCGCAAGAAGCCAAAAACTTCAAGTCCTTTTTTAGATACATAAAAGGGAAAAAAAACAGCTAAGGAGGCAGTAGGCCCTCTCGACGACCAAGGAAGAAAAGGGTGCATCAAGGAAGACAAACAGATTGCAGATAGGCTAAACACATTCTTTGCATCTGATTTAACTGAGGAGGATACTGCATCAATGCCAGAAACAGGGAGAGCATTTAAAGGAGAAATTGAGGATAGCCTAACCACAGTAAATGTGGATTTGGACATGATATACTATCAGATCGACAAACTAAGAAGTGACAAATCCCCTGGACCAGATGGAATTCACCCGAGAGTGCTAAAGGAGCTTAAGGTAGAAATCGGAGAACTTTTACAATCCCTAACTAACTTGTCAATTAGAACCGGGCGAATACCAGATGACTGGAAGATAGCAAATGTCACTCCAATCTTCAAAAAAGGATCGAGAGGAGAACCGGGCAACTATAGACCTGTGAGTTTTACGTCGGTTCCTGGGAAGATGGTTGAAGCACTAATAAAGGATAGCATAGTGCAACACCTGGAAAACCACGACCTGATGAGAGCTAGTCAGCATGGCTTCAGGAAGGGGAAGTCATGTTTGATAAACTTACTTCAATTTTTTGAGGAGGTGAACAAACAAATCGATAATGGTGAACCAGTGGATATAATATACTTGGACTTCCAGAAAGCGTTTGACAAGGTTCCACACACAAGGCTTCTGAAGAAACTACAAAGGAGATATACTAAGATGGATGGGCAAATGGCTGGAAAACAGATTGCAGAGGGTGGGCATAAATGGGAAGTTCTCGGACTGGGAAAAGGTGACGAGCAGTGTACCCCAGGATTCGGTCCTTGGGCCCATCTTGTTCAATATCTTCATAAACGACCTGGAAGAAGAAACAACAAGTAATTTAATCAAGTTTGCAGACGACACAAAACTATGTAAGGCAGTTGGGTCACAAAAGGACAGAGAAGAACTCCAGAGAGATTTGAACCAGCTAGAGAAATGGGCAGAAAAATGGCAGATGAAGTTTAACATAGACAAATGCAAAGTGATGCACCTGGGTAAGAAAAACAAGGAACATGAATATAAAATGTTAGGTGTAACATTGGGCAAGAGCGAACAAGAAAGGGACCTGGGGGTACTGATAGACAGGACCCTGTAGCCATCAGCACAATGCGCAGCGGCAGCAAAGAAAGCAAACAGGATGTTGGGCATGATAAAGAAGGGGATCACAAGTAGATCGGAGGACATCATAATGCCGCTTTACAGAGCAATGGTCAGACCACACTTGGAATACTGTGTCCAACACTGGTCTCCCTACCTAAAGAAGGATATAACCCTGCTGGAGAGGGTGCAAAGACGAGCCACGAAGCTAGTTAAAGGTATCAAAAACTTGAGCTACAAAGAAAGCCTCGGAAAACTGGGATTGTTCACCCTCGAGAAGAGAAGACTGCGAGGGGCATGATAGAGACTTTTAAAATACTAAAAGGATTCGACAAAATAGATCAAGAAACACCGTTATTCACATTGTCCAATGTGACTCGGACAAGAGGTCATGGATTGAAGCTGAGGGGCACCAGGCCCAGGACAAATATCAGGAAATTCTGCTTCGCACAATGAGTGGTGGACGCTTGGAACGCACTCCCGGAGGAGGTCGTGATGGAGACCACCATTCCGGGATTCAAGGGCAAGTTGGATGCACACCTTCTCGCAAATCACATTGAGGGATACGAGTAAACAAGGTTTCTCAACAGGGAACACCTGGCTTGGCCTCCGCGGGTGCGGGTCACCGGACTGGATGGACCTAGGGTCTGATCCGACGAAGCCACTTCTTATGTTCTTATGAGAAAAATAACCATTTAACCCTACCCTCTGTTTTCTATCCAATAACCAAATCCCAATCCACAAATGAACTTGTGCATTCATTTTGCTTATTCATTATACAGATGATGTACAATTTTTTCCCTATGGTTAATTGGTAAAGTAAATTGAAAGATAAATTGATTTTGTGTTTACATGCAATGAATGACTGGATGATGCATCAAAAATTATGTAGGAAGGTCTGAAGATCTATCATGGCCTGAAGTTGTTGAAGTAGATGCTATAATGCTTCCAGTTTGGGCGAAAGGTGAACATTTTGGGTATCTGATTGGATTTAAGTTAACAAGTGTTAACTGTGGTTAAGTCTGCTGTCTTTCATATGAAGCCTTTAAGTAGATGAAAACCAATGTTAGCACCTTAAGATTTTTGGCTTGTATAGTGTTGCAGAGGTTGGACTACTGTAATGCTCTATATTTGGGGATAGCATTATCCAGATGTAGAGCAGGTGATGCGCGTCTAATTTATGGTGGTAGTAAGTTTGAACATGTTACCCCCTCTATTATGTCAACTACATATGCTACCTAATAGATCTTACTAACCTTTAGGGCTCCTTTTACAAAGATGCGCTAAGCGTTTTAGCGCACGCTAAGTGCCAACTGCTAACGCATTCATGTTAGTCTATGGACACATTAGCGTATAGCATGTGCATAGATTTAGTGTTCAAACTGCTTAGCGCACCTTTGTAAAAGAGGGGCGTATTAGGGCTCCTTTTACAAAGGTGCTCTAACATAGAAACATAGAAATAGACGGCAGATAAGGGCCACGGCCCATCTAGTCTGCCCACCCTAATGTCCCTCCCCTTCCTTCGCCCTGTGAATAGATCCCTCCCCTACCTTCGCCCTGTGAATAGATCCCATGTGACGATCCCATTTGGCCTTAAAATCAGGCACGCTGCTGGCCTCGATCACATGCAGTGGAAGACTATTCCAGCGATCAACCACCCTTTCTGTGAAAAATAATTTCCTGGTGTCAGCTCGTAGTTTCCCTCCCCTAATTTTCCACAGGTGCCCTCTTGTTGTCGTGGGACCCTTGAAAAGGAAGATATCTTCCTCCGCCTCTATGCGGCCCGTGAGATACTTGAACGTCTCAATCATGTCCCCCCTCTTTCTGCGCTCCTCAAGTGAGTATAGCTGCAATTTGTCTAGCCGTTCCTCATATGGGAGATCCTTGAGTCCTGAGACCATCCGGATGGCCATTCTCTGAACCGACTCCAGTCTCAGCACATCCTTGTGATAATGCGGCCTCCAGAATTGCACACAGTATTCCAGATGGGGCCTCACCATGGATCTATACAATGGCATAATGACTTCCGGCTTACGGCTGACGAAACCCCTGCGTATGACTTGTCTTGCTTTGGATGAAGCTTGCTCCACTTGATTGGCAGCCTTCATGTCCTCGCTGACGATCACCCCTAAGTCGCGTTCTGCTACCGTTCTTGTAAGGATCTCGCCATTAAGGGTATAAGTCTTGCATGGATTTTGGCTGCCCAGGTGCATAACTTTGCATTTTTTGGCATTGAAGCTGAGTTGCCAGGACCTAGACCAGCGCTCCAGTAGGAGTAGGTCGTGCATCATGTTGTCGGGCATTGAAACATCATCTATTGTGCATTTGCCCACTAAATTACTTAGTTTGGCGTCATCGGCGAATAATGTTATTTTACCCCGAAGCCCTTCTGCCAAGTCCCTTAAAAAGATGTTGAATAGGATTGGGCCCAAGACCGAGCCCTGTGGCACTCCACTGATCACCTCCGTCATTTCAGAGGGTGTGCTGTTCACCACCACCTTTTGAAGCCTACCTCCAAGCCAGTTCCCAACCCATTTCGTCAATGTGTCACCTAATCCTATAGAACTCATCTTGCTCAGCAACCTGCAGTGTGGTGAGCAAGATGAGTTCTATAGGATTAGGTGACACATTGACGAAATGGGTTGGGAACTGGCTTGGAGGTAGGCTTCAAAGGGGTGGTGGTGAATGGCACACCCTCTGAAATGACGGAGGTGATCAGTGGAGTGCCACAGGGCTCGGTTTTAGCGGGCAGTAACCACACGCTAACTGCTAATGCGTGCATGTTAGTCTATGGATTGTGACGATGCCGGTGCCGGCTTGAACTATGGCCCCGGTCAGCGCCCCGAATAGCCTGCGGTCCACGTGCTTCCAGGATAGGCTGGAAGTCCTGCTGGTTTCTTATTCAATAAAGAAGCACAAAAAGTCAGGAACAAATAAAGATCAAAATATAAATAAGTCTCAATTTATTGAGTCCACAAACCCTTAACAGGATTCAGTTCATTCATTTCATGAACAAAAGAAAACATGAAAGAAAAACCGGGTTATAAAATAGACAAAGCCCACACCTTCCTTGTAGGTAATTAACAGGTGAGTAATTCCATAGTCTGTAATAGTCCAATCTTAATACATCTGCCTTCACCAAGCAGGGCAGAAATGAGATTATGCACTTTCTTTGTGGAATGGAAGTGCTGCAATCAGGCCTGGGTTGAAGCAGGCCTGTCCCAACCAACTCACAAACAGTTGGTGGGGGAGGGGAGTAGTTGAATCCACTTATTTAAATCTGCTTTTAAACAGTATGCCACAATTGGCCCCACAATCCCAACCAAGGATCTTGTGTGGATTCTCCCCAATCTACCACCCCTATATAGAGTCCAAATTGCAGTCTCAATCAGCCTCCAAAAGGCAAACACAAAGAAAAAACTTTCAAACAAAATAAACCTGATTTGAGACTTCCAGGTTTAGGCACCTTTGCAGTGTGAGCCCAGCACTGCTCACCGGCTCCACACAGGTACTGCAGGTTTTCAAAATCCCCAACAGTCCATAAAACTAAGCACAGCAAACAGTAAAGGAATTGCCCTTAGCTTTCATCCATTGCAGTGGTTTCTGAATCCATGGCAGTGTCCATAAATTCCATGGCCTCTGGGTTGGCTGGCTGGCTGGCTTCAGAGACAGGGGTAACATCTGCCATCTCTACATCCTGATTCTGAGAGGGTTCAGGAGCCCAGTCCCTTGAGCCTCCTTCCTGGGTTGCTCCAGGACAGACTGATTTGTTTCTCCTGAGCTGAGCCTCTAAAGCCCTAAGCTGGACACGCCCTAACCTACAGGGGGGAGGGACGATCTGTAGCTTCTGCTGGGCTTTCTGATTAGCCCTAATTGGGCTCAGTAGTTGTGCCTTGGCTGTGTTGTGAGCCTGCCTCCTAGGCTGTTCTTTTATCAAAGGCACCTCCTGCTGCACCGGGCTATTCCCACTCTCATCTTTCCCTCCCCAGTCCTCTTGTTGTAGGGCACCCTTGCCAATGACTGAGCTCTGGGAACTGTTTGTAGGAGGGCTGCTGTACTGGTCTGCTCTCCTAACAGTCAGGGGTTTTTGTCCCTTCTCTGGCACAAACCTCACTCTGGTGTCGGGTTTGTGACAGGATGCATTAGCATTTAGCGCGTGTGTAGATGTAGCGTGTGCTAAAAATGCTTAGCACACCTTTGTTAAAGAGGGGGTTAATGTTTTTGGTACTGATTTTTCATCAAGAAGTACTCTGATATTTGTCAAATACCATTTCGTTATATCATCCATGTCAATCCTTGAGATCAGAGGTGGCAATGCAATTGTCCGTGGATGGAATACAGCAAATAAAATATGCTAGTACAGTAAAACTTTGGTTTACGAGCATAAATCTAACTAAACTAAACTAAACTAAGCCTTAGGTTTATATACCGTATCTTCTCCACGGAAGTGGAGCTCGACACGGTTTACAAAGTTTAAAAAATATGGGAAGAGAGAAGAGAAAGAGTTTACAAAGCATAAAAAGAGGGGATGTAATCAGGAGAAGAGATGTTATATGCTAGAGAAGAGCCAGGTTTTCAGTTGTTTTCGGAATAGTTGGAGGGAGCCCAGGTTCCGCAGCGGGAAACATTCTTGTAATCCAAAACACTCATATATCAGAGCAAATTTCTCCATAAGAAATAATGGAAACTCAGACGATTCGTTACACAACCCAAAATCTTTAATACAAAATACTATACGTACTTGTATTGCAAGACCTCGCTCGTTTAGAACAGTCACTACACTCCTGCAGCATCAGAGAGAGAACTATCGGCTTAGTTGTGATGTGTGTATACTGTATGTACTTGTATTGCAAGACATTGCTTGTATATCAAGTTAAAATGTAATAAAATGTTTTGCTTGTCTTGCAAAACGCTTGCAAACCAAGTTACTTGCAATCCAAGGTTTTACTGTACTAGGAACAGGGCCATTTCAGAAGCTAGGGTGCAATTGTGGAATAATTTGGTTTGGACAGCTGAGATTGATTGAAGATGTGCAACAATTTAAGCAGCTTCTAAAATGTTTAAATCTTCACTAACACTATTTTTGTTTTCTGATGTGTTTAATTCTATATGTATTCATTTATATGAATAACATTTTGATTCATTACAATCATTTCACCTTAATGTTCTGCAAGCTATTTCTCTCCTTTCCCCTCCCCCTTTTTACCCCCCCCCATCTTTCCTGTCAAAAATTGGAGTTCTCTTCCTTATTTTTCTTTTTTTTTAAATTCTTTATTGATTTTCCAAACTTCAATAGTGCAATACACAAATATATCACATATAATAAATCAATATAAGCACATTTAACTTACAAATATACATAACCAACCATTTTATCCCCCACTCCCCCACCCACCCAATGATTATATAATAAAACACAGAAGCGTAGATTTCCCCAATAACATTACCTTATTCAAATTAGTCACATCCTTCCATCCTCCCACCCATCCCAAGTATAAATATTCAGAGATCAAATTATGACAGAAATAACCCCCCACCCCCCGGATATGTACGAAAATAAACAAAAACTGACTCACAATCAAGGACCTACTATAGTGAGGTAATATAAGATGTCAACGGGCCCCAAACCAATTAAATTATATTACCAAGGCCCAAACTATCAGCATTCATCCTTTCATATCTATTAGGTAGAGCAAAGATTTGTCCACCAGAAAGGAAAATTTAAACGGTCGTAATCCTTCCAATTACAGGTAATCATCTGCATGGCTATCCTTTGGGGGGCTTAACATGTAATAATGTTCCACAAATGACCGCCTCATACGTCAGTGGAATTGATGATTCCAATATGTTGTTAATCTTACCCCATATTGACCTCCTTATTTTTCCATGTTGTTTTTCCCTTTGTCAGGGGCTTGTCTGTACATATTTATTATTGTGTATTTTATTGATGGATGTAAGTGCTGTTTTTTCAAATAACTTGTATGAATTCTTGAATGCACTGTTTTTAGATTGAAAATGAATAAAGATATACAAAAAAATAATAATTTATTTTTATTTTAAAAATTTCTATACTGTTTAAATCTAAACGGTTTACATAATTTTAAAACAAAAATATGATAAAATAAACATACAGACAATCCTCAGAAATCATGCCGACAAAATAATACCATAGCTTGCACCTAACTTAAATAATTCATCAACTCTGCCAGAGAGGAAAATTAAGGCATCTACAAATAACTGCGTCTTAAGTAATTTTCTAAACATGTGGGATCTCTTCATGGAAGAAATTAGGGGGGGGGGGTCATTAGAGTGGGCAGACTTGATAGGTCGTGGCCCTTTTCTGCCATTATTTTCTATGTTTCTATGTTTATTTATACCTTTGTTTGTATTTGCTATTTTTGTACGATATTTTATTGTAAACTGTTTAGACATTTTAGATAGGCATTTTTAATTATTATGAATATGCATGCGAAAAAGGTAGTATATCAAATTTTAAATAAACTTAAAACTTGAAACTCTTTTTTAAAGTTTTATAAGGAGTAGCAAAAAATGCTGGATGCATATCTTAGGGCTCCTTTTACTAAGGTGCGCTAGCGTTTTTAGCGCACGCAGAAAATTATCACGCGCTATACCGCAAGGTATGCTTCTAGAATAATGCCAGTTCAATGCTGGCGTTAAGGTCTAGCGTGTGCGGCAATTTAGCGTGCGCTATTCCGCGCATTAAGACCCAAACTCACCTTAGTAAAAGGAGCCCTTAATGTCTTTAATGAATTTATGTTAAGGATTTTAATTATGTTTTGTTATAATTTTGTATGTATTTTAGAACCCGCTTAGGTTAAAGCAGGCTATAAGTCTTTTAAATAAATAAATATTGCAATCTGTGGAAGCAATTTCAACTAGTGGCTGGGAGTTCTACAGACATGGGGGGAGGGGTAGAGGGAAGGAAAGATGGGAGTAAACAGATAAAAAGGATGACAGAGAAAGAAAAAAAGACAGCAAAGTCATATCATAGGAGGGAGTGCTAGAAAGCTCTTAGCCCAACCAAGAAGAGAATGATATGTATATGGTTCAATTAATGATCTGAAGCAATGGGGGTCTTTTACTAAGGGCTCCTTTTATGAAAGTGCACTAGCATTTAAGGTGCACGCACCGGATTAGCGCGCGCTAGCCAAAAATCTACCGCCTGCTCAAAAGGAGGCGGTAGCGGCTCGCGTACGTGTCAATTTAGCACGCGCTATTCCGTGCATTCAGGCCCTAGCGCACCTTTGTAAAAGACCCATCAAAAAACATCGAATTTCGTTTCTGCAAATTAGCACTTAACAAAGTAAGATAACACTCTTAAGTTAAAGTGGCAAAAAGACGCTCAGAATTTAGGAAGTTGGTTGGTTGGGCTGAGAACTTTTCAGCACCCCCCTCTTATGAGTTTTTTTTTGCTTTTGGGTCTCATATGATAGTTTATATGTTATCTGTGTATCTAAGGATTTTGTATTGTTTTGTGTGGATGTGCTTTTGCAATGTGTTCTCTTTCTGAATAAAAAGGATTTCAAAATTAAAAAAAACAAAACAAAACCAAAAAACAAGAATCCTGCAAAGGGCACAATTTCATTGAACTACAAACAGCATATCTGCCTACTAGTGACTATACAGTACTTAGAGCCATCATTAAGTCAAATTTCTCTGCACACCCCAGGAGAATCTTTTTTTTTTCTAGTCTTTACAAATCACCTTTTTTTCCAGAAGACTGCAAGGAGGAATCATTAAGATCGATCTGGATAAGCGGCACGTTTCCATCCTTTCTCCTGGGCTGCACGCTGCGCTGCGTTTCTCATTGATTCCACTGTTGCTGCTTTTGCGCTATTGATTTCAGTACTGTTTCCTGAGTAAGGGTACCTTATCTCTGGCAGCTGTTTCCAAATGCTTTCTACAAGCCAGGAACAAAGACTCAGCAACAGACAATAGTGAAGTTGAAGGTTTTTCCACTGTCATTTCGTCACTATTTGCTGATGAACTGCCACTGGACCAACCTGTGGGGAATACCAACAAAACCGAACCTTTCTGAATCTTAACTTTCAAATAAATGCTAATGAGGTTGCAGGCTGTCTTTTTATCTGTTCTGGGGGGGGAGGGGGAGGGGTCATGAAGGACAAGGTAATCCATGTCCTCCTTTTGTTATTGATTTCTGTAAGCAAAGTAAGACTGTAAAATTTCAGGAAGCACTGAAAGAGGAGTGCCATGAAAAGGATACCAGATGCATGGACCGGACTCAGGAAGTGCCGAAGACAAATATGGTTTCATGCACAGAGCAGCAGTTCATCCTAAAACCACAGTAAAATGCTTATCCCCAGCTTCCAAAAAGCAGGAAGTACCCTGCATGGAGTAGCAGTTGCAATCCTAAATAGATTGCGTGCTGAAAAGTTCTCAGCCCAAACAAGAGAATGACGTGGATGTGGTTCGATCAATGATCAGAAACAATGTAAAAAAAAACATTGAATTTTGTTTCTGCAAATTGGCACTTAACGAAATAAGATAACACTCTTTTCAACTACAGTGGCAAAATAATAGAATTTAGGAAGTTGGTTGGTTGGGCTGAGAACTTTTCAGCACCCCCTGGTAAATTAAGCCCTGATGCTCTAAAATTGCCATCAAAATCCCTTGGGTCACTGTACTGTAGTGCCAGTAACCTCAACAATTTCAAAATGACCAGCGATGGCCAAAGAACCTCACATGCAAATGAGGTTTGTGGAGGTCCACGGAAGTCCCATCTGATCAGTCATTGGAGAAAGTGACAGACATGCAGAATAGTCCATGGAAAAAGGCATAAATAAATGTGTGCATGTGCCAAGAAATGCTACATCGTAGGCACAGATGTGTCAATCATAGGTGAGCAGATGCTATTGGATAGAGGGGAGGGGGCGGAGAACTACTAGCAAACTATGAACTAGCATAAGATGTGCCTTTTATTTCAAAGCGTGCTTGTGATGCGGTTTTTAACACATGCGTGCTTCTTCATTTGTTATTTTAAAAACATTTTCCCATTGGTAATACAATTTGTATCTGGATAAATATATAGGATAAATTTACTGAGAAATTTGATGGTAACATCTGCCAGGTTTTGGATTGTATTTTTATTATTATTTTTTAATTTCCATGACATGCAATCATCATTCCCAGCCACAGACACACAAGTCTGAGACATGCTTTTAACAGTACCAGCACCCCTGGACCAGCCGGTAATTTTGGGGTGTTAAAAGTCAGCACTTCACTTTGTGCATCACCAGGCAATGTCAGAGCATCGCCTGGAGTGCCCGTTTTAATATTAATAACCTCATCGTATTACATTTGCATAGCAAAGTCGGAGGCTGCAATTATGAAATTTAGGTCAGACACATATGAAACAATAAACTTTGATGTGATAAAAGTATTATTAGTGTAAAAGTAGGTGAAATAGTAAAAAACAAAGACTCGTGAGCACCCCCTCATATCTGCTGATATTCAGTGGTATTTAACCGGACCATTAATAATAATAATAATAATAATAATTTTATTTCTTATATACCGCTGTACCGTGAGGTTCTAAGCGGTTTACAGTAGAAACAGAAGAAATGCAATAAGTAAGATTAATTAAGATGAAGAGAAAGTACTTAGAGTTCCCTGACTGTCCCAAAGGCTCACATTCTTGCTAAAGTACTTGAGAAAAATAAATTACCGGTAGTTAGGTTATAAACATAGAGTAGCAGAAGGTATGAAAACAGTTCATAGGAAAATTAATTTCGAATACATTATACATTATATATTGTTCAAGGTGGAATACAAATTATAGGAATTACCAAAAGATTTGCATAATATAGATTATCTAGATAAATTACATAACAGTGATTCGTGTACATTACATGGTGTGGTAGAGGATTCAATTTTGAGAATTACATATCAAGGGAATCAAGTGATAACAGAATATAGTGGAGATTATCAGTATATACGGTTTACAGATTGGAAGTTACCTAATAATGAAGCCATAGCCAACGATTTGTGGGCAGTCTGGGGGAGGACAAGGCACTTGCAGCCAGATTCTGTAATTGGTGTCTAAAGTTAATTGCCTATTGCATGTCAATCACACTTAGGTGCCCATTACAGAACCACGCTTAGCGGCACCTAACTTAAATTTTAGCCGGCTGATATATAGGCCAGGGTTTTAAAGGTCTACCTTATAGCCACCTTAGTCCTTTAAAGAATCATGCCTAGTGGTGTCTAAGGCCTGCTTTTACGAAGGTGCATTAGTGATTAATACGCGTTAGCAGTTTAACGCGCGTAATAGTGTGCGCTAAACCGCCAGACGCGCTAGCCGCTACCGCCTCCTTTTAAGCAGGCAGTAGTTTTTCGGCTAGCGCGGAGGTTAGCGCGTGATGAAAAGTCATGCGCATTAAACCCGCTAACGCGCCTTCGTAAAAGGAGCCCTAAGTCTTTCTCCACCCTTAAACATGCCTACTTTGGTGGTAGGCACCAATAGGTGCCATGCGCTAGGTGCCTATCTTTTGTAGAATCACGCCTAAGAAGATAGATGTCTATCTCCCAATGAAATTTTATTTATTTAAATTATGAGCTTGTTAAAGCTCATTATTGAAGCCAATTTACTAATTAACTCCCCCTTTTACGAACGCATAGCATGGGTTTTAGCACCGGCAGCGGCGGTAAGTGCTCAGGCGCTCAAAGAATTCCTAAGAGCATTGGAACAGTTACCGCTGCTGCCGACACTAAAACCCGTGCTATGCGTTTAGGTGCCTAATTGTAGGCACCTTTTAGACAATTTTCCCCTAATGCATCTAAATCCCAATGGTCAGTGCTATACCACTTAATTCAACCAGACAATTCAGACCGCATAGAACTCTTTGTCCAGTTTCACTTAAGCAGTTCAGTGCTGAATATCAAATTTAATAGGATAAGAAATAGCTGGCCGCACAAAACCAGGCATTCACCGCTGGTACCCAAACATGGACTGGCATTGAATATTTGGGCATAACGCTAGCAGCAGCCAAAAATATGCTGACCAACACTGGCTCCCTTAGATTGCCCCTATTTACTAGCATTCCTCATGCCTAAAAATGAGTGCTTTCTCCTAGAATTACTCCCATTAGTGTGCGCTTGGTACCTAACACAGTATGAAGACTGAGACATATTTTTAGATTTTATGACCAATACCTTTTCTTGTATGTTTAAGTGGAAATTAGTCTATGGAGATTATCTTGTCCTATTCACATCCCCTCATCTTCTGTTTTCCTTTAGTCCATCTTGTCTCTGTTTGTATAATCTCTCGTATTTTGTTCTGTCTTTGGGAATATGATTTTATATTGTAATCTACCTTGATATTATCACTGAAAGGCAGTGTAACAAATCAAGCAAAAAAAAAAAAAATGCTGTCTTTCCACTCTATTTCTTTCTTTTTTTTTTTATTCTTTATTTATTTTCTAAACTTCAAAAGTGCAATACACAAATATATATCATATAATCTAATATAATAAAAGGCTAAGCCGCGCATGCGCACTCCCATCGTGTGTTCCGTTTTCCGTGCGCTGTAGAGCACCTCAGATAGGAGTGCGCATGCGCGCGAAACATTCTCTCTCCTCCCCCGAGGAGGATGTCAGACGCGGCGGCTGTCAACTGTGCTGTTCTTCGGTCTGCCCTGCTCCTGCAAAGAGGCGCCGCTGCCGCGTCTTTCAACTAAGGTAAGGAGCTGGGCAGACCGATCCAGGGGAGCTTTTAAAATCTTCAGGCGCGAGCGGCGGCTTGCCGCACGCGCCCCAATGCCAAGCGACTTTTTAAAATCTTCAGACGTGAGCCTACTCACACCGTTTAACCACTGGCCTCACTATCTTCTCTCCACTGTGGCCTGCCCTCTCACAACTTCCTGTTTCCGCTAGGGTTGGCCGCAGTGTAGAGAAGACACCGAGGCCAGCAACAGCGCGGTGCAGCGCTTTTCTTTGAGGCAAGTAGAGCGTATGCACAGGGGGAGTAGGAAATGAATTTTGATGGACGGGGGAGGGGAACAGGGGGAGCAGGCAAGGGGTGGGTGCACAAGGAAGGGGGGTATGCTGCTGCTAGACATGGAAAGGAGGGAATGTTGCTGCTCAGGGAAGGAGAGAATGCTGCTTCTGTACAGGGAAGTGTGGGGGAATGCTGCTGTACTAGGAAGGGGGAATGCTGCTGCACAGGGAAGGAGGGGAATGCTGTTGCTGCTACACAGAGAAGGAGGGGAATGTGCTGTTGCTGCACAGGGAAGTGGGGGAGGGAGGGAAGGGAAAGGGGGCCAGGGAGCAATCTTGGTTTGCTTTGGGGGGAGACAAAAGAGGGCCAGGCAGGCAGCGCACAAGAATGAAAGACAGCAGGCAGAGAGAGAGATAGAAAGAAATAAACACAGACAGACAAAGGGGGCCAGGGAGAGAGACAGATAGAAAGAAAGACAGACAGACAGTGGGAGGGAGAGAGACATAAAAGGGAAGAAAGAGACAGGGGCAGAAAGAGACATAGAAAGAAAGAAAGAAAGACAGATAGACATATTCTAGCACCCATTAATGTAACGGGCTTAATGACTAGTATGTTAATAAAAGCACATTCAACTTACCAATATGCATAACCAACCATTTTCTCCTCCCCACCCCCCACCCAATGATAATTCAATAAAACACAGAAACATCTATCCCAATAACCTTACCCTATTCAGATTAAAAATATCCTCCCCCTCTCCTCCCACCCCAGGTGGACATACTCAAAAGTCAAATTAGGACAGAAATAGCCCCCTCCCACCCACCTCTTCCTGGATGTGTACAAAAATAAATAAAAACTGACTCATAATCAAAGACCTACTATACTGAAGTAATATATGATGTCAACGGCCCCCAAACCAGCTTAGATAAATTACTGTGCCCCAAACTATCGGCATTCATTTTTTGCTAATTGATTGCCATTTAATATCTACCTCTGACTAGTGTTAGCTTACTGACTTGAGCCCGTTGCCAAGTGCAGGATAAAGAGCATGATCACACTATATTGAACCAGCTACTGAAAGGGCTTAGTGAACTGGAAATAGAGAGCCTGAAAGACTGAAAGCCTGGACAGGAGACAAGAGATAACATACAACTGTAGCCCTAGACCAGTGGTTCCCAACTCTGTCCTGGAGAACCACCAGCCAGTCAGGTTTTCCAGATAACCCTAATGTATATACATGGGGAAGATTTTCATGCCTGTCACCTAAATTATATGCAAATCTCTCTCATGCATATTCATTAGGGTTATCCGAAAAACCCGACTGGCTGGAGAGGCTAATGCCTCCATAGAGCTGGCGTTAGTATTTTCCACGTAGAGCAGGGGTTAGCGTGCGCTAATCTTCCGCACACGCTAAAAACGCTAGCACACCTTAGTAAAAGGAGCCCTTAGTAAAAGAGGGTCTTTATTTATTAGGATTTATTGACTGTTTTTTTTTGTTTTTTTTAAGAAATCCACCCAAGGCTGGAAATTTGAATTCTGGGTTGCAGCTGAACCTGGCACTGAGCTGTCATTGTCAAATGAGATCTATGATTTCTAGGCCATTTTTAGAACTACACCCGGTTAATCATGTCAGGCAGTATTTGCCACCTCTTCTTCTAGGCTCGAGTTTTAATTTGAATTCAACTGAATATTGTGAAGCTTTTTTATTCAGGCTTGCCTGCCTATTTACCATAATTTATATGCTCCAATTGATACGAAGCTTGGTAGCACAACACTTGATGCGATGGGATGGGGGTCAAGTGGATTAGCTTTGTATTACACCTGTCCTGAATACAGTGCAGTGGTGGCTTGTAACATATATGATACACTATATATTTTTTTTCCAGGCTTTGAAGAGTAATGATTCATGTTATCTGAAGGACACGCTGGTCCCATAGGTACCAGAATATGCATTGAATTCAGCACTTAGGACCTTTTTTGAGTTCCTTCAAGGCCAATAATATCACTTTCTCTGTGACTTCTCCAGCTTTCTGGAGTAATTTACTGCTGGGTTTGCTAGATAGGGTAACTGCATGGCTTTGTAAACAGCTCAAAGCATTCTTATAATGTTGCAACGGGGAAATAGAGGAATTTTCTTTTAGTTTTTCTGTCTGTTCTTGGGTTGCTGGAAGGGTTGTTTGTCCAGAGTAATTGTTTATGTCTATTTATGTTGATTGTGTGTATTTTATGTACACTTAGGAGGGAATTCATAGAGGGGCACTAACCAATTAGAGAATGCTAAATGCTAATAAACCATTATATTCCTATGAGCGTCATAGCATTTAGCGTGTGTTAACCATTAGCACGTGCTAAATTGGTTAGCAGATGCTAAATTGGCTAGCACCTCTTGATGAATTCTCCCCTTATTTAAGGTTCCTTTTATAAAGCCATGGTAGCGGCTCCTGCTGCGGTAATTGCTCCAACGTCCACAGGGACTTAGGCCAGGATTCACTAACCTGCCCGATCCGGGCAGGTCCAATGAATTCAGCAAACGTCAACATGCAGATGAGGGCGATCGGAGGAGCGCCTCCATCTGCAGGCACGGATCGCTCTATAGTGATCCCCGCGCATGGATTTTTTTTCTTCTTCTTTTTTTTTTTACACTGAGCGCAGCCAGGGAATCTGAAAAGTGCTGGACCTCAGGACCGGCATAGATTTTTTAAATAGCCAATTGAGGAACTTTTGGGAGCCCATAGTTTTAACCCGCTTAAGCCCGCGGATTAAAACCACAGGCTTGCAGTGCGGAGAAGGGTGGGAGAGTTGGGGCAGGCAGGCAGGGTGTTCGGGTTCAGGGATGGAAGGCAGGCATGGTCGGGGCATGCAGGCACGTTCGAGGCTGCAGGAGGCATTCGGGGCAGCAGGAGATCGGGGCTGAAAAGGCAGAGAGCAGGGCTGTAGAAGGCAGGGCAGTTACAAACGGCTTCAGAGACTGGTCCTCAGAAATTGCTTTTTTTTGATTGGCCAGCCCAGTCGGTGTTGCAGGGTTTTGTTTAGTGGATCGCGTCCCTGCCTACTTTGCATGCCGTTGCCCTCATTTGCATACGTGTATCGGAGAATGATTGGACGACAGGTATGCGAATAGGGCTGATAAGGGGTCGCAAACTGATCGGTACATGATTGGTTTGCTTTGTGAATCTAGCCTTTAATTGGCATCGGAGCATTTGCTGCAAGGCAGCCACAACTGCAGCTTTGTAAGAAAGGGGGTTATTTATTTATTTATTGGGATTTATTAACCACCTTTATGAAAATATTCACCCAGGGTGGTTTGATCAGTTTTTTAACTGGAGTTGTGGTTTATAATCTATATATGATAAATAAAATAATGTTTGTGACATTGAACAGTAGGAGAAGGGAATGTCATTGCCCCCCTTGATACAGGCAGCTAGATTCCTCTCTAAACTCTCGGCAATGCAGATATCTAGGAGTTGTGTTGTTGAGTTGAGTTGAGTTGTATTTTTCAGTTTCGTAAGATGTTAAAAACTTTACTGTTCGTGTATACTTTGGTGAAATGAGAATGAATATTGATTCATGCTTTTATAATTTGTTTCAGGTCATTTAGGGTGTTGTTATTTTCAGAACATTTGTTTCGCTGGATTCTATGTAGGGTTTTTTTATTTTTCTTTAGTTTTAGTTTTAAGATATTTTTTTGTTGTCCGATGGACTGTTGTCTGTTTAATTTAAATTGTATTTGTGGAGACTGTGAACTATCAGATCTTTCTTTGAATTTGCAGCCTTCAGCTTACTGGTTCAGTCATTATTACTGAGTCTTCTTGATTACAGTAACACTGTTTATTTGACAGTCACCAAGAAGAACTAGCGAGACTTGTATTAATACAGAACACAGTGGTTAGACTGATCTATGGTTTGAAGAAATATGATCATGTCACATCGTTCTATTGTGAGTTGCACTGGCTGCCTATGGAGGCACAGGTATTTAAACTGGATTGTTTTTGTTATAAGGCTTTATATGGTACAGCTCCCCCTTTACTTGGTAAATATTAGACTCTCTATAGCTTCATAAAACACAGTAGAAAAACTCATGCCCTTTTTAACTTTCCTTCTGTACAGGGCTGCAGAAGTAAGAAATTTCATAATCAGACCTTAGCGTTTCAGGCGGCTCTTTACAATAAAGAACTTCGAACATTGTTGCTCACAGCATGCTCATAAACATTTTAGCTAAATCAAACAAAAGCACTATAATTTAAATGTAGGTGCTTACTTCATACATCAATGTGGTAGCTAGGAATTACTTTCTTTCCTGCTATACAAGCAACCATATTAGATCCTAACCGACCCTCAGTGGCACCACTCAGGACTCAAACTTTTCATTGTCCTGAGCTTTACGTGTCTGCTCGTCACTGGGTCTAATGATCTTTTTCATAGAGCTTAATATTTTTTTCTTAAACTTTTTAACTTTTTATTCTTTTATATTTTTATAGTTTTGTACTTAGCTTTAGACTGTGGCTAAGTCCTCTTGGCTCGAGATGTCAGTATTTATAAGGGATGTCATAGCCGACATGTTTCGCCTAAATAGCTTTATCAAGGCTTCATCCCTGCAAATATGACCAGCAAAGCCACGTATTCATAACTTATATAAATATAGGTTTACAGTAATATAGGTTTACAGTTTACACCCCGCTAGCTATCGCCTTACCGAAATACTAGCAGACTCCTTACCTCTTTACCGCCGACAACCACTGTAACCGCCAATTCTTTACACCGGAAGCGGCAGCGTTTTTTCATTTAAATATCTAGGGCTGTCTGAAAAGCCCGAGGGCACGTGATGATGTGAACTCCGGCGTAAAAGACTGTCCTATACAGTATTTATTAATTTATTTATTGTCGGACTGAATCCACCCTCCTAATTATTATTCTACATAATGGGTTAGACTAGCGACATACACTCTAACTCATTATTAAGCCCGTAAGGGGATACTGTGTTTAAAACATAGATCCACCGTTGCTCCTTATAATTTAACATTTCTTCCACATTTACCACTCCCTCCCTCCCTTCATTTAACTGATCAATTATTCTCCATTTTAACTGACTTGGCTCATGTTGTTGACTAATACAATGCTCTACTATTGGGGCTTGTAACGTTCTAGTTTTTATTCTTGATTTGTGTTCATTCAATCTTATATGAATAGGACGAGATGTGCGCCCTACATAAACCAAGTTGCAGGGACAGATCAACATGTAAATCACTTTTTCTGTTTTACAATTTGTAAATCCTGAAGCTGTTATTCTTTTCTTTGTTTGGGGATCTGTCCACGTTGTACCTTCAATGGTGTTAACACACCATTGACAGCCGTCACACTTCCTATGACTCCCTACTATATTTTTATGTCTAATACCCGTCTTTTGTTGTTGTAAAATTTGACCAATAGTTTTTCCTCTTTTAAAAGAGAACATAGGGATCTCTGTAAAACTTTCATGAAGCTGTAGAATTTGCCAGTGACGTTTTATTTGGCTTATCAGTTCCTTCCCTGCTTCAGAATATGGTAACACACAAATAAGATTATCTATTTCTTCAACCTTATTCTTTTCATGTAGTAGCAGTTCTCTATTAGCATATTTAGCTCGTGTATATGCATGACGAATAGATTTAGTTGGATAACCACGAGCTTTAAATCTATCCTATAGTTCATTAGCCGCTTCTTTAAAATCTTTTATATCTGAAGAAACTCTTCTTACTCTAAGGAACTGACTCACTGGAAGGTTAAATTTTAAGTGGTAAGGGTGGTAACTAGAAAAATGAAGTAGCGCATTATGGGAGATTGATTTTCTAAACAATTTTGTATTCAGTTGAGTATTTTGTTTATCCAATTGCATATCCAAAAATTCAATAGTATTCTCATGACAAGTAGGGGTGAACTGGAGATGGGGGTCTCTAGTATTTATCCAATCCAAAAATTGTTTCAGTTCTTGTTCTGTGCCCTGCCAGAGACACAAAATATCATCCATGAAGGGTCGGTTAGGATCTAATATGGTTGCTTGTATAGCAGGAAAGAAAGTAATTCCTAGCTACCACATTGACATAAACATTTTAGAACACAGCTGAATGTATTCTTCTTCTTCTTTTTTTTTTATATAAATCTTTATTGATTTTCAAGTAGCAACAGTGCATTACATATGAAGCTGAACATATAACAAATCAAAAAAAGCACTTTGAACTTACATATAATTGAAAGTAATATTTCCCCCCCCCCACCCCTTTATTTAATCAATAATAAAAATGCAATTCTTCTTCCAATAACCCATTCTTATTTAAAATAATACCCCATTCCCACCCTGGATGTGTAAGGAAATCAGACATAAACAAAAGAAAAATGACAACTACATAGAAGCAATAAAAGATGCCAATGGGCCCCACACCAAGTTAAATACCTTACTATGCCCCCAAATTTCAGCATTCATTTTTCCATATTTGTATCTGGAGCATAAGTTCGCCCACCAGAAAGGAAAATTAAGTCGATCATAGTTCTTCCAATTACATGTTATCATCTGTATGGCTATTCCTAACTGAATGTATTCTTGTGAATTTTATTTGAAAGTTATAAATAAACAAAAATTTTTTTTTTAAAGAACACAACTGAAGACCTATCTTTTTTCCAAGCACTTGACTAACTAACTTATTCTATTCCCTGGATCATGTTTACAGTTAATAATCTTTTGTAAACCGCGTTGAATTTACAACCACGCTGTTAACAAGTACAGTACAATGTAATGTAAATTTTTAGATTTCTAGCTCCTTGAGAAAAACAGAGCAAGCAGAAAGGGGGGAGTGGATGATATGATACATAAAAGTTGAGTAACAAACATGTTAGAAATGTCAATAGTACAATTTAATTGAGCTTCCTTAATTACCTCTTTTCCTTCATGCCTCAAGCAGGGACACAGTCTAAAAGTCATACGAAAAGAGTTATGTCTCATGGTTCAAGAACAAAATGTCTTTTCTGATCTCTGTCCAGCCACTTAGCTACGATAAGAGAATTTTGTTTTCTCTTTATTCATGGGCTCTTTCCGTAGATATTTTTACAAATTGCCGTGAGGTTGTTAAAGATTTGGAAAAGCCTTTTATTTTTGTAGTACCAAGTTAGTTACAAGTCCTTCTGCAGGAAAGAACTATAGGGAACCAAGATGCAATTTTCCCCCTCTGGCTGAACAATTTAATTTGATGTATTTGTAAATAGTACTGGCGTAATTTTTGCCTTTGCGACTTGTTTTCTTTTGTTACTGTCGCTTTTCAGCTTCTCTCTGCAATTGAGGACTTTTGTATGTTTCAATCATGGTTATTGGAAATGAACAGGTACAATAACATTCAAGAAAATGAGAGGGCTGACCACAGCTTCCGAGAACAAAGCACAAGAAAGTTAGTGCAGTACAGTCCCTACAAACAAGACCCACATTTCCACAATCTTAAGGCCCTGCTCAATCTAATTCCAACCTCCCAAACCCACCCCCTGAAACCCGCTCTGCACATCCCAAGAAATACAATACACAAAACAAGGACCACAGACCAGGGTTAAAGAAAGTTCAAAAATCTGCTTCGTGCAACATGTGGCATAAAATCCCAAAAAGGTTCCCAAGTCTGTTGGAACAATTGACCTTTAGAAGAGGATAGGGAATGAATAACTTGTTTCTCCAGTTTCAGGAGCAATATCATGTGAGTGCACCAGACATTCCAAAGTGGCGCAGCAGGAGTCAACCAGGTGAGCAGGATCACTCTTTTCCCCACTGTCACAGCTTTATGAAGGAACCTTTGTAAGTTTTGGAGATAGGCCATGTCCCACCAGGAGCCACAAACAAGAGAGCAGAAAGTCCCTGATTGGCTCAGATGCCTCAGGCCCCTCCCAAGGGAGGAGCCAGAGGTATCTGAGCCAATCAGGCTGATGCACAGGGAGGGGCCTAAGGCCCAGTGTCATCGCAGAGGAGCTGGAGCAGGAGGTGTTTTCAGTACCTCCTGCTTCCAACATCAAAGGTACAGGGCCTGGAGGGGCCTACGGTGGCAGGAGGGAGTGAGCATCCCACCAGCCTATTTCTTTGGGGGGAGGTATTTGTGGGCAGGAGGGAATGGGCATCCCTCCTGCCATTTCTTTTTATGGAGCAGACAGGCGCTTTTGGGACAAGAGGGAGTGGGCATCCCTCCTGCCTTTCTCTTCGGGGAGGGGGAGGTCTTTCCAGGCAGGAGGGAGTAGGCATCCCTCCTGTTATCTTTTTGGGGTTCCAGGGCAGGGGGGGGCGGTGGCTCAGGAGTGCTAGCGTGAGGGGGTGGCTTTTTTAATGGGACAGATGGCGTGCAGAACATTTGTTCCATTTTTAAAAAAAGCAGAAGCCATGACAGCAGTGACAGGAGGCTGTTTCCCCTGTCATTATTATTAGGGCTCTGCATTGTGTCAATCGCTCACTGAGCGATTGAGTCGGTGGGTTTGCATGCAAATGATTTGTATATCTGTGCAAATCATTTGCATGCAAATTTAATAGTGAATCAATCACTGTTGGAGAATTGGCCAGAGAATCAGCCTACAGCAATTGAGTCGCTATTGTTAGTGAATCTAGGGCATAGACTGGAATTACTGTTAATTTCCAGTATCACTCTGACAATGGCTTCTGACTGACCATAACTATCTTTGCCAGAACATACAGCTGGGGCCCATTCTCTGTCTTAAGCACCGGACCTTAGCACATCTTTTGAACCTTAGTGTTGTGCCAAGGCCTTTTGTTAATTTTAAGCACTGATAATTTAGATGTAATTGCCATAAGCCTTAAGTCTATCTGCATTGACATCCCCCAAGTTCAGATATGATTGATATAATCTTCAATAGGCCTTTGCTGACATTGGTTAGGCAAACAGAAAATGCTGGCAGTTATCAATGTAATGGTGAGCTGCCATCTCCCATACTCACTTTTATTCTTTTAAATGGAGGCGAGCTTGTGTTACCATTCTATATGGCATGCAATTTTGCAACTGTTTTGTAAACAGCCAGTTTGTCCTTCTAAGATGCCTCTCTCTTATCTCCATTATTGCATCAGCAAGTCCTCTTATCCTTAACAGTCTCTGAGCTATGAAGATAAACAGTTCCCATTATGAGTCCAGACCTCTGTCTGAGGTTGGGTCATGATTATTGGGCAGGGAAAACCAATACACTACCTCTTACTCATCATGGAGAAAATGAACAGTGCATAAGGGATGCAGGAAGTTTCTTAGGAGGTTTAGGCTTAAAGGTACCAAGATGCCATGAGCTGGATATGAGGGTATGGGAAGAGACCATATGCTATGTCTGACCCTGGTATGCAGTGCAATAGAACTTGTCAGAATAGCCAAATTAGAATCAAATTAGTCAAAAAAGCAAACTAGATGCATATCTCCTTGAGAGAGGCATATAAAGATATGGTTTGCTATAAAATAAGCCAGGTGAATACCTAGCAGGGCCTCCGCGTGTGCGGATCGCCGGACTTGATGGACCGAAGGTCTGATCCGGAGATGGCGCTTCTTATGTTCTTATGTTCTTAAATTAGTAAGTGTCAGAGATAGATACTGGAAAATCATGAATGTTGTTGTTAGGTGCCAACGACTCATGCTCAAGTCCTAGCTACGATGAATTACGGATCTGAAAAGAAATCTGTTTTGTGCTAGTCCGGAAAGGTCCTCCAGTGTCATCCCCATGGTTGTTTTCAATGTGTTCAGCCAACTCATGGCAGGTTTCCCTCTTTGCCTGGTTCCTTTGAACTTCCCAAACATGATGTCCTTCTCTAGTGATCTCTCTCTTCTGGTGGGGTGACCAAAATAAGACAGTCATAACTTCATTATTTGGACTTTGAGTGGCATAGTTGGTTTGATGTAATCTAATCTTTGGTTTATATACCGGTCATCTCCCAGTGGAGCTCGACTTGGTTCACATATAATTAAGACTAGAGTACATAGCAGAAAACATAGGAGAAGGAAGAACTAATTAAAACCTAAAGTACATAAGAAAAGCATAAGAAAAATAACTATAATATTATCATTTCATTGAGGCTGTAGTTAAACCATTTAAAAATTGCAAGAACAACAAAGTTTTCAGGAATTTACGAAATAATTGCAGCTGGCCTAAAAGCCTAATGGAGTCAGGAAGTTCATTCCAGATCTCTACAAACTTGAAAACAAACGCTCGACTTAGCTTCCCAGCAGATTTAATTCCCTTAAAGGAAGGGAAGGCTAACATATCTTTGTGTGTTTCTCAAATGGCAAAGTCTAAGGGTATTCCAACATAAGGGGATAAAAGGATCAAGTATTCCATAGAGAAGCTTGAAGATTATCATGCACATTTAAACTGGATCCTAAAGCGAACTGGGAGCCAGTGAAGTTTTATCAACAAAGGGGAAACATGATCATACTTTCGTTTCCCAAAAATGAGCTTAGCTGCAGTATTCTGTATTAACTGAAGTCATTTTAGACTGCTCTGCTTAATGCCCAGATAAACTGAGATACAATAATCTAGCTGAGAAAGCACAGTGGATTGTACCAATACTGAGAAATGTTCTTGATGGAATAGTGCTCTGACCTTCCTCAACATGCACAGACTAAAAAAACTTTTTTGTCAAGGAATTTATCTGTTCATGAAATGTAAGTGATGAGTCCAATATGACACCCAGGACTCTAGATGAAAAATCTATGTGTAATGCGATACCCGTTTTTAATGTAACAGAGGAAGGGAGGTTTTCTAATTTTGGCAGCATTCAGTTTCATTTGAATAGACAAAGCCCACAGTTGAAGTTTAGAAATGCAGCAGTCTATACTAGGAATCAGGTTGTTAAGATCAGGATCAACTTCTAATAAAATGAAAATATCGTCGGCATAGGTATATATAGAATCTGCTGATGAAAGACAAAAAATTTTCAGAGAAGTCATATATACATTAAACAAGATTGGCGACAGCAGAAAGCCCTGTGGCACCCCACAGCTGGATTTGTTAGTTCTTCTGGCAGTCCACAACATGCCTAAAATCCTTCCCCAGCATCAAAGCTAAAATGGGTTAATCTTGTTTCTGTAGTGCCCAGCTTTCGCATCTGTAATTGATCACTGAGAAAATGAGTGCTTGAACAAGTCTGATCTTTGTTTAGTGTTGCCTCCTTGCCTTTGAATACTTTGTCAAGAGTCTTCATTGAAGAGCGACCAAATACCATCCTATGGAATATTTCCTCCCTGCTAGTTGTTTCTTTGTTTACAGAAGAGCTCAAGAGATTGAAATCCTTTACAACTTCTATTCTATTGCCTTCAAGCTCCTCATCATTTTCTGTGTTCATGATCTTCATCTTGTTTATGTTCAGTTCTAATCCCATGTTATGACTTTTGGTTTTGACTTTTCTCAGTAGATACAGCATGTCTTCTTTGCTGCTGGTGATGAGCATTGTATAATCTGCATAGCGCAGGTTGTTTATATTTTGGCCACCAACTTTGAAACCGACACTCTTCTTTCAAATTTGCTTTTCTAAAGATGGTTTCACTGTACAGGTTGAACAGGTAAGGTGACAAGATGCATCCTTGCCTGAAGCTACATTTTATTGGAAACCAATCAATGTTTCCATACTCAGTTCTCACTGCAGCTTCTTGATTTTCTTATAGGCTCTCTATCAGCTGAGTTATGTGTTTGGGTATTCCCATTTGAACTAGAGTTCTCCATAGTTTATTGTGATCCACACAGTCAAAAGATTTGCTGTAATCGATGAAGCAAAGGTATAGGGGTTTTGAGTATTCTTTCCTCTTGTCCAATACCCATCTAACATTGGCCATAATGTCTCTTGTTCCTCGATCTTTTTTGAAACCAGCCTGAATTTCAGGTAGTTCTTGCTCAACGTATGATTCGTGATTATTTTGCTGGTGTGTGGAATTACTGCAATTGTTCTGTAGTTGTTACAATCCTTGACGACACCTTTCTTCGGTATAGGTATGAACAGTGATCTTCTCCAATCGGTTGGCCATGTTTTTTCCTTCCAAATCTGTTGATACAGTCAAGTGAGGGCCATGATAGCATCTTCTGAGCCTTTTATTAATTCAATTGGAATACCGTTGATACCAGGTGACTTGTTTTTTGACAAAGCTTTAATCTATGACTTCTTCTTTTAATATATTTGGTTTTCCTTTGGCTTCGGTTTCCAGTTCAATTTCTCCAATGTTATCCTCATTGCCTTGTTTGTATAAATTTTCCGTATATTTTTTCTATCACTTTTTAATGCTTTCTGGATCATTCAGTATCATTCTATTGTCATCTTTAAGCATCCCCAGTCGAGGCTGGAATTTCTGCCACAATCTCTTAATCTCCTGAAAAGCTAATCTGTTTTTTCCTATTTATATGTTCTGATTAAATTTTTTGACAAATATCCTTGAGATATCATTCTTTGTCTTGCCAAACTTGATGCTGAAAAACTCGGTTCATTTGTGATACTTTTTCTCTATCACCAGATAGTTTTGCTTGTCTTCTTTCTTCTGCTTCTTTTCTGGTTTCTTCTGAGATCCAAGGTGATTTCATGGCTTTTTTTTTCTTCTGGAGTGTTTTTATAGCTTCATCACTAATTACAGTTTTGATGTCATTCCATAACTCTCCGGGCTCTCTATCTCCTGTATCATGCAAGGCAAACCTGTTGTTTAGTTTTATCCAATAGTCTGATGTAATGTTTCCAATGTCATATTTTGGGAGGTCTCTAATAATCTCCTTCTTGCGAAGCTTCACTGATCTTGCATATCATAAGATCATGGTCGCTTCCACAATCAGCTCCTGGTTTAGTCCTTGCAGTCAAAACTGCAGATTTCCATCTCTGTCCTATGCAGATGTAGTCTATTTGATTTCGATACATGCCATTTGGGGAGGTCCATATGTACTAGCGACATTTGTGGTGTTGGAAATGCGTATTCATGACACTGGTGACCCCTTATGGTACTATCATTAAGAATCAAGCAGTCATGTAAGGGCCTTATGCTCATTGTATATAGCAGCTTGATCTTTAAAAGCAGTACTACAAGACAACCACTAGGGATCGCTGGTGTCTTTTAAATCTGGCACCAGAAAAGGTAGGAGTGACTTGAAGTTGCTTCTGTCCCCAACACACTAAACTCTAGTGTGTTGACAAGTAAGTTCAAGGGCGCTTTCAGAACTAAGGGGGTTTTGTATGGGAAATTATGTAGGGCCTATGGACTAGGGGGAAAAATAATTGGGTGAGTATATGGGCTGGGGGGAATGTTATTCAAAGGGGCAGCTCATCATTTATGAGCACTGACTGGGCAGCAGCTTTGCAACCTGATAGCTTCCAGGACAGCAACTTATTTTACCCTCTGATAATAATCTGGCTTCAGTGGCATAGTAAGGGGGAGCGAGAGGGGTGATCTGTCCCGGGCGCCATGTTGGTGGGGGCACCAGTACCCCTCCTCCTCTTTGTCCCCTCCGCCTCTTCCCTCTCCTCCCCTTGCCACGTGTGCGCCCCCTTCCCTTCCCCGTACCTCTAGTTGTTGGCCATGTGAGCAACAACTTCAACATGTTTCTCGTGACACATCAGCTCTCCTGCTGACATTACTTCCAGGTGCCGTGCATAGGAAGTGATGTCATAGGGAGAGCTTGTGAGGAGTACGTTGAGGCTGTTACTTGCAGTGGTGAACAACTAGAGGTATGGGGGGAAGGGAAAGACAGGGAAGGAGCAGGGGTGGGGGAGTGGCGCCTCCGACCCGAACACCTCTTACCCTTACTACGCCACTATCTGGCTTGCAGTATTCATTAGAAATGGTATTATTCAATTTATGTAGTACTGAGCTGTTTTGCATATATATACATGCATTGCATATTATTTATTTATTCAGCATTTACTATACCATTTGCAAGACAAAGTGGTTTACTATACGAGTACATCCCATGGTACTTCACATTAATGTGAATATTGTTTAACACACATTATAGGGCAAGTAAAGCACTCCCTCTCTCCCTACTCCTTCTTTCGTTGTTCCTCCTTCCCCCAATCCCCCCAATTTAAAAATGAAATACCTTTGCTGGCATGGCTGCCTAAGTCCTTCCAGGTGAAGACTCAGAAGCCCACTAACCCTCTTTGGAATATCACAGCATTCAGTGAGAGTCCCCCATGTATGGTCAGATCTTGTGCATGAACTAAGCATGTATGAGAACCGAACATGCACTTTTTAAAAAAAAAATTCAATTTATATACCGTTCTCCCAAGGGAGCTCAGAACGGTTTACATTAATTTATTCAGGTACTGAAATATTTTTCCCTTTCTGGCCTGGCAGGCTCACAATCTATCTAATATACCTAGGACAATGGGGAGATTAAGGGCTCCTTTTACGAAGCGGTTCAATGCATGTAATAGCACATGCTAATCTGCCAGCCGCGCTAGAAACTACCGCCTCCTCTTGAGCAGGTGGTAGTTTTTCGACTAGCGCAGGGGTTAGTGCGCGCTAAAAAGGAACGTGCGATAAAGCTGCTAACGTGGCTTCGTCAAAAGAGCCCTAAGTGACTTGCCCAGGGTCACAAGGAGCAGTGAGGGTTTGAACCCATAACCTCAAGGTTCCGAGGCTGTAGCTTTAACCACTGCGCCATGCTCTCCTGCACATGGTGCCAGTGTCAGTGGTTTGGAGCACTGCTGCAGATTTACCATGGTTTTCTGAAGAGAACTGATGCACTTTTGAGTCTTCAGCTGGCAAAAGCTTGGGGATTCTTGCCGCTATATGACTGCTGGGTGGATCTGAGGCAAACGTGGATGGGCCCAGGCCCATCTATTCCTGGCCTGTACAGTTATACAGTATATTGACTTCATTATGTCTAAGTGATACAATATAGGAAGTTATTATATTATTATTATTATTTTATTTCTTATATACTGCCAAAGCCGTAGTAGTTCGAGGCGGTTTACAATAAAGAAGGGCTGGACAATCAGCGAATAGTTACAAACAGTGAATACAGATACAGATACGCGAATAGTTACTATCAGTGAATACAGATACAACAAAGAATCAGCGAATATGGTTTACAACAGAGAAGGGCAGGTCAATCAGCGGGATGTTACAGTCAGTGAATACAGATACAATAAATATGCGTGTGCGGGGGAACGGGCGAAATAGGGACAAAAGTGGGTGGGCAGTGCGGAGGGTAGGGAAAGAGAACTTGGGGAGCAGGGGAGGGAGGAAGGGCTAGGTTGTAGTTCGGTTGAATAGGCTAGTTTTTAATAATTTCCTGAAGTTTAGGTAGGATGAGGAGTGCGAGATAATTCTGCTTAGCCAGTCATTTATATGACCTGCTTGGAAGGCAAGTGTTCTGTTTAGGTGATTTTTGTATCGGCAGGCCTTTAGAGTTGGGTGGCTGAAGACGTGGGCTCTACGGGTGGGTCTGGAAGGGCAGTTTAAGGAGAAATGGGGAACCAGGTATAATAGGGCCAAACCAAGAATGGATTTGAAACAGATACAGGCAAACTTGAATTGGATTCTTGCTTCCATTGGTAGCCAGTGGATTTTTTGGTAGTAGGGGGATATGTGTTCCCATTTTTTTCAGCCCAAAGATCAGTCGGATTGCCGAGTTTTGGATGATGCGGAGTCTTTGAATGGTTTTTTTGAAGGACCCCAGGTAGATAATGTTGCAGTAGTCGAGTAGGCTTAGGATGTATGACTGTACCAGTAGTCGAAAAGAGCTTGCATCGAAGTACTTTCTGATGGTTCTCAGTTTCCATAAGGCGGAGAAGCCTTTTCTGACCAATATTCACACTTGAATAATTAAAGCATCACTTTATATTAGCTGTTAGCTATTTTTTTCAGCAGCTAAATAATGTCTGCACATATCTTCACACACACTTTGCAAAAGTTTGATAAACTGTAAAACAATCTCTTGCCTCTCCCCCAATAAATTTTTAAAAAATCTGTATCAATACATAATGTTGTGCTGATACTTGATATTCAAAGGATTTGAACTCTTAACTTTCCTAAATTAGCATCTTTGAACTAGGCAGAGATTTAACACTGATTTTCAGCTTGAGATATCGAACTTAGGAGTCCTGCAGTAAGGGTCTCTTTTACAAAGCTGTTTAGCGTGGGCTGCTGCATTAACAGCCCCGAAGCCCATAGGGTTTTAAAGGGCTTCGGAACCATTGACTTGCAACAGTCACTAGCTTGGCTTTGTAAAATGGGGAGGGGGGATAAATGCCAAATTAGCACACGCTAACCACGCAATATAAAATATTTTTAATTTTTTCTAAGGAATTGTATCTGGAAGTGAAGAGCGGACATTCCTGCACTAATTAGTGAAGTTAATGCAGGAATACCGCCTGAGCCCTAATCACCTACAAATTGGGTGGTGGTAAATGATCATGTGGTAAAAAAATTTTAATTGCTGTGCGCTAGTGGCAATATTAGCACATGGCCATTGGTATTCAAAAAAACCCCAAAAGACCATTTTTATAGCTGCAGCTTAGTAAAAATCATCTTTTAGCATCCTAAAACCTCTATTTTAAAAGAATCCCTAATGTAATTTGTGTCATTTACCCATGTATATCACACCCATGTGAAAAAGGCAATTTCAGAAAGATGATATACAGTACACACATGGAGGAAACCAGGATGCAGAAAGTTCAAAAGGTCATGTCTTGGGAGTAGTTTAGGTATAGCTTAGACGGGCAATAAGCCTATATGTGTATTGTCCTGTCTTACATTTGGAATACAAATTCATATTAACAAGTTTCCCTGTTGGGTTTTTGCACCAGTTCAGAGTCATGTACAATGTTTAAAAAGTGCTCCTTTCACCTAGAGCTGTGCAAGAGGGATTACAGGAGTAATTCTAAAGAAATAAAACATAAGAACATAAGCAGTGCCTCTGCTGGGTCAGACCAGAGGTCCATCGTGCCCAGCAGTCCACTCACACAGCGGCCCATCAGGTCCAGGACCTGTATAGTAATCCTCTATCTATACCCTTCTATCACCTTTTTTTTCAGGAAATCGTCTAATCCCTTCTTGAACCCCAATACCGTACTCTGTCTTATCACACCCTCTGGAAGCGCATTCCAAGTGTCACCACCCTTTGGGTGAAGAAGAACTTCCTAGCATTGGTTCTGAATCTGTCCCCTCCTAATTTTTCCGAATGCCCTCTTGTAGTTTTTGAAAGTTTGAAGAATCTGTCCCTCTCCACTTTCTCTATGCCCTTCATGATCTTATAAGTCTCTATCATGTCCCCTCTAAGTCTCCGCTTTTCCAGGAAAAAGAGCCCCAATTTCTCTAATCTTTCAGCATATGAAAGGTTTTCCATACCTTTTATCAGTTGCGTTGCTCTCCTCTGAACCCTCTCGAGTATCTCCATATCCTTTCTAAGGTACGGAGACCAATATTGGACGCAGTACTCCAGATGCGGGCGCACCATCGCTTGATACAATGGCAGGATAACTTCTTTTGTTCTGGTTGTAATACCTTTCTTGATAATACATAGCATTCTATTAGCTCTCTTAGCGGCACGGTTTACAAGAACTTAAAATATAGGAAGAGAAGGAAAAAAAAGGTTTACATGAACTTATATATAGAAGAGAAGAGTAAGGGGGGATAGAATTACATTTTAGTGAAAAGCCAGGTTTTCAGTTGCTTGCGGAATAATTGGGAGCCCAGGTTCCGCAACGGGGTAGTAAGGTCGTTCCAAAGACCTGTGATTCTGAAGAGAAGGGATTTTCCCATTTGCCTGCATAGCGAATACCGTGTAGAGAGGGAAAGGATAATTTATACCTTTGGGCGGGTCTGGTAGAGTCAGGACTCGAGGAGTTATAAGATAGTGGGATTAAGGGAGGAAGGATACCGTGAATGATCTTAAAAACCAGGCAGGAGCATTTGAAATGGATTCTGGAAATCACTGGGAGCCAGTGAAGTTTGGCTAGGAGTGGGGAGACATGGTCAGACTTGCGTTTTGCAAAGATCAACTTGGCTGCAGTATTCTGGATTAGCTGGAGTCTTTGAAGACTTTTTTGTTGGTAGGCTTAAGTAGATGGCATTGCGGTAGCCTAATTTGGAGAGGATGATGGATTGGACAAGGACGGCAAAATGTTGTTGGCGAAAATAGGATTTTACTTTCCTCAGCATGTGGAGACTGAAAAAGCATGATTTAGCCAAGGAGTTGAGGTGGTCATTGAGGGAGAGAGAAGAATCGATAATGATGCCAAGGACCTTGCTTGAGAACTCAAGCTGCAGTGCAGTGCCTGAGGGTAGTGCGAAGAGGGTGGGCAGGTGTTCTAATTTTGGGTCGAGCCAGAGTAATTTTGTTTTTGATTCATTCAATTTCATCTGTACTGAGAAGGACCAGGAATGGAGTCTCATTATGCAAACTGTAATGTTCTCATGGAGGTTGGTGAGGTTCTGGTCTGTCTCAAGGAGGACAAGGATGTCATCAGCGTATGTGTAGATTGTTTCAAGGGGGGATAATTGGAGGAGTTTCAGGGAGGACATATAGATGTTAAAGAGAATAGGGAATAGGGGTGATCCTTGAGGGACACCGCAAGATGGTGTCCAAGGAACGGACATGGTGCCATTTGTGTTGACAGTGTAGGAGCGAGAGCGTAGGAAGTTTGAGAACCACTTTAGGACGGTGGATTCAATTCCTATCTCGGAAAGTTGATAAAATAGTATGTCTTGGTGGACAACATCAAAAGCTGCAGAGAGATCGAATTGTAATAGGACAACGAATTTGTTACGAGAATGTAGTTGTTGCACCTTAGAAATTAAGGAAACTAGGAGGGATTCGGTGCTGAAGCTGGGTCTGAAGCCATATTGGTAGGGATGGAGGATGGAGAATCTCTCTAGGTAAGAAGAGAGCTGGGTGGCAACTATGGCCTCTAGCAGTTTAGTTAGGAGAGGGATATTTGCTATGGGGCGGTAGTTAGATGGTAAGGAAGAGTCGAGATCGGCCTTTTTCAGAAGAGGGGACAAGGCAATGTATCCCATTTCTGTGGAGAACAGGCCCGATAGTAAAGCAGAATTTATAAACCTGGTAAGGGAGGAGATGGCCTGCGCAGGAATGTTTTCGTAAAGGTAGGAAGGGAAAGGATCCAGGATGCAATTGCAGGATTTCAGTTTGAGACAGAGTTTAGAGATCTGGGATTTGGATACAAGTTCAAAGGCAGTTTAGGATCTATCAGCAGGGATAGGGTTGGAATCGTTGGGAGGCAGAGAATTGTAAGAGACTGCTGGGGGGAAAGAACTCCGTAAGGTAGTAATCTTTTCATTGAAAAATTTAGCTAGGTCGTTTGCAGATGGGGGGGAAAGGGGAAAGGTGGAGTCGTTTTTTGAGGTTAGGTTGTGCCAGATGTTGAACAGTGTACTATTTTGGTTTTTTGATCTGGTGATTTTATCTCCATAGAAATTCTTCCTTGCTTTTTTAGTACTGTGTTATAGAACTTGATGTTGTCTCTCCAGGATTGTCTGTCTGAAGGGGATTTCGATTTTTTTCCATTTACGTTCCAGGGCTCGACATTTCTGCTTTAATTCCCTGTGGTATGGAAGATACCAGGAAGCCTTGCGGGAGTGGGAGATAGGTTTAGTAGACAAAGGGGCAAGAGCACAGTATGTAGTCCCGGAAAGGGTTACCCAATTATGCCAGTTGGAATCTGAGTAGGCATGTTTAGGAAAAGGGGGGAGTTGGTTGAGAAATTGGGTCCAGAACAGTTCACTCGTGATTTTTTTGCGGTAGGTGATAGAGTTTGTGGGTCGGGGTGGAGTGCCAAGATGAGACATGAAAATGGGAAGGCAGAAAGAGCCTAGAAGATGATCAGACCAGGTGACATGTTCCCAACGAGCCTCTTCGGCAGACGTTTTGTGCTCGGTCAGGTCAAGGAAGCTGATGATGTCTAGTGTATGCCCCTTATCGTGGGTAGGGGTGGGCAAAGGAGCGGTGAAGCCTAGGGAGGTGAGGAAGTCTTTGAATTCGGTTGCATCTTTGCTGGTGTTATCGTCTAGATAGAGATTAATATCTCCAATGATCAGTAGTCTCTGGAATTTTAGGAAGGCCCTTGTTATGGTCTCTAGAACGAGTTCAGAGGATTTGTTCCAGGGGGTTGGTGGGCGGTAAAGTAACAGGATACCTAATGGGTAGGGATGAAGTTCATCGTTGACTGAAGCTAACATGAATTCTAAAGAGGTATAGCTGCCCTTTTCAAGGAGCTGGACCTCGAAGAATGATTTGTAAAGCAGAGCCAGGCCTCCTCCTTTCTGGTTAATTCTAGGTGAGAAGAGGCCATAGTGGCCAGGGGGACAGAGTTCGTTTTGTGTGAATAAATCATCTTTTTCGATCCATGATTCTGTGATGCACAAGAAACCCGGATCGAAGTCTCCGAGTAGGTCTTTTAGTATTTGGGTCTTATTGCGGACTGATCTGGTGTTACAGTAGAGTGTTGGGACTGGGGTGAGAGAGTCGGAGGTAAGGTTGGGTAGGTTGGCTGGAGGAACAGGCTTTAAAGAGGTGTGATTGACTCCTCAGTGTTTTTTGAAAGGGTGGGTTCTAGTGCGTACTGGTGCGCGGATTCTGAGACCAGGGCAGATGTTGTTGGAGTCCAGAACTGCTAATAAGCAGCATGATCATCAATGCAATAATTCCTGCATCTAGTCAATTTCATATACACTTCTCCCTCCGTATTCGCTGTGATAGGGGATTAACAGATCCGCAAATACTGAAAAACCGTGAATAACTTTTTTATATGTTATTTGCTGTTTTCTATTAAAAACCATCATGAATATGGTGAAACCGTGAATAGCATGGTAGGAGACCTGGCCTGTTCTTGAAGGAGAGGCAAAACATGGTGAAGAAAGTGCTTGGAATCAGCGATTTCTCTATGCAAGCTGATGTAATTTGGGGGGAGGAGCCGGCAAGCTAAAAAACATGAATAATCGAAACCGCGAATACTGAGGGAGAAGCGTAATAGGTACATATACCATTTCTGGTCACTAGTAGTTGCTCATAAATCTAAAGAGATGAGAATAACTGATTTATGCTGGGCCAGGAAGTATTGTACAGTTGTGGTTAAACCTATAAGTGCGTGTTCAGTAGAATGGTTACTCCGGAAACCAGTTTGACTAGGGTGAAGAGCTTGAGTTTTGTCACAATAGTCTGAGATTTGGTTGAATATGATTTTTTCCGTTACCTTTGCAATAAATGGAAGGGTAGAAACTGGTCTGTAATTAAAACAGTCTTGAGTGCTTTCTTTATTATTTTTTATCGTGCTAACTGCTTATTGCTCCTTAAGTTTCTAAATTTAAGTGCTCATTGGTTTTGTTTTTAATAATGACCTCTTTGTTTCCATGTCAACAGTGTATCAGTGGCATCTTAACGGATTTATGGGACAAATACATATTCACTCTGGGAGTATAAATGCAGAAATAAACACAGCAAAAGCAAAAAGAGGAACCACTCCATTTTAATTATGCTTGTATTATACTTGCAGTAATTATAAATCATTTTAATTAGAATTTAAGGACCAAAAGAGTTTATGCGGCACTGTAACAGCACATTCATCATGCAGAGTAGCCCAGCTTAATTATGTTTATTTATACCTTACAGTGGCCTTAATTATAAGATGTTGCAATTTAGGAAATATGAGAAAATCCGACACGAGAATTTTGTCGTTCATGTCTAGAATGAGAATTGCTTTTATTGGTCTAGGTTTTAGGAATTCTGCAAATTAAAAATAGAAGATTTGCATGATAAAATAGCAGCTGATGTGTGTTGGAAGATTGAATAGCAGCACTACAAAGAAAAAAGGCGAGACCCAATGGTCCACAGTGAAACAATCCTCCGATGAAAACAAAAAACTGTGGATACAGGTATTCAAGAGATAATTTATTATATACTGACATATAAAAACATGAAAATTCAATGAAAAAAGTACAATGATAAAAAATACAGTGATAAAAATCCAACTGGATCCTACATGGTCCATGTTTCAGCGAACACGCCTTCCTCAGGGGTCCAATGGTTTGCAAACTCACATATAAAGAATTGGACTGAAAACAGTCTATTGTCTTTAAACATGCGGTGTTCTTTGCTCACATGTTTAAAGACAATAGACTGTTTTCAGTCCAATTCTTTATATGTGAGTTTGCAAACCATTGGACCACTGAGGAAGACGTGTTCGCCGAAACACAGACTGTGTAGGGTCCGGTTGAATTTTTACCACACTATTTTTTATCACTGTACTGTTTTCATTGAATTTTCATATTTTTATATGTCAGTATATAATAAATTATCTCCAGAACATCTGTATCCACAGTTTTATGTTTTTGTTTTCATCGGAAGATTTAATAGGTCAGTGGTCGACAAACTTTTTACAGCAAAGAGTCAATTTATCCAACATGTTTGATCCTAGATTTACAAAGAGCCGCAAGTTATAGCTTCTCTTCCCTCCAACCCCTCGCAGATCTCTGCACCTCTCAACCCTCCCTCCCCTGCCCCTCCCTCAAACCATAGCCAAGGTTGTAGAAATAGTAGAAGTAGTAGTATGTTCATATATTTTCTGCTTTACATGTACATATTTTCTTCTCTGTAAAATAACTACCGACAGCTACTTTTACAAAAATGCAGTAACATTTTGCTTTGCTCTTGTGTTTACTACAAATGTTAACACGCAATAAGTGCAAAGGCTGTGTGGTAACTGTTGGAGGCATGCCCAGCTTTCCTCTGCAGTGACTACACAGAGTGTACTTTATTGCATGTTAACACTGTCTGCAGTCATGATAAGGTGGTACAGTAATCTCTTTCACCTTAGCCTCATAGGTCTCAACGAGCCAATGAGTACTTACTTTGAATTGCACCTTTAAATCTGTGCCTAATGTGCAGCATTGACTAGGATTGCCATCTGTACACAGAGGGGCAATCCAGGATGATAAAAATGAAACCAGTTGGCCAGCCTAACAGTGATCAATAAACAGTGTGCTAAGGGCTTAGCCCTAGCATTTCTATGAATGTTAGAACTGATTGAGAGTTAATAGCATTCTGAGTAAACTGTGCTATTGATGGGTCATATCGGATTATTCTGTCAGGCATTCAGTTACTGTATTTAATAAATCCTGTCTAAAACAATTATATGAGATCAGAAAGATTTCCATTTTAAATGATGGTTTGTATCAAGTGTTGCTCTGCAAAATATGCTTGAGACCAGAGGAAAGAAGACGACCCCCCTTAAGGTTTCAGCCTGCCTTTCACGGTCTTTACTGCAAGGTGTAATTTTAAAATCCCATGAAACTGAAATGCTCAGCAGTGACAGTGCAAAACTCTTGAAGTGCAATTAGCTTGTCTTTTAATGGATGCAGTTGTTTTTCTGCACATTTTTACTCAGTGCCAAATTTATGTCTTTTGAGCAAAATTTCAAAATGAACTGGAAAATAAATGAACTGCATGCGATGTACATGATTATATGTCTATTTTTATTTGTACACGAACAAAAGAGGCAAGTGAGATATCTAAATCAATCAATTATATCGAAGTAGAAAGTCTCTGTATGGTTGTTTGTCTCGTCAACAGACTTGGAGTCAGATTTATGGGCTGGAAAAAAAAAAAGCAAGCTTACTAAAACGTGCATGTGGTGGAGGAAGGGATTACATGTATGTAGAATTTAAGGTTGGAATGAACATTCAGAAATTTACCATGCTAGAAATAAAAATACCAAGCCAGCAGAAGAGAGATCTTGCCTTGAAATGTAGCACACAAACAAAAGAGACAAGTGAGATATCTAAATCAACCAACGGTAAGTTTATTGATGTAGAAAGTCTAAGTATGGTTGTTTGTCTCATCAACAGAGTATGAAAACTAAGGTCCCAACTAGGATCCCAGTTTCGGCAGTATGAATGGCCTTCCTTAGGGGACTTACAAACAACGATCGCTTGCTGAACAAGAATATACCTCATTGTAGAAAGGCAGCGGCAAAATGTATTGGCATCTTCCAACTCTTGGCGCAGAGAGTTGGAAGACGCCAACATGTTTGGCCGCTGCTTTTTCTACGGTGAGGTATATTCTCATTCAGCAAGCGATTGTTGTTTGTAAGTCCCCTGAGGAAGGCAGTTCATACCCTTAAATTGGTAAATAACAAATTATGTGTGTGCAATGGTGTAACGAGGGTGGGAGGTGCCCAGAGTGTTGGCTTCCCCTCGCCCTCTTCTCCAGCCCCCTGCTCCTTCCCCACCTCTCCACCCCCTGCCACATGCATGCACACCCCTTCACTTCCCCCATATCTCTCTAACTTCCCCGGCGTGAGCAGCATCTCCAACATGCTGCCTGTGCTGGCTATCCCTCTGATGTGGGACCCGGACGTGACATCATAGGGAGAGCTGACACCAATGCAAGCAGCAGATTAGAGCTGTTGCTCGTCCTGGTGAAGAGCTAGAGGTATGGTGGGGGAGAAGTGAAGGTACACACGTGCAGCAGGGAGGTGTAGGAAGCAGAGGGGAGTGGAGAGCGGAGAGGGGGGAGACGTGCCAGCACCCAGGGCAGTCCGCCCTCGCGCTGCCTATTATTACATCACTGAGTGCATGCATCAAGTGAAAATTGCCCTCCTTCAATATACTTAAAATATACGACTTGTGAACGACATGCCTATTTTTAGTTACATTACGTTCCTAGGAGAGGCAGGATCAGAAAATAACATGCAAGATTGCATTTTCAAATGTACTTGCGTTATTTTCCATAAACAAATATTCACACAAAATGCAAGGACAAATTCCACTACTTTTTGCCCATGGCGAACTCTGAGTCCTGAGTGAAAACATGACTGTACTTTCTCTTTGAAAACTGGTGTGAAAACTTTGGATGAAAATGACTTCACCGTGGACAATTTGAACATCTCTCTTTAACACAAGAGAGGACCGTGGTTCAACAGTCATTGAAATCATCAAAACTTCTCTGTAGTGTCTTCTTTCAATTTTCTTAGAAGTTGGATTAAGCTATTCTTAGGATGGACCAATTAACATTATTTAGTGATGCATTAGTGGGTTCCCACAGAGAATCTCCCATGAAGGAACACCTTGTATGCCTGTGAGCAAACAGTATTTCTTCTGTACCTTCTCCTGTTCCCCCAAGATTTAATTTGTAGAACTGTTGTCTAATTATTTTGATGATCAAACCCTGGTGGCCTAGCTTCATGTTCAATATGGAGATTCACTTTGTTATAGGTCACTTTTAAAAATTCTGTCAATTTTATCATTTATTTTATATGACTATCAAAATGTTTAGGAAAGTGGACAATAATTTCACAATGGTATTTAGGTGATTCTGCTCTTCTTTCCTTCATCCAAATTACAAACTACTGTAGAAATCCCTTTTACAAAGCTATAGTAGTGAATTATGGTGCGGCAAACATGACACAGCCTATAACTGAATGGGCTACATCGCATTTGCTGCACAGGAATCGCTACCACAGCTTTGTAAAAGGAGTCCTAGCTGTATTAACAATATGTAAATACGAGGGGCCACTGAAAAGTTCTCAGCCCGACCAAGAAGTGAATGTTGTGGAGCCATGAAACTTACAAGTTATTCCACACTTTTCTTTTCAATGATATGAAATGATTCTCTTAGGCTTCCGTGACTGGCGTCATGATTATAGCAGGTTTATGGGGTCTTGCCACGTCAAGACCCAGAAACTTGCTACGATATGAAATGAGATGAACAGTGTTAAGAAAAGTGTAGAATAACTTGTCAGTTTCATGGCTCCACATCATTCTCTTCTTGATTGGGCTGTTTTCAGTGGCCCCTCGTAATTGTGCTGAGGGGAAAACCATATTGGGAAATCATGGCTAAGTCACAAATTTGAGAAGCGTTTCACACAAACTTGCTGTAACAGAATACTAATGATTTAATGAAAGGAAAAGCTGTGATATGTATTTTTTTTAATGTATAGCTCTCTCTATCTAAAATTGTAGATGAAGTATAAAAAAACATGCACAATAATAAATTAGTTTGTATAGCCCAGATTCTCTAAACAGCGCCCAAACTCAGTGACAAATGCCAATTAAATGACGCGTTTCACTGATTTTCAAGGCTCCTACCAGCGCCTAAAAAACTGACACCGAAATTGTGCCTTCATAGGCACTTTATGGCATCTAATGCCACTGTAGGCGTGGCTAATGCCGGAAGTACGTTAGGTGCTATAAAGCACCTATGGAAGTGCAATTCACAACAGAGGTAGGCACCAGAAATGTAGGCCTGGAAAACCCTACCTTTGCTGGAAGCACGATTCTCTAATTGCAGCATGATTGACATGCGATTAGCAGCCCCCAACAACAGCACCGGTTAGAGAACCCAGGCCTAAGTGCTTCCAGATTACTGTTTCAAAACTATTCCACACATTTTTTGTAAATAAATACAATTTGATCTTTCACTTAATACTGAAATATTGAATCATTGCAGCATCACATGATACCTTTGGAGTTACTGAGGGAACGGTCCACATAAAGCCTGCTGTAATCAGCATTTTTTAAATGCTGACTGTCAGAACAGCAGAAGCAGAGTGTAGTGGGCCCAGATGGGAACAAAAGAAACAAGCACTACCCCGTCAGATAGTGAGGGTTAGAAAGTACAAGTATATTCAAGAAAAAAACCTTAAAACTCTTGTTTGCACAAGTGTTCTGAGTGAGCTGGTGATAAGATTGTTCTCTTAGGTTTCTGTGGCTGGTGTCATGATTGTTGCTGGGTCTTGCGTCTGGATAGGTAGAACTGATATTTCAGCCATCATGCTGTGGCGTTTTCCGCGGTGTGCAGTTTGTGTTTATATATAGTGGATCATTAAACCTTATTGGCTGGAGCTTGAGGTGATTGAGGCAGGAAAGTCCATTTGTCAGAAATTTGAATTTTGGAGGGAAAATCCATTGGAAGTCTAAGAGAACATATAGCCCAGCTTTATGGGGATAACCTTATATATATATATATATATATATATATATATATATTTATATATTTATTGAATTTCTAAATTACATACTATATATAATATATACAAACAAATAAACACAGTTAATACAGTAAAAGACCTATACATTAGTCATGAGATGCCATAATAGGACCATATTAACAATTCCAAAATAATTTAATTACAGTAATTAACCAAGGATTCCCAAGTTTTATTAAATTTTCTCAAATTGCCACACTTAACCGCAAGTATTTTTTCATGTTTTGCATACAAACATACCAAATTCCACCAATTATTATAATCCAATTTTGAAGAGTCTTTCCAATGTATAAGAATTAATTTAATAATTATCATAACTAAATTCCTTAAAAACTGGGCTTTATAATTGCCTATCTCATCATCCAAATCAGTAGTACCCAAAAAAACTAATCTATAAGATTAAGGATGTGAGATAGAAAGCAAATCAGAAATGGAAGACCATACTTTAATTCAAAATCATTCACATAAGGGCATGTAAAGGGCATATGGTCCAAGGTGTCAATTGCTGAATTACAAGACCAACAAATATTATTCTGTTTGTTGTTAATTTTGGATAATTTCCATGACATCCACAACGCTTTAATTGTGACTGACGGACTTTCCTGCCTCAATCACCTCAAGCCCCATCCAATCAGGTTTGAGGACCCACTATACTCATATGTAAAGACAAAGTGCAGACCTCATAGCATATCCTGAAGAAATCTGCAACATAACTAGCACCTATAGCACCCATATAACCACTGGCTCCTTCCACTGCTGCCCCTTGTACCACCTCTGACCTACCATCTTTTAGCATGGGCGGTCAGAAATTATATCCAGTTGCACTGCCCAGTTTAGTGACACTGAGGGCCTGTTTTACAAAGCTAGCGGCTACAGATCAGTAACGGCCCCAAAGCCCACAGAGATTTAAAGGGCTTCAGAGCTATTGCCGCGTGGCAGCCGCTAGCGCGGCTTTGTAAAACAGGCCCTGAATATTGGTGGTTGAGTGGCTCATCACTCTGGCCTGCTTAAATCACTCTGCCCATGGTTTGTACACATGATTAGAGATAGAGCATTGTATTTTCACAGTCTTTGCAATAGGTCACTTGAAAATGATGTGTCAAAAAGGTTTCATAATAGGTGATAATTTGTGTCATGGAAATGACTGTTTCATGGCAGAGCGCACTGTGTTGCAGTTAAAAAAATCAATATTAAGGAGTGGAGGAAACCTAATGCAAACACTACATTTAAACCTCTCCACCAAAATACTTTAAATAACCACTGTGAGCATGTCCTCATAGCAGAGAAGGAACAAATTCCAGACTTGGAGTGTTATAGAATTCCAGGGATCTGTGTCCAGCTTGCATGCCAAAATTTTCAGCAGGTTATCAGCAGGTGAAAGTCTTCAAATTTGACTGTGGGTGCTGTTCTCAGCAGCCATTGTGCGATTTTAAGCAGTAGCACAGGGCAGGAACAAGTGGTGTTCATTTCTACCCTGAAGAGATTACTAGACTAATGGAAATTCCTGAGGAAACCCTACAGGTGGTCGGACAGGATGAGGTGGTGGTGGAAAGTGATATGGGGAAAGTGTGATCATGAGGGGGATTTTTCGACCAAAAATCCAAACCCAGTTCTCAGGTTGATTTCGATGCTGAATCCAAAACCAAAACTGAAATTCCAATCTCTACACTTGATGTAAAATGGAGGTCCATATGTGAGATAAATGAACCTTGAAAGACAAAGGCTCAGATTCTGAAAACTGCACTGATTTTATAGGCGTCGGTAGGTCACCCAAACTGAAACATGTCATTGAAACAATGTTTTTTTTTTAAGTTCAATATTTTTTATTGAGTTTTTTGAAAAAATATAAGAAACAGTTCAAGTACAGGGTATCAAAAAATAAAACAAAACATTTAGTATAACAAATATTCAGTTATATTGTGCAATGTAGAATTGAATCGTTTTAAAAGATCTAAAGTACTAGGACTGTTCATGAAAAGATAATAAAAGAAAAGATAAGAGGAAAGAGAAATTGAAGGAAGAAAGAAAAAGAATAAAATGAGGAAAAAGATGAAGGTAAAGAAAAAGAAGAAGAAGAAGAGAGGAGTGTCTATGAAATAGATTGAACATATGAGTCTAGGAATTTCCAGGGTGATTTACATTGTGTCAATGTTTTTAACTGAGTTTTAAGGTGTCTACTGGCGCTTACAAAATCAGCATCAGAATTGAGCCTACATAAGGCGCTTTAGCCTGCTGAATGCCACTGTGGGCATGGCCAACACCAGAAGTGATGTTATGCATCCTACAGCGCCTACGTAGGTACGATTCATGCAGAGATAGATGCTGGAAATGTAGGCCTGGAAAACCCTGGCCTACATTTCTGGCAACTATCTTTCCCCGCTGGGGCGATTCTGTAAATGGCACCAATGCGTGATTGACAGGCGATCGGCGACTGCTTTTAAGGTGGCCACCGATATCATCACCATTTATAAAATTTGGGTGTAAAGCCTAGATTTAACAAATGGCACAGATTTTGTAGGCAAAAGTATGCTACCCAAACTCAGCTAAAAATGCTGTTGAAGCAACATTTAAGGCGACTACAAAATCGGCTCTGGAATTGTGCCTACGTAGGTGCTTTAGGCTGCCAAACACCACTGTGAGCATGACCAACACCAGAAGTGGCGTTAGGCATCCTACATAGGCATGTTTCACGCAGAGATAGGGGCCGGAAATGTAGGCCCGGAAAACCATGGCCTACATTTCGGGCACCTATCTTTCCCCACTGGTACGATTCTGTAAATGTCACCGATGCGTTATTGGCATGTGATCAACGGCCACTTAAAAGGCGGCTGATGATATCGGCGCTGTTTATAGAATCCAGGTGAAACTGTTTGAATGTAAAGCCAATGCTTTCACATTTTTTTTCTAAAATTATATGCATGCATTTTCTTTACTGAATATTAATATTCTTAAATGCTACTGGATTAATTCTAATAGAAAATAATTCTATTAACTTTCTCTATTTTGGGTCTATATATATCAGATTAGGCAAATTATTGTAATGCAAATTGAGAAAAATATGTATTAATCCCCATAGACTACACAGAATTGAAGAAGTGAATAGAAAGAAAAATTAACCTTTTTGTCTTTTATGAAATTATTATAGTTCTGAGCATGTTTTCAATAGAAGACTTTTCTTGACCATGTACTCACAACGTTTTCCTGTGTCAAGACTGAGAACTTTAGACTTGGCAGCACATAATTATGCCATGTAAAATATGCCTTGCAATTATGAACAGCAGGAAACTGCATACCAAGGGTGGGACTACAACTGCCAGCACCATGCAAAATGTACAAGCACATTTCTCCCTTCCCCCTCCACAGCAGCCGGTCTCATCCTACATATGGTAATGAGGCAGGCTGTTCTTTTCTCCTGAGGGAAATCCCATTTATAGAGACCTCTGAAGTAATAATCTCTACAAAGCAACTCAGAGGTGCAAACATACGTGAAAGGGAATGCTATCCCCAGATGATGTTACCTTGAGGTATTCCTAAAACAGGCTACTGTAAAACAGGTCACCAGTATGAAAACACTAGAATAGATTGCCTTCAGGGAAAATAAGACTGCAGCTAATTCAAGTCCTAAAATGTCCAATTAAAATCAAGAATAGAATGAGGAGCTGTACAGCATCAAAACATGGAGCAGGAATGGTCACAGCCACCTGAGTCAGCATCTCATTAGTGGCTTGAAATGAATATGCATATCAGCTGAGACTGATGAAATGTAATGGCAACAGTGAACATGTAATATAAACATGCGTGGAAGGAATATTTGGATATACAACACATTACTTGTGCAATTCTAGAACAGAAGGTGCCGCCTGGTAAGGGTTTATTCTAGGAAAGTAGGTAGGTACCTACTTTTTTTTATAGTCTAACATAGGGGTGTCAAATTCAATCACATTAAGGGGCCGAAATCTAAAACACAGGCTAAGTTGCGGGCCAGCCCCCGCCCAATCTCCGCCCCAGCCCCCGCCCCCATAATAGTACTAATTGTTACACCATTTTTTCTATTCATTTTTCTTATATACACACAATATAATCTTATTAACAACACAAAATGGTTAACCACAAAATTAAACTACACAGGCGTAGGCTTGCCATAATCTTTTCTGTACTTCATTAGAATCTGTCGTCCATCATGACTACACATATGCTTTCTTAGCTCTTTTATCAGGATTAGGCTATGAGTTGTGAAATCCTAGTAGTCATTGATGTTCCACGTGTTCAAACGGGGGGAAAGGGGAAGGGGAGCTGGGCTTCATTAGAAGAGTGAGGGTCTTCCCCAGGTACCTGTGCTCTTATGTCTTCTGTGTCAATGCAGCCTTGGGAGATGAAGTAAGTTCTGAGAGTATGTCCAAAGGTGATCAGGCCAGCCAGAAGCTCTCATTCCCATGCAGGTTTGACAGATTGTTGTCCTGTGCTGGAAAGTACTTGCATAGCATTCAAGCAGTATATCTTCTGGCCGGCTTCCTCCTCATTTCCACAGTGTGCTCAAAGCCGTGGGCAGCGGCTCCAAAGCACATCCTGCGCCTGAGAACAGTTGGCAATGTTCCATCTAAGCGGTGGGTGAGTCTTCCAACTGCATTTCTGCAGTTGAGTTTTCAATGACTAGGGGCAGGCACATTCTCTGGAGTCCTGCCCCTAACTATTGAAAATGTGATACTGAGGCAGTGCCCTCCACTGACAGGCATGTAGATGGAGGACTACTGCTCGTTATAAAGGGAACATTGTTGGTTATAGAGTGCTATTTTAAATGCCCATTTCTCTAAAGCAGACAATGGTGTTCATGGAGACTATATTCAGATGTTTTTCCTTTTTAACTTTTGGAGAACCAAAGACATGTATGTGATAAGTTTCTTGACACCAATCTCCATGCATCTTTCAGGAATCATCTGCTTCATCTCACTTGTGTGAAACAGAAGGTATATTACAGCATTTTTACAGAAGAGAACAGAAGCAAGGCCTCCTGATAAATCAGGAGGTATCTTGAAGTCATTGTTTGAAGCAGTGTATGTTTGGAGAGTTAAAATAAATACTTGCAGCATCTGTGATGGTAGCTGAGCAGTGTCCAAATTAGAATATGTGATTTTGTTAACAAGCTTTAGCACAAGCTGTTTGGTTACTGCAGAATAAAAGGAAACAGCATAAGGAGATTACAGTTTTGGTCATGGCTATATCTGCTGTGTGTTGTTTTCTTCTTTCATGACCAACATTCCATCAGAAGAATTTTGAAAACTATATTAAAAGTCATTTGCCTTAGAGAGAGCTAAAAACATAGACATCAATGCAGAGCTAGCATGGTGACAATAGAAAACACTTGCATCAGTGTTTAAATTAACATCTATTTTCAGCACTTTCATATCTATAATCAGAAGTGTTGAATATACTGTATATGCAATGCAGTCACTGTACAGATGCTACCTGTTTAGGTTTGTCCACACTGAACCCTGTTTTATATAAAACATAGATATAGAATTAAGATGTTGGATCCATTCGATTCTAATAGCATTTTAGAAAAGGGTCTGCTGATACAGAAACATTTCTAAAATACCTGCTTGAGTACATGTGTATTTGCTGGTAAATGTATTTGTATTTGCATCTTTGCTTTCCTGACCACTTATCCAACTTCCCTTAGCTTTTCCAGATATTATTGCCTGTCTTCTTCTTTCTGCAATCTCTTGTAGTTGATGAAGGCTAACCTCTTTTTTCTTACCCTTTTAGTTATTACTTTTGCAAACCAAAGCAGCCTTCTTTTTCTCTTTAATTTACTGTCCTAACAAAAAGTTTTGTTGCCCTTAAAATAACTCCTTCCAGTTTTGCTCAATGCTTTTTTAGTTCCTCCAGATGTTCACATCCAGCTGACAACTCCCATGAAGTATTCTCCTATCTTGATAAAGCTTTTCTAAAGATCAGCACCCTCGCTTTTGAATGAACTTTTTCCATGTGTGTATTAATATTGAACCTCACCATCCAGTGTTCACTAGATGTTAGATGATCGCTTACTATAATATCAGAAACACTCTTCCTACTCATAAACACTGGGTCTAGTATGACTCCATCCCACATGAATTTTATTAACAACTGCTTGAACAGTTTTACCTCTAGAAAATCCAGTCTAAGATCTCCCCACTTTTAGATGACAACACAACAGAGATGCCCCAATCAATATCCAGGATATTACCACTCATGCACAGTCTTCTACTTAATTTCTGTTAACCGCATCACACTTCATGGTGTATCGCGGTATACAAATACAATTTTGTTATGTTATGTTAATATTATTAAGCTTACCTGTTAGCAGTACTTCCCCATTAATAGCTATATTTTGAATGTCTTCAATTAAATCTCTGTCTACTTCTGCCTGTGAAGGAGGGCTGTATACCACACCATTGTAAAGAATTTCTATTCCATCTTTCCAGATTAACCTACAGTGCTTTTTCCATACCCCAGTCTTGCAATTCTGTCGCTATAATATTATCTTTAACATATAACGCCACTCCTCTTCCCTTTTTCCCTATTCTGTCAATTCCTAAATATATCATAGTCTGGTATATCCCAGCCATGGTTCTCCATAAACCATGTTTCTGACCATCACTAAATCAAAGTCAGCCTCTTCCTTCACAGCTTCTTGATCCAGAACATTATTTCCTATACTATGAGCATTAGTATACACAGTTTTCCAGATGTTGTTCTTTCCCCAAATCTTTTGAAGAGGGATTTAATATTTTACTTTCCTGGGGGCTTTGTTCACTCATCTCCAGTTATTGTAGTTTAAAGCCTTCTCTAATAGCTTATCAGTGCTGTGGAAGATACTTCATCCCTTCTTTGATAGATAAACATCATCTTTGCCCAGAAACCTTAGGAAACTCATCCTATGGTCCAGGAAATTGTAACTGGATAACACAATCTATGTAACCCTGCATTCATCTCCAGGGGGAAAAAAATCTTTTTGACCTTTTTCACAATTATGAGACAGCAACCCCAAAACTTATACTCATTTAATGATCTTTCCAAACTTATTTCATCATAGGTGCATCCAGTAAAACACACTGACTAGAGCAAATAAGACATCTGGGTACATAAGAAATGAGCATCTGAGACAAATACCTAGGCCCTACCTCATGCACAGTAACTTTTCTCCAACACAATCCCCCCCACCCCCACCACCCCCGTTTACAAAACCATAATGCGTTTTTTAGCACCAGTCGTGATGGTAACAGCTTCCATGATCAGAGAATTCCTATGAGTGTCGGAGCTGTTACCGCCACGGCTGGCACTAAAAACCGTGATACAGCTTTGTAAAAGGGAGAGAGGGACTGAATTTCCCAATAATAGAATCTTTGTTTTTTTATCTATTCAAAACTAAAACATTCTACACCAGTGGTTCCCAACCCTGTCCTAGAGGACCACCAGGCCAATCGGGTTTTCAGGCTAGCCCTAATGAATATGCATAAGAGAGATTTGCTTATAATGGAAGTGACAGGCATGCAAATCTGTTCCATGCATATTCATTAGGGCTATCCTGAAAACCCGATTGGCCTGGTGTTCCTCCTGGACAGGGTTGGGAACTGGGAACCACTGTTCTACACCAACCATATTTCAGTTTTCTAAAGACAATCATTTACTCTAGTTTAGCCACATCTTCATTAGATCTCAAAGGAACAAAGAGTCGTAGATCATCCAGTTGAGTTATAAAAATTTCTTTATTCTGCTTTTTTGAGTTACAGCCCCCCTCCCTCATAAGCACCTTTCTTTGCTTGCCCCCTTTCTATCTCTATCTATAAATATACTTGTATATATTTTTCATCTATCTATATATGAAGTGGGGTAGATATTCAGCTACCAGTATGTAGCATTTTTCAAAATTATCTCCTGATATTCACCTGAGGCCTGCATAAGACAATTATGCAGGCCCCAGTTGATTTTTGGCCAGGACCCAAATAACTTTAACCCCCTCCACAAGCCTCCACAGTAGCCCAACTGCTTCCCTTACCTCTCCCCATCCCATGCAAGTAGACAGCTCCTTCCCCTACAGAATGCCTCCCAACAACCTCTCCCCCCCCAGCCCAGGTAGGCTCCCCTCCTTCCCCGGGCCTACCTGTATCCCTGGTGTTCCAGGATAATGGAGGCACTAGTTAAGCCTACTTGCTCCTAGCCCTAATACTCATAGCTGCCTTCACAAAATGGCTGCTGTGACCTCTTGCAGCTGCTTGAAGTACTTCACAGGTACAAGAGTTCTTGGCAGCCATTTTCTAAGGCAGGAACGAGTGGGCTTTGCTTCGGCCCCCATTGACCTACTGAACCACCTGGGATAAAAGGTGCTATGTTATGAGCTTTATGTTATGAGTGTTATGAGCTATCCTAACTTAGCCAGGATAGCTATGCAGGTCCTGGCACTGAATATTGCCAGCTCCTCCCCAATACTACACTAGAAGAATCCATGACCTGCCTTCTCTGCTACTTAACACCAGGGAAATGGAATATAGCAAAACCAGAATTCCAAGATTTTGTATTCTGAAACTTTCTGCATACAACCTGATCCTAGGAGATCTAAACCTCCACCTCGAAGACAGAGGTAGAAAACCTTCTTTTATAACTTGAAGTTCTATCCTACAAGATTCTAGACCCCCAAACCACACATGAAAAAGGCTACTAACTTGACATAGCAGCTTTCATGACCCAACAATGCACTCTGCCAGAGATTCATACTGCAAACGGAGCCTGTCTCGCTCCCTCTGGTCAGGAAGGTGGTATCGCTAAGAAATGTACCATGTAGGGTCTGGCAGGACAATCATACGTGTATTACAAATTCAGACTTTTATTTGTACTTTTATTGTGAAGAGCGAATAATAAATCATCTTTCAGAACATTCACATCCATAGTCTTTTGTTTTCATCTTTGGATTGTTTTTACTGTGGAACATCGGGTCTTCTTTTTTGTTTTGTTGTGTGGCAGACCACTATGTATGCACCTTCAATATCAACTGGGCACAAGGCAGAATCAAACAAAAAAACCCCAAAGATTAATCTATGAATCATGTCAACATATCGATCCTTCCAACTTCTGGAATAAAGCAGATGTCATGATCCAAGAATATAATCTCAAAGAATTAATCTCCCTATGGTACACACTAAGTATAGCTATCCTAGATGATCTGACACAAGTACAAACAAAGAACAGAATCAGTAGACGACCAGAGAAATGATTCAACAATGAACTACTTCAACTCAAAAAGCAATGGAGAAGACTCGAAAAAGAATGGAGAAAAAGAAACCAAGAATACACAAAAGCAGCATGGAGAAAACTAAACAAACAATACAAGAAAAAACAAGGAGAAAAGAAAGATGTACTATACTAACCAGATAGGTATAGAAGTTCGAGAAATTAAAAACCTATTCAAATTACTAAAAGAACTCACTGACACCAGACACTACCTGGCCACCAATGACACCTAAGTAGCAAAATTCTTTAGAAACAAGATCACAACAACCAGGACCACCTTCGCTAGAACCCCAAACCACTTTGACGAGATTTTGTTGCCACCCACAGAAAAAGAGTCCTTTGCAGCAGACAGGACATGGACCAACTTCCCAACAATACCATGGCTCAACAAAAATAGACTATAAAAAATACAGCCACACAGCATGTGATCTCAACCACTGCTCCCATATCTGTTAAAAGCCTCCAATCCAAAATGCCGCACCCACCTCATGCAATGGGTCCCATGTCTGCTTAAGATGGCATATTCTCACAAGATCTCAATGAGATCACCATCACTTCTATTTTGAAAGACTCAAATGGTGTGACAGATCTACCATCCAACTACAGACCCCTAGCCTTGATACCACTACACATCAAGATAATGGAAGGCCTAGTGGCAAAATACCTTACCAACTACCTAGAAGACCACAACTTACTCCACCCCTTACAATCTGGCTTCAGGACCAACTACAGCACAGAAACACTACTAGGCTCTCTCCTGGACACAGCCCAACAACAACTGAGCAAAGGCAACAAAATGCTGATCATACAACTTGATCTCACTGCAGCATTTGATCTGGTAGATCATGACATCCTACTACAAATATTGGAAGCAATAGGAATCACAGGTAGGGTTCACACATGGTACCAAGGGTTCCTACAATCCAGAATATGCAGAGTAAAGACACACACACACAAAAAAACCCCAGAATCATGGTCCAAACCCTGTGGTATACCCCAAGGGTATCCACTATCTCCAATGATTTTCAACCTCTACATCGCCTCCGTTGGTACCTGCTTGGACAAACTAGGCTAACAACATACAGCTACGCAGATGACATCACCATTCTCCTTCCTTTTGACCAACCAATCCTCTCCGTAACAAACTACACAGAACAATAGAAACAGTGGCACAATGGATGAAAGAACACAAGCTAAAGCTGAACCCAGACAAAACAAAATTTCTACTTCTTCAACAGAACAAAACCCCAACCATAACAAACAGAAACAAACTCTATCACATTACAAACTTAGAAATAAACTCTATCACATGCCCCATTCAATCCACCCTAAAACTACTTGGGGTGATGATATACAGATGCTGTACCATACAAACTCAAACCAAAAAAACAGTCCAGAAATTCTTCACAGTCATGCGAAACAAAAGACAAATCCGAAAATTCTTTGTCAGAAAACAATTCCAACTCCTGGTCCAGTCCCTAGTCCTGGGACTTCTAGATTACTGCAATATCCTATACCTACCATGCCCTGCAGTCATGATAAAACAATTACAAACAGTATAAAATGTAGCCCTCAGACTGATCTATTCACTGAACAAGTACGACCACATCACCGCTGCATACCTAGACACTCACTGGCTCCCAATACAAGCACAAATACTATTCAAATTTTACTGTCTACTATTCAAAGCCTTGAATGGCGACAGCCCAACCTACTTGAACAATTGCCATATCCGGAACAACTCAGCCAGACCAAGCAGAACTCAGACACCATTTACTCACCCCCCAATCAGAAGCACACAGCGCACTTAAATGTACAATGGCCTACTTGCCACTCAGGCAGCAAAACTAGACACCACCTCTCCAATCTATTGATCACAACACCTTCAGAAGAGAAGTAAAAACTTTGTCATTCAGGAACTTTATCAAGACAAACTAACGTTGAAACTGATCATTTCAATCTATTTTCGGATCCTATAACTTTCCGTTTAAATAACAAACCTGTAATTTAACCTTTTATTTGATCCTAATCCTGTAATTCGCCTGGATATGTCCAGAATACCTCTTTTGTCATTCTCTTCTTTTGTAATTCCCCTGGATATGTCCAGAATGCCTCTTTTGTAAGCCGCCTAGAACCGCAAGGGGGGTGGGGGCTGGTCAGAGCTGATATTCAGTGCCTTTACTTGGTTAATGCCCCCTTTTATCAAGCTGTGCTAGAGGTTTTTAGTGTGGGCCAGTTAGGTAAGTGCTTCAACGCTCATAGAAATTCTATGAGCGTTGGAGCATTTACCGCATCGGCTCATACTAAAAACTTCTAGCACAGTGTGATAAAAGGGGCCCTAAGTGTTTCTCAATATCTGCAATTAGGTGGTCCCAGCTGATTTAAGCAGGCCAGGGCCTCTCCTGCCCATTTAAATCACTTTGAAAATCAGCCAAAATCTGTCTATTTATCTTTCTATGCATAAACACTCACAGTCATATATACTGTATATACACCTATATTTATTGGTCTTTTTTTCTATTTTGTGAAAATAATTTTTCATTGTGTCTGCAAATACCTTGTATAATTCATTGTTTTGTGCTTGTGGTAGCTGCATTGCAACTATCATAACCACAGTGCTAGCCTCTGGAACTTGTCCAGTCCACAACGGTTTTATTACACTCTGAATGAACTGCTGAGGAAAGTCAGTTTAAGGTCTTGAGAGAGAGTACCTCTGGTAATATGACCTGCCACTGCAGTCAGATGCAAGGCAAGGCAGGAAGAAGTGCAAGTTTATTGCCTAGCCAGCCTGGGAGCCATTTACAGCATCAGCCAAATGATCTTAACCAGAAAATAATGGCACTCTGTAGTCAAAAAAAGCTTGCCAGGTTTGAGATTTTAAACCTGAGAAAGAGGAACACTGTGAACTAGGGAACTGAATTTGAAGATGTTTAAAAACCGCTGAAGGATGCTGCAGAGATTGAAATGCTAAGGGCTCCTTTTATCAAGGTGCG